>NW_027397140.1:1890485-1993621 GCF_003265705.2 Callorhinus ursinus
ATATTGGGGAGGGTATGTGCTATGGTGAGCGCTGTGAATTGTGTAAGACTGTTGAATCACAGACCTGTACCTCTGCAACAAATAATACATTATATATTTAAAAAAGAAGAAGATAGCAGGAGGGGAAGAATGGGGGCAGAAATCAGGGTGGGGGAGACAAACCATGAGAGACGATGGACTCTGAAAAACAAACTGAGGGTTCTAGAGGGGAGGGGGTGGGGGGGATGGGTTAGCCTGGTGATGGGTATTAAGGAGGGCATGTTCTGTATGGAGCACTGGGTGTTATACGCAAACAATGAATCATGGAACACTACATCAAAAACTAATGATGTAATGTATGGTGATTAACATAACAATAATAATAATAATAAAAGTGTGGGACTTCTTTTCCTAGTTTGGGTGTTCTTCTCTTGGCTTTTTCTTCCTTCTGCTATACAGTGTACACTCAGAGCATGCAGTTCCTTTGTGAGTTTGCAGCCCCAGTTCTGGCCTGCTTACCACCTCAATGCAGTCCTCTCAGTAGAGACTGTACAACCCAGCTTTTGTGCTAACCATTCAGTGACCAGTTCCTGATGCCTTGTCCTCCTCCATGAATCCATCCATGTGCCTGGGTCTACCTGCACCCCATCAGTGTGTCAAGAAACATCTGACACAGATACCACATACCTCAGGCCTCACAACACACAGCCATTTAGCAGGTTCTGAAGCCCTGACTTCCTCTCTGGGCCTTCCAATCAGGCTTGGTCACCTATACCCACAGGGTTGTTTCCTGGTTGCAAATACCAGCCAAGTTTTTTACCCATTTGGACTCTGACCAGGTGCTTCCCACTTGCATGCCAACGATAAACCAGCTCTGGCCCAGGTCAGCCCAGAGAATTTTCCACCATCTGGTGAGCTGCCACCACACCTGCTCCAACAAGGTCCCAGCGTAAATCCTTCAAAGAAGATCTGCTTCTGGTTTGTTTCTACTTTGGATTCTCTCCCTCAGCCTTAGGTTTTTTGTTCATTTGTTTTAATAGATTTTATTTTTTGGAACAGTTTTAGCTTCACAGCAAAACTGAGCCAAAATTACAGAGATTTTAGATGAGATGTTTGAGATGACATTTTAGAATTTTTTGATGGAAAATGTTCTTTAATAAGAGCAGCATATGTCCTCATTAATGAGCTCACCACCTACTTAGACCAATAGTATTCCCCAAAAGGAGGCATTACATGGGCTGCATCACCTTAAGTTGCTAATATAAATAGTTGACCTTAGCCAGCTACCTACACAGAATAAATATCTATTAAGCACCTACTGTGAACAGGTATTTAGTAGCTCACAGAAAATATGATCCCTAACCTCCAAAACTCAACAAGGTCAAGTTTTTTTTTTTTTTTAAATAATGACTAAATGTACAGAAAGAGCAGTTTATAACCAACATGCGTTGATAGTCTTTCTTCCCAATTACATTCTGGCTTCATTGGCCCAGCAGGGAAATTTAGTTGGTTTATAGATTTCCTATTTTGATCTTTTCATGTTGTTAAGGTGACAACAAAACACTTTTCCCAGAAATTCTTTCAGTTCATAACTGAAGACCACAGGGTCTTCTGCACCTCATGATCTTAGTATATTGGGGTGCCTGGGTGGCTCAGTCGTTAAGCGTCTACCTTTGGCTCAGGTCATGATCCCAGGGTCCTGGGATCAGGCCCTGTGTCGGGCTCCCTGCTCAGCGGGAAGCCTGCTTCTCCCCTCTCCCACTCCTCCTGCTTGTGTTCCCTCTCTCGCTGTCTTTCTCTGTCAAATAAATAAGTAAATAAAATCTTTAAACAGGTATATCAGTGGACAAGTGAAATGAAGCACAGCAGCTTTTCAAAATTAATGGAAAAGTCAAACTCATAGTCCACATTTCTCCTTCCTTTTTCATATTTATCTATGAAGGTCAGATAAGTTAGTGGCACCATGCAAACTATCATTGGACAGTTGAAAGAGGAGGAGAATTTAGAGGAGAAAAAGACAAGCTTTATAGTAGACAGGGAGGGAATTCAAAATATTTTTTGTAGTAGTTCTGTGGTCACAGTTTACCATGTTTTTCTGTTGCTAAGTGCACCCACCTTGGCATGGTTCAAATAATCCTGAAACTGTCCACACACCCTTGTTGAGATGCGCTTTAACCTCTAAGCAGAGTAGAAAACTGTGTGAAGCTTCCTGAGAGCCCAGCCACAGGGAAGAAGCAGGTGAGTGAGGAGTGCTGCTTTCTGTCTATGGCTTACCTGATTCAGGCAGAACCCTCTGAATCAGGATCTAGAGGCAGGCTCCCCACCTTGGTTCACTCAGTGGAACAAGGCAAAGCAGAGCAGGGAGAAGCTCCAAGAATTCCTAGTATCTATCATTTGACAAGCTTTTACAAATGACATCAACAATGCTTTGATAAAGAATGTGCTAGGTTCTCCTTTGAAAAATGCATTATTTCCCTAGGAATCCTCTGAGATTTACATTTCCAAGTTCTTTTTCTGTCTGAAATGTTTAGGGAAATGGAAGCAGTAGTTGTGTCATGTCCTGCATTCAGGTTCATGCCTTTCAGTCGTCCACTGAGGAGGCAGTGTTCAGAGTATGGATGGAAGAGATAGAGAGTACATTTCTAGAATGCCCTACAAGGGGTCATTTGCCTTGACATTGGTTCTATTTAACTAATAACTGCGCAGGTAAAGGCTGGTCTGGTAGAGAAAAGCCTGGATTTGGGGAAGCAAGAGTTGATTTTATCTACCATGCACTAGCTGTGGTGACCTTGAACCTGAATTTTTATTATTTATGTAAGACTCCGTTTTCTCATCTGTAAAAGGGGATTGGCAGGTGGGAATGGGGTTCAAAATGTGCTTCCCTGCACACTGACAGGAAATACATGCCCAAAAGAGGATCTGTCACTGCTCTCTGGCCACTGCTTGGTGCTGGGTGTGGCATCAGACCAGAGGGAGAACTGGATTCACCCTTTGCTCTAACTCAGCAGTGGCAGGACCCAGACACATTGACACTGAGATTTACTAACTGGCATTTACTCCTCTTCCAAATTAATTACCTTGGGAGAATGGAGCATTGCCTCTTAAAACTCTGAAAATCAGCCAACATTCTCAGACATTTCATACATCATTGTAGCAGCAGTGACATTTCCCTAATAATTTTTCTAGCTTCAATGTGGTTACAAGTTGATATAAGTGTCAAAGATAAATAGTACTTGTGTATGTGTTTATTTTTGCCTTAAATGGTTTACTGGGATAAAGCCACACTGCAGCAAAATACCTCTCATATCTTATGACGTGGGTATCTGTTTTTGCTCTACCTTCCTCTACCAATAACAATAAAAATAGTGATAATCAAGACCACAGACTCAATAGCCATTGGACTTGATTCAAACCTCCAGTGATGTAGTAGATGACCTCATTGCTCTTGCTGGATTTCCACAGCTGTGAAAGTCATTGGGAAACACAGGGCCTCCCAGGATCACTGTAAGGATCAAATGGGGTTATGATCATAAGTGCTCAGAACAGTGTCTGGCACATACTAAGTGCACCTACAAAAGTGTCAGGTGTCAGGGGTAAGCACGGAGATCCATGCTTAACATTAAGCCACAACCCCTCTACCCCAGCCTGTGTGTAGGTCTGAGCAGGGAAGAGGCCAGGGCTTCCCTGATACTCAGCATGGCTCATACTTTATTTTTAAAGTTCAAAAAAGTTTTTTAAACTTCATTTTAGAGAATACATGCATTATATAAAACAACAAAAACACACAAAGAGAATAGAGATTTCACCATTTCTATTCCTTCACATAATGCTTACTATCAAGACTGTGTTAGGGGAAAATTTTTAAAGGCAAATTAATGATGTATTGTATGGTGACTAACA
Source organism: Callorhinus ursinus (assembly GCF_003265705.2). Classification (NCBI taxonomy): domain Eukaryota; kingdom Metazoa; phylum Chordata; class Mammalia; order Carnivora; family Otariidae; genus Callorhinus; species Callorhinus ursinus. Next base: position 1,894,365 of record NW_027397140.1, read on the forward strand.
TAAAAATAAAATAAAATGAAATTTAAAAAAATGAAAACAACTACTAAATAAATGTCTCTCCTGCCCCCACCACACTGGTTAAATTTCTTCTGGAAAGCCAAATGTAGAAATAAAATAAAACAAAAATCCTGAACTGGAGGGTAAATACTCAAGCGGATTGTTGACGTAGGTAACTGTTCATTAGTTTAAGGCATTCATTTCTCCATTACAGTGTTTCAGCTGTCCTGCCCTGTTTTCCCTCTAAACTACATCCCAGAGCAGAAATGCTTGTATCTTTGGGTATCTGTTCCTAAGAATTCATTTTAAAAAAGAAAATACTGTACAAGAATTTGTAACAGAACTATAAAAAATGTAAAGAAGCAGTCCTTTCTCCATAGCCAAGCAGTCTCTGCTTTGCCGGGCTTCTTTTGTGTACTCTTCAGTGTTTGTTTGTCTGCCCCAAGAGTAAGACAACACTTGTGGGATAATGTTAGATGAAAGGTAAAAAATATCTGTCTCCAATAAACAAAGGAAGTAATGACGTTGTCATTAGATTCCCAGTTGTTGCTGCTGAAGTTTTGGTTCCATCTTTGCTGACTTCAAGTTTTGCTTTTTGCAAGATGTAAGAAACATGAAGGTTTTTTTGATCTTGTTATTTTTGCAGAAGTTTCTTTTGATGGATCAAGCACCTTGGCAACACCAACAACTTTCAGTGGCTCCTTCAAATCAGTTTGTGCTATGGCTGTGCACTTGGGTAGGATAGATGCATGCTCTTGATGCCTTGGTGCTCACATCAGCTGTCTATGGTAGGTACTGATGTGGAGGTAATGGCCAAGGATGGTGGTGGAGATATTGGTTGGCAGAATGGTCAGCCTGCTGATGTTTTCTCCATGATATGGTAGTTCAATGAAGTTGTACCATAAATCACTGGGGGTGCTTTTGACCCCCACCAGAACACAGAGAGCTGGACTAGTACTGACACTGATAAGATTTCCCATCAGCTGCCAAAAATATACTTTCTTTGTATTCTCAGATGGAAACCTTGATTTTCTTAAACCTTAAATTTCACCTCACTGACAAGACCCAGTCCAGTGAGCATGCCATTGATATGGTCTAGGGAAAGGAGACTGGCTATTGTATTGCTGGCTTCATTTTTAACACAGTCACAGAGCTTAGTGTCTTCAGACAATCCTATACAGAAATGTGTACATTGTTGGGTAAATTCTTTTGACTAGGAGAAGTCAAGTCCAGTAGGAAATGCTAATAACTACATAACTACAGAGGGTTTGACTTTTTTCTTTTCCCTAGAAAGCCTTCTGTGCAGAGTGTGTCTACTATAGTTGTGCATCATTGGGAAATCCAACAGAAAGAGGGAAAATGTGCAAACATCTCTCACACTTGTTCCTGACATCCTAATCCCATTGATGTTTGATGTTGACATCCTTGACTAAACCAACCAGAAATCTCTAAACAGAGTGTTTCTAGTCCCTTTCTATCATTTAGTAACTTGCTGCTATTCTCACCTTACAGATGGGAGGAAGGAGGTTTAAAGAGATTTAGAGAAATGTTACTACTGCTAATCAGAGAAATTATTGATTGTGTTCTCGTCTAGGATTTTTATGGTTTCAGGTCTCACAGTTAGGTCTTTAATCCATTGTGAATTTATTTTTGTGTATGCTGTAAGAAAGCTGTCCCATTTCATTCTTTTGTATTGTAGCTGACCAGTTTTCCCAACACCATTTATTGAAGGTACTGTCTTTTTTCCATTGCATATTTTTTCCTCCTCTGTTGAAGATTAATTGACCATAAAATTATGGGTTTCTTTCTGGGTTTTCTATTCTGATCTATTGATCTATTTGTGCCATTACCATACTGTTTTGATTACCACTACTTTGTAGTATATCTTGATGTCTGGGATTGTGATGCCTCCAGTTCTATTTTTCTTTTTCAAGATTGCTTTGGCTATTCAGGGTCTTTTGTGGTTCCACACAAATTTCAGGATTGTTTGTTCCAGTTCTGTAAAAATACTATTGGAATTTTGATAGAGATTTCATTAAATCTGTAGATTGCTTTGGATAGCATATAAAATCTTACCATTAGAAATGGCATGGATGGAGGGGCAGAGCAAGATGGCGGAGGAGTAGGAGACCTGGATTTCTTCTGGTCTCAGGAATTCAGCTGAATAGGGATCAAACCATCCTGAACACCTACGAACTCAACAGGAGATCGAAGATAAGAAGAGTAACAACACTCTGAACAGAAAAGCGAACACTTTCTGGAAGGTAGGACATGCAGAGAAGTGAATCCGAGGCGATATTCGGGAGGATAGATGGCAGGGGAGGGGGCCTCCGTCGGCCACTTCTGGCAAGTGACAGAGCCATGGAGCACAAAATTGGAACATTTAGAAGCTGGCTCCACTGAGGGACGTCCCTCCAGTGGCTAAGCTGGGGGTGGAACCCTTACGGGACAGTGTGGTCTCAGGACCCTCGGGGTCACAGAAAGACCGGGGGTGCCTGAGTGCGGCAGAGCTCCCATGTATCAGAGCAGGGAAGCCGGCTGCAGAGATGGAGCCGAGGCGTGGGCTCTCAGCTCGGGGTTGCCATAAACTGTGATCCGCGGCCCAGTCGAGCTACTGATCCACCAGCAGGGACCCAACAAGTGGCAGAGCCGGGGAGAATCCCCTTCCTCCCTGGGGAGGAGCGGCGCGGGAGCGCACTGCAGGGATCTGCTGGGTTTGGAGACTCCACATGGGGTCGGGTGCCAGACATAGAAACGCTCGATCACAGGCCGGGTGAGCACGGAGTGCGGCCAGAGACCAGGGAGACAGGAGTGACTGCTTTTCTCTGGGGGCACACTGAGGAGCGGGGCCCCGAGTTCTCAGCTCCTCCGGGCAGAGATTGGGAGGCCACCATTTTCACCCTGGTCCTCCAAAGCTGTACTGAGAGCTTGCAGGGAACAAAAGCTCCTGAGAGCAAACCGGAGCAGCTTGCTTAGACCGGACTCACAAGGGCGGGTCAATTCTGCCTCCAGAAAAGACATTTGGGAACCATGGCAACAGGCCCCTACCCCAGAAGATCAGCACGAACAGCCAGCAAGCCAAGACCAAGCTTACCTATCAAGGAGAACGGGAGAACTCCAGCGCTAGGGGAATACTGCACATAGAATTCATGGCTTTTTTACCATAATTCATTAGTTTTTCAAAGTTAATTTTTTTAACTTTTTTTTTAAATTTTTCTTTTTCCCTTTTTCAAACAACATCTTATCAATCCCTTTAAAAAAAAACACATTTTTTATTTTTCATTTTTAGAGTCATATTTTTATCCCTTCATAGTAGTTACACTTATTTTTGGCATATATATATAAGTTGTTCTCTCATTAAAATTTTGAGATACAATTTCTTCTAACAGATCAAAATATACCCTAAATCACTAGTGTATGGCTTTATTCTATTCTCCTGCCTGATCACATTCTCTCCCTTTTTTTTTCTTTTTTTTCTTTTTTCTTTTTCTTTTTAGATCTTCTTCTTTCTTTTTAAAAACAACTTCTTATCTTATCAATTCCTTTTATAAAATCTTTTATAATTTTCATCTTTACATTCATCTGCCATCCCTTCATTGTATCAACCCTTATTTTGTACATATATAAGTCTTTCTTCCTTTAAAATTTTAGCTGGCACTTTCTTCTAACAGTTAAAAATATGTCCAAAAGCTAGTGTGTGGCACTGTTCTATGCACTAACCTGATCATATTTGATCATATTCTGTTCTTTTTTTGTTTTGTTCTGTTTTTGTTTGTTTTTATCTTTTTCTTTTTCCTTTTTTTTTTCTCTTCTTTCTTTCCCTTTCTTGTCCCCTGGTTTCAGGTCTTTTCTGATTTGTATAGAGTATATTTGCTGGAGACGTTGTCAACCTGTTAGCATTCTGTTCTCTCATTCATCTGTTCTCCTCTGGACAAAATGACAAGACAAAAAAAAATCACCTCAGCCAAAAGAACAAGAAGTAGTACTGTCTGCCAGGGACCTACTCAATACTGACATTAGTACGATGTCAGACCTGGAGTTCAGAATCATGACTTTAAAGATACTAGCTGGGCTTGAAAAAAGCGTGGAAGTTATAAGAGAAACTCTTTCTGGAGAAATAAAAGAACTAAAATCTAACCAATTCGAAATCAAAAAGGCTATGAATGAGGTGCAATAAAAAATGGGGGCACTAACTGCTAGGATAAATGAGGCAGAAGAAAGAATCAGCGATATAGAAGACCAAATGATGGAAAATAAAGAGGCTGAGAAAAAGAGAGATAAACAACTACAGGACCACGAGGGCAGAATTCGAGAGATAAGCGATACGATAAGACAAAACAACATTAGAATAATTGGGATACCAGAAGAAGAAGAAAGAGAAAGAGGGGCAGAAGGTATATTGGAGCAAATAGCAGAGATCTTCCCTAATATGGGGAAGGAAACAGGCATCAAAATCCAGGAGGCACAGAAAACCCATCTCAATATCAATAAAAATAGGTCAACACCACGACATCTAATAGTAAAACTTACGAGTCTCAGAAAGAAAGAGAAAATGCTGAAAGCAGCTCGGGAGAAGAGATATGTAACCTACAATGGTAGAAACATTCGATTGGCAACAGACCTATCCACAGAGACCTGGCAGGCCAGAAAGGACTGGCATGATATCTTCAGAGCACTAAAGGAGAAAAATATGCAGCCAAGAATACTATAACCAGCTAGGCTATCATTGAAAATAGAAGGAGAGATAAAAAGCTTCCAGGACAAACAAAAACTAAAGGAATTTGCAAACACAAAACCAGCCCTACAAGAAATATTGAAAGGGGTCCTCTAAGCAAAAAGAGAGCTTAAAAGCAGCATAGATCAGAAAGGAACAGACAATATACAGTCACAGTCACCTTACAGGCAATACAATGGCACTAAATTCATACCTTTCAATAGTTACCCTGAATGTAAATGGGCTCAATGCCCCAATCAAAAGACACAGGCTATCAGATTGGATTAAAAAACAAGACCCATCAATATGCTGTCTGCAAGAGACTCATTTTAGACCCAAAGACACCCCCAGATTGAAAGTGAGGGGGTTGAAAACCATTTACCATGCTAATGGACACCAAAAGAAAGCTGGGTTGGCAATCCTTATATCAGACAAACTAGATTTTAAAGCAAAGACTGTAATAAGAGATGAGGAAGGACACTATATCCTACTTAAAGGGTCTATCCAACAGGAAGATCTAACAATTGTAAATATCTATACCCCTAATGTGGGAGCAGCCAATTATATAAGGCAATTAATAACAAAAGCAAAGAAACACATTGACAACAACACAATAATAGTGGGGGACTTTAACACCCCCCTGACTGAAATGGACAGATCATCTAAGCAAAAGATCAACAAGAAATAAAGATTTTAAACGACACACTGGATCTAATGGTCTTCACAGACATATTCAGAACATTCCATCCAAAAGCAACAGAATTCACATTCTTCTCTAGTGCCCATGGAACATTCTCCAGAATTAATCATATCCTAGGTCACAAATCAGGTCTCAACCAATACCAAAAGATTGGGATTATTCCTTGCATATTTTCAGAGCACAATGCTTTGAAACTAGGACTCAATCACAAGAGGAAAGTCGGAAAGAACTCCAATACATGGAGGCTAAAAAGCATCCTACTAAAGAATGAATGGGTCAACCAGGAAATTAAAGAAGAATTTAAAAAATTCATGGAAACCAATGAAAATGAAAACACAACTGCTCAAAATCTTTGGGATACAGCAAAGGCAGTCCTGAGAGGAAGGTATATAGCAATACAAGCCTTTCTCAAGAAACAAGAAAGGTCTCAAATACACAACCTAAACCTACACCTAAGGAGCTGGAGAAAGAACAGCAAATAAAGCCTAAAACCAGCAGGAGAAGAGAAAAAATAAAGATCAGAACAGAAATCAATGAAATAGAAACCAAAAGAATAGTAGAACAGATCAAGGAAACTAGGAGCTGGTTTTTGAAAGAATTAACAAGATTGATAAACCCCTGGCCAGACTTATCAAAAAGAAAATAAAAATGACCCAAATCAACAAAATCATGAATGAAAGAGGAGAGATCACAACCAACACCAAAGAAATAGAAACAATTATAAGAACATAGTATGAGCAACTCTATGCCAGCAAATTAGATAACCTGGAGGAAATGGGTGCATTCCTAGAGATGTATCAACGACCAAAATTGAACCAGGAAGAAATACAAAACCTGAACAGCCCAATAACCACTAAGGAAATTGAAGCAGTCATGAAAAATCTCCCAACAAACAAAAACCCAGGGCCAGATGGCTTCCCAGGGGAATTCTATCAGACATTTCAAGAAGAATTAATACCTATTCTCCTGAAACTGTTCCAAAAAATAGAAATGGAAGGAAAACTCCCAAACTCATTTTATGAGGCCACCATTACCTTGATCCCAAAACCAAAGACCCCATCCAAAAGGAGAATTACAGACCAATATCCTTGATGAACATGGATGCAAAAATTCTCACCAAAATACTAGCCAATAGGATCCAACAGTACATTAAAAGGATTATTCACCATGACCAAGTGGGATTTATCCCTGGGCTGCAAAGCTGGTTCAACATCCACAAATCAATCAATGTGATACAATACATTAACAAAAGCAAGAACAAGATCATATGATCCTCTCAATAGATGCAGAGAAAGCATTTGACAAAGTACAGCATCCTTTCTTGATCAAAACTCTTCAGAGTATAGGGATAGAGGGTACATACCTCAATATCATAAAAGCCACCTATGAAAAACCTACAGCAAATATCATCCTCAATGGGGAAAAGCTGAGAGCTTTTCCCCTAAGGTCAGGAACGTGGCAGGGATGTCCACTCTAACCACTGCTATTCAACATAGTATTAGAAGTCCTAGCCACAGCAATCAGACAACATAAAGAAATCAAAGGCATCCAAATCAGCAAAGAAGAAGTCAAACTCTCACTTTTTGCAGATGATATGATACTGTATGTGGAAAACCCAAAAGACTCCACCCCAAAACTGCTAGAACTCATACAGGAATTCAGTCAAGTAGCAGGATATAAAATCAATGCACAGAAATCAGTGGCATTCCTATACACCAACAACAAGACAGAAGAGAGACAAATCAAGGAGTCGATCCCATTGACAGTTGCACCCAAAACCATAAGATACCTAGGAATAAATTTAACCAAAGAGGCAAAGGATCTGTACTCAGAAAACTACAAAATACCCATGAAAGAAATTGAGGAAGACACAAAGAAATGGAAAAACGTTCCATGCTCATGGATTGGAAGAACAAACATTGTGAAGTTGTCAATGCTACCTACAGCAATCTACACATTCAATGCAATCTCTATCAAAATACCATCCACCTTTTTGAAAGAAATGGAACAAATAATCCTAAAATTTGTATGGAGCCAGAAGAGACCCCGAATAGCCAGAGGAATGTTGGAAAAGCAAAGCAAAGCTGGCGGCATCACAATTCCGGACTTCCAGCTCTATTACAAAGCTGTCATCATCAAGACAGTATGGTACTGGCACAAAAACAGACACATAGATCAATGGAACAGAATCGAGAGCCCAGAAATGGACCTTCAACTCTATGGTCAACTCATCTTTGACAAAGCAGGACAGAATGTCCAATGGAAAAAAGACAGTCTCTTCAACAACTGGTGTTGGGAAAATTGGACAGCCACATGCAGAAGAATGAAACTGGACCATTCACTTACACCACACACAAAAATAGACTGCAAATGGTTGAAAGACCTAAACGTGAGACAGGAGTCCATCAAAATCCTAAAGGAGAACACAGGTAGCAACCTCTTCGACCTCAGCCACAGCAACTTCTTCCTAGAAACATCGCCAAAGGGAAGGGAAGCCAGGGCAAAAATGAACTATTGGGATTACATCAAGATAAAAAGCTTTTGCACAGCAAAAGAAACAGTCCACAAAACCAAAAGACAACCGACAGAATGGGAGAAAATATTTGCAAATGACATATCAGATAAAGGGCTAGTATCCAAAATCTATAAAGAACTTACCAAACTCAACACCCAAAGAACAAATAATCCAATCAAGAAATGGGCAGAAGACATAAACAGACATTTCTCCAAAGAAGACATCCAAATGGCCAACAGACACATGAAAAAGTGCTCAACATCGCTCGGCATCAGGGAAATCCAAATCAAAACCTCAATGAGATACCACCTCACACCCGTCAGAATGGCTAAAATTAACAAGTCAGGAAATAACAGATGTTGGCGGGGATGTGGAGAAAGGGGGACCCTCATACACTGTTGGTGGGAATGCAAACTGGTGCAACCCCTTTGGAAAACAGTATGGAGGTTCCTCAAAAAGTTGAAATTAGAGCTACCGTACGATCCAGCAATTGCACTACTGGGTATTTACCACAAAGATACACATGTAGGAATCCGAAGTGGTACGTGCACCCCAATGTTTATAGCAGCAATGTCCACAATAGCCAAACTGTGGAAAGAGCCAAGATGTCCATCTACAGATGAATGGATAAAGAAGGGGTGGTATATATACACAATGGAATATTATGCAGCCATCAAACGGAATGAGATCTTGCCATTTGCAACGACGTGGATGGAACTGGAGGGTGTTATGCTGAGTGAAATAATCAATCAGAGAAAGACATGTATCATATGACCTCACTAATATGAGGAATTCTTAATCTCAGGAAACAAACTGAGGGTTGCTAGAGTGGTGGGGGGGGGGAGGGATTGGGTGGCTGGGTGATAGACATTGGGGAGGGTATGTGCTATGGTGAGCACTGTGAATTGTACAAGATTGATGAATCATGGATCTGTACTTCTGAAAGAAATAATGCAATATATGTTAAGAAAAAAAAAAGAAGAAGATAGCAGGAGGGGAAGATTGAAGGGGAGTAAGTCAGAGGGGGAGAGGAACCATGAGAGACGATGGACTCTGGAAAACAAACTGAGGTTTCTAGAGGGGAGGGGGGAGTGGGGGGATGGGTTAGCCTGGTGATGTGTTTTAAAAAGGGCACATTCTGCGTGGAGCACTGGGTGTTATGCACAAACAATGAATCATGGAACACTACATCAAAAACTAATGATGTAATGTATGGTGATTAAGATAACAATAAAAAATTATTTAAAAAAAAGAAATGTCATGGATGGAGCTAGAGAGTATAATTCTAAGCAAAATACATCAGTCAGAGAAAGACAAATGCCATATGATTTCACCCATATGTGGAATTTAAGAAACAAAACAAACAAGCAAATGAAAAAAAAAAAAAGAGAGAGAGAGAGAAATAAAGAAATAGACTCTTAACTATAGAAAACAAACTGATCGTTACCAGAGGGGAGGTGGGTGGAGTAATGGGTGAAATAGGTGATGGGGATTAAGGAGTACACTCGTCCTTATAAGCCCTAGGTAATGTATGCAATTGTTGAATCACTATATTGTACGCCTGAAACTAATATAACACTGTATTAAAACAAAAACGTAATAAATAAAAAAGGGGGGTTTAAAGAGGTAAAAGAAGTTCCCTGATGTTCTATAGTGAGTGAGCTGCCAGCTGGGATTCCAGCCCAGAAAGCCTTGCTTCATGTCCTTGTCCCCTCCCTCACAGACTCTGCTCCCAGTACTCTGCTGCCACAGGGTTCTTTATAGTAATGAAGATCAGATGACTCCCTCCTGACCTCTAGGTGAGCCCTGGGCAGTGGCTCCGATTGCAAACACACTGTCACTTTATTTAATTTTCAGTGACAGATGAGGTAGGTATTATTATTCTGATTTCATAGATGAAAAAACTAATGTTCAGAAGGGTTAAACAATATGAAAACACCTATACAGTGAGAAGTGGTGAAAGTGGGAAGAGATCCCACTCCTGTTTCACTCTAGACCTCTGATGCTTCCACTTTGCTTTTTTACAGGCACACAGTGTTTGGAATGTGCAGACAGCCCCTGTGTACATTCTTGTGCAAAAGTCAAAAATCACATTCTTCTCCATGTGATCCAGCCCTGAATACAGGCACAACCACAAGACCATTTGCTGCAAACCCTTTAGATATCAAGGGAAGTGGTCTTGCTGTTATACGATAGAATCTGCAGGATACTGAAAAATCACCGTCTCTGGCACCTCCTTGACCTTTTTACCACTGTACCATCCTCCCTCCTTCCACCTGTTGTAAGTCATTTGGAAAAGAGGCAAGATGCCTCCAGGGATTCACTGTGACAGGGCTCGCTACAGTGGGACTACATGAAAAAAAAGAGCTTCTGTAAAGCAAATGAAACAATCAACAAAATGGAAATCAATCTCCAAAATGGGAGAAAATATTAGGACAAAACATATAAAGAACTCACACAACTCAGTAGGGGAAAAAATAACGTGATTAAAAAATGGTCAAAGGACCTGAATGATATTTTTTCAAAGAAGACATACAGATGGCCAACAGGTACAAGAAAAATGCTCAATATTACTAATCATCAGGGAAATACAAATCAAAACGACAATGATATGTCACCTCACACCTATCAGAATGGCTATTATAAAAAAGATAACAGTATTAGGCTAGGATGTGGAGTAAAGGGAACACTAGTGTCCTGTTAGTGGGAATGTCAACCAGTTCTACCGCTATGGAAAACAGTATGGATGCTTCTCAGAAAATTAAAAAATAAAACTACCTTATAATCCAGCAATTCCATTTTTGGGCATGTATTCAAAGGAAATGAAATCAGGATCTCAAAGAGATCTGCACACCCGTGTTCATTTTAACATTCATAACAGATAAGACATGGAAACAACTTAAGTGTCCATCAGTGGATGAATAAAGTAGTTGTGCTATATACATATATATACACATAGACACACACACACACAGACACACACACACACACAATGGAATGTTATTCAGTCTTAAAAAGGCAAGAAATCCTGCCATTTACAACAATATGGTTGGATCTTGAGGGCATTATCCTAAATGAAATAAACCAGACACAGAAAAACAAACAGTGCATGATCTCACTTATGTGTGGAACCTAACACAGTCAAACAGTTAGCAGAGAGTAGAAAGATGGCTTCCAGGGGCTGGAGGGAGGAGGTAATAGGGAGGTAATGGTCAAAGGGCACAAAGTTTCAGTTATGCAAGATAAATAAATTCTGGAGATCCACTCTACAGCATGGTGCCTATAGCTAACAATATTTTACTATGTACATAAAATCTGTTAAGAGGGTAGATCTTATGTTAAGTGTGGTTATCAAAAAATGAAAAAATAAAGTAATAATAAAAATATAAAAATAATTAATAATAATAAAATAATAATAAAAATAATAAAGGGAGCTGGAGGAAACCTTGGGATATGATAGATATATTTGGGGATGATTTCATGGCTACATATTTACCCCCAAACTTATTGAGTTGTACACATTAAATATTTACAGCTTTTCACATGTCAATCATACCTCAATAAAGTGATTTCAAAAATAAAAGTAGCAGAATATCATTATAAAAGAAAAAAAAAGGGGAAAAAAAAAAAAGAAAAGCCCAGCATTCATTTGGCTTTTTTTTTTAATTTTTTATTGTTATGTTAATCACCATATATTACATCATTAGTTTTTGATGCAGTGTTCCATGATTCATTGTTTGTTCATAACATCCAGTGCTCCATGCAGAACGTGCCCTCCTCAATACCCATCACCAGAAAAGCCCAGCATTCAAAGTCACAACTTATCTCTTGCAGTGAAGCATTCTTTGTTCTGCCATGATCAGGTCCTTAACCTCTCTGAACATCTTACTTCACCTAAAGCTAGAATAAATATAACCCACATTCAAGACTGGACAGTGGAGCCACAGAAATCATGTGTAACAGTAATTTACCAGTTTTAATGAGTTTCCACCACATTGAGGGTGACAGTTACATGGAGGAGATCCCAAAGCCCTGTTCGTTCTGCTGTGGATACCATCACTGCCATTGTAGAAGGCAGGCCAGTCATAACCATCTGCAGTGGACACCCTCCCAGCCCCACCAAGGCATGCGTGTCTACAGCAAGGGGAAGACAGGGACAAGACAGAATTGGAGAGGCCAGAGATCCAGGAACATGTGGGCAATCAAGCTGGCTGGCAGTTGTGGGGTAAGCACCTTGAGGAGTATGGGGCTGGCCAAGAGAAGGCGGCAAAGTCTGCCTCACCCACCACACAGGCTTGCCTGGTGTGGTCCTTGATGGGAAACCTGGTTGCCAGGGTGCTGTCTTGATTCTCACTGAAAGGTGGAGGCTGTTGGACTCAGTTGTGTCCCCCAGACATGCCACAGAGCTCACTCTTGCTGCATCCAGATTAGGTAGATTCAAGCAGATGCTGGAGCATTTGAGACCTTGGAATTCATATATTTGGTAGGCTCGGAGGGTGGGTACTTCCTCTTAGTATCAGTCAGAGTTCTCTAAAGAAGTAGAACCAGTAGAATAGAGAGATACAGATAGGCATAGGCATAAGAGAAGACTTACTACAGGAATTGGTTCATGCAGTTAGAGGCCAAGAAGTCCCATGATCTGTCATCTATAAGCTGAAGACTCAGAAAAGCTTGTGGTGCATGAATACCTTGGAGAAATCGCAGGTTCAGTTCCAGATCACCGCAATAAAGTGAGTATCACAATAAAGCTAGTCAAATGAGTTTTTTGGTTTCCCAGTATTTATACTGACTGCACTTTATGAAGTATACAGTAATATTATGTGAAAAAATAATGTACATAACTTAATTTAAAATACTTTATTGCTAACAAATGCTACCATCATCTGAGCTTCCAGTGAATCATAATCACTGAGCACAGAGCACCATGACAAATAAAATAATCATGAAAAAGTTTGAAATATTGTGAGAGTTACCAAAATATTCACAGAGACATGCAATGACCAAATGCTGTTGGAAAACATGGCATGAATCGACGTGTTCAATGCAGGGTTGCCACAAACCTTAAATATGTGAAAAAAAGAGTGTTTGTGAAACACAGTAAGTGAAGGGAAATAAAATGAGGTATGCCTATGTAAGTCTGTGTCTATAGGCTTGACAACTGGGGGCTAATCATATAAGTCCCAGTCTGAGTCTGAAGGCCTCAGAACCAGAAGGAGCAATGTCTGAGGGCAGAAGATGGATGTCCTGGTCCCAGTAAAGAGAGCAAGTTTCATATTCCTCTGCCTTGTTCTATTTGGACTTTCAGTGCATTGGATGATGCCCACCAGCATTGATTAGAGTAATCTGTTTTAGTCTAGCAGTTAAATGCTAATCTCTCTTCTGGAGACATCCTCACAGACACACCCAGAAATAATGTTTTAGCAGTTATCCAAGCAACCAATATCATAGTCAAATTACACATAAAGGGCGCCTGGGTGGCTCAGTTGGTTAAGCGACTGCCTTCGGCTCAGGTCATGATCCTGGAGTCCCGGGATCGAGTCCCGCATCGGGCTCCCTGCTCAGCAGGGAGTCTGCTTCTCCCTCTGACCCTCTCCCCTCTCGTGCTCTCTATCTCTCATTCTCTCTCTCTCAAATAAATAAATAAAATCTTTTAAAAAAATTACACATAAAATTAACCACCACTCTCCCCTTGGATGATGGGTTTCCTTTTGGAAGTCTCACACCTGAGCATTTGCTTCAGAGGACACAGGACAACTGCTGGCATTTCACACCATCTGCTATTTGGTGATTAACTCCTCCAACTTTCAAGGAGCTGTGTGATTCCTTTCCCGCCAAAGCAAAAAGGATGGGAGACAGCCCCACCTGCCAGGATGCTCTACCTGGCAGAAGGCCCACCTCATTAATGCACTTCGGCAGCATTCAGGAAACAAACAATTTTGACTCAACTTATTTTAAGACATGCACTGGTTATAAAAGCATTTGGATGAGCCAAGAGTACTTAGTTCCCTCTCCAGGTCACATCAACAAAAGCTTAGAATAAAATACATTTGGCTGTACTCTGGCTGCTGCACAGATAGGAATAAAGAAAGTATTAATGACTCCTAAAAATAAGTCTTTCTGGTTTATTTGTACCTCTGCAAGGCAGTCAGATGTTGCTGGAGCCTGATAGTGATGAAGCTAAGTGAAGTCCTCTAGTCCTGCTCAGCTTGCCTTCCTGCCTTGAAAGGATATAATTCAACTGACCATGAGATGCAGATGGTGCCCTCCCTCTAAGTTCTGAGACCTAAATGGGAGCATGAACCTCCTGGATGTCTTTAGAATCTTTTTCTGAGTCAACATTCCTCAGAGATCCTATTGCCATGAAGGGATGCGAACACAGTAAACCAGTGTCTGAATCAAATTCAGTAGCAATGAATTTAACTTCACAACCACAGAACTGGGTAATTTGATCAATTGGAAACTGGTTTCCATTGCCCTTTGGCTTTTTTGTATCTCATCATGGCAGGTATGTATTAAGAGGAAAATAGAAGGGATGCCTGGGGGCATTACTAAAGGAAATTTTTAATCAAATTGTCTTTTTTTGTTATTGAATTGTATGAGTTCTTTATATATTTTGGATATTAGTCCTTTACTATATATATGATTTGCAAATATTTTATCACATTCAATAGGTTGCTTTTTCATTTTGTTTGGTTTCCTTTTCTGTGCAAAAAAAAAAAAAAAAAAAAGCCTTTTAGTATGATGCAGCCCCAGTTATTTATTTTCGTTTTTGTTAGTTTGGGTTTTGGTGTTGGATTCAAAATATCATTACCAAGACCTATGTCAAGGAACTTACAGCTTATGTTTTCTTCTAAGAGTTGTATGATTTCAGGTCTTATATTTAAGTGCTTAATCCATTTTGAGTTAATTTTTGTGTGCATGTAAGATAGTGGTCAACTTTCATTTTTTTGCATATGGCTGTCCAGTTTTCCCAGCATCATTTATTGAAGAAACTGTCTTTCCCCATTGTATATTCTTGGCTCCTTTGTCATTAATTAATTCAGTATATATGCATGGGTTTATTTATGGGACTTCTATTCTGTTCCATTGATCTGTGTCTGTTTTTTCCAAAAGCCATTGGAATTTTGATAGAGATTGCATTGAATCTTTAGATTGCTTTGGATAGTATGGACATTTAAAAAATAGTGATTCTTGGGGCGCCTGGGTGGCTCAGTTGGTTGAGCGACTGCCTTCGGCTCAGGTCATGATCCTGGAGTCCCGGATCGAGTCCCACATCGGGCTTCCTGCTCAGCGGGGAGTCTGCTTCTCCCTCTGACCCTCTTCCCTCTGGTGCTTTCTATATCTCATTGCCTCTCTCTCTCAAATAAATAAATAAAATCTTAAAAAAATAAATAAAAATAGTGATTCTTTCAATCCATGAGCATGGAATATTTTTTCATTTATTTGTGTCTTCTTCAGTTTATTTAGTTAATGTCTTACAGTTTTCAAAATACAGATCTTTGGTTAAATTTACATCTAGGTATTTAAGTAAACTAAACAGGGAGCAAAATAGGAAAGAGGAATCAAGAACATTATTGATATTAAGCAAAATACACAGTTTTAAAGGAGATCAAGAGCTGGTTTGAAAACCTCTGGGAGAGTCTAAGACTGTGCTTTCCAACAACAGTTGGCCATGAGCTGTAGGTAAACTAATGAGTACTCAAAATGTGACTACTCCAAACTAAAAAGTGAGGTTAGCATAAAATATACATTGGATATTGAAGACACTATGAAACTATCCCATACTAATTTATTAAAACATTTCACTAATTATTTTTCACATTGATTGCATGTTTAAATGATGATATTTTGGATAAATTTTGTTAAATAAAATATTATTAAATTTAATTTTAAGTTTCTTTTAACTTTTTAAAATGTGAGTCCTAGTTGGTTAAGTGCCCAACTCTTGATTTCAGCTTAGGTCTTGATCTCAGGGTCATGATTTCAGCCCCACATTGGGTTCCGTGCTGATCATGAAACCCACTTAAAGAAAGATGCAAGTCCTAGGAAATTTACAATTACACCCTTGGTTCGCATTCTATTTCTGTTAGATAGTATGATAAAAGGAGAACAAGGAGTGTTAATTGAAAATAAACACTTTGGAAAATGAAGAGAACACAGTGCTACACAGAGGAAACAGTTACACAGTTTAAAAGAAATGTAAAACAGAGGAAAGAGCTAATACAGAGATTGTGCTGTTGTCTGTCCAGTTCATGGATATATTTTGTTTGGTCAGTAGAGTTCTAAAGTTCAAAATGTTTTAATTATACATTTAATTTTAAATGAATTTCTTGTCAACTTTTAAAAAATATTGGAAACTTTCATATAAAAATTCAGATCTCCTGTTTGAAAAATAAAAATACCTGGCAAAATCTTTCCTGTGTTCCATCAAAGTAAGATTTGGCCAACATTGAAAGTGGTTCTCTCACAGGCAATTTATGTACTTTGCCATAATCTCCATCATGACCTGTTGTATGCTGGAGCCTGAAAATAAAGGTTGGCTGCTTTTTACTAGTCAAGCATGTAGTCATGCTTCTTGCTGTATACTTATGAGGGAAAAAAAGTATATATGGTATATATATATGAGGGAAAAAAAGTATATATATCAGAGTCATTCACTGAAATTCTTGATGTGGCTCAGTATTTTTGTTTTTGTTTTGTTGTTGTTGTTGTTCATTGCATTTGCAACCCCTACCCTATGGCATAGGAGAGGATGGTGCAGCGCCAAGAAGAGCTAAGAGTAAATCTTGGCATTCATACAGAGTACAAGTTTCTCAGAGTTAGGAGCACTAGATAAGGAAAAATAGAAACAGAAATTTCTGCAATGGGGAAAATAATATTGAAGGGTGATCAAAGATAACTATTTCTGTGGGTCCTAATATATCTTTTCAATTTATCTTTATAAGAACAATTAAAAATAATCCACAGATCAGGAACAGAAAGCAATATCCCTCTTAATATGATAGAATAACAGTTTCAGATATTGAAAGAGATACGGGAAGAAGTATCAGATCTCAACATCAGAAGGAAGCTGAACATATCACAGAAAATGGAGGGGTGGACTTGAAGTTTATTTTGGTACATGTGAGGTACTGTTATTGAGTAGATTATCAAATTCCTAAGAAAAACACAACAGGTTAGTGTAACCTCCTTCCTTCACAGAAACTTCTCATGAAATTGAGTAAAGTGAAGCACAACTGACATTATCCACCAGATGCCATTTTTCACCAAGCACATAGCTACTCTCCTGAATGAGGGGCTCATGGAGTGCTAGAAGAGCTAACAAACATCCCTCCTCATCAAGTAACCATAAAGGAATATGGAGGATGATCTTATTGTCATGATGATTATGATCCTCTTTAGAGGCTTCCATTCTACTCACAATGACTATATTTTATTCTTTTCATATGTGTTGTTCTGCAGGTGAAATATCATTAAATCATATAACTAAAAACTGTAGAAGAAACTATTTTTGGTTTGGAACATGCAATTAAAATTCTATGAGTAAAATCCATAGATACTAAATCTTTGTGTTTGAATTGATCTATATACACAAGCTATTAAGGATGCCTTAGTTTACAGTTTGGTAAAATGAAAATATAAAGGATATAGATTAGTGTTGTATAGAGCTATATTTTGAGTGAAAAAGAGATAAACATCCATAAAAGGAATAGTAAAGCATGCACTTTCAAGACAGAGTGGAAAGAAATTAAGTTAGAGAGGGAGGAAGGAATCTTGTTGGTTATGGTAAAGCATTCATGTCTGATACTCATCACCAGGGGAAAGAATTTTGAATGGTTAGAAGTACTGGAATGATTTAGACAGATATATTTTAGTAAGCCAATGCCAGGATATATGTATATAATGAACTTGAAATATAAGAGTTGGAGCGAAAAACCCAACAGGTGGAAACAGTTAGCAGTGCACAAGTTCAGGGACATTTTTGAGGTAGAGTCAATAGTAACATTTTTGAGGTAGAGTCAATAGTAACTAATCAATAGTAATAGTTTGATACAATGGAAGAAGCACTTTCCAGAAGTCAGAGGATCCCATTTCTAATCCCTTAACCTAGGAAAGTGACAGCATCTGTTTCTGTTTCTTCATCTACACATGAGCAAGATGGACTAGATGAGAAGTTTTGAAACTCTGGACTACAAATTATGTAGCTGAGAGGTGCAAAATACCATGTGAAATTATCTAAATGTGTGAATAAAGGACCATAAGTTTGTTCAGACTCTCATAGTGATATGTGAGCCCAAAATATGTAAGAACTGCTGTACAAGATTGTTTACCACTGAGATCTCTACGCTGGAACTTCTGACTCAGGGTCTCCAGAAATTTCCCATAATTCAGAAGTTTGTTTTGCTGAAGTGAAGGAAGAGGAATGGGATCTTGTTTTGTCATTTTTCACCTTATTATTTCACTTAAGCCCTTAAAGTAGTAATTTATCAGCAACTTGGACCAATTTTATTTAGGATTTGGACCTATAATACCAGCTCGGTATGATTACTCATATTTCTATCTTTTTGAAGATAAGATTTTTGGGGGGGTGTTGAGTTTGATAAGTTTTTTTATAGGTTTTGGATACTGGTCCTTTATCTGATAAGACATTTGCAAATATCTTCTCCCGTTCTCTAGGTTGTATTTTGTTTTTGTCTACTGTTCCTATGCTGAAATTTAAAATAGTTTTAAATTTATGGAAAAAATTACAAAGATACTAGAGGGAGTTCCCAATACACCACACCCAGTTTCCCCTGTTATTAATATCTTACATTAATATATACATTTGCCACAATTATTGAGCCAATATTGGTATATTATTGTTAACTCATGTCCAGTCTTCTTTCAGATTTCATCCATTTGCCCCTAATGCTCTTTTTCTATCCTGGGATGCCATCCAAGATACCACATTGGCTATGATGGTTTCAAAGACATTCCTTGCTCTGTCAATGGCATTGACGGTTCTGAACAGTACTGTTCAGGTTTTTGTAGAATTAGGATTTGTCTGGTGTTTTTCTTATGATTAAAAGGGGGTTATGGGTTTTTAGGAGGGAGATCACAGAGGTAAAGTGCCATTATCATCACATCATATAAAGGTACATACTATCAATATGACTTACAACTGTTGATATTGACCTTAATCACCTGGCTGAAGTAGTGTTTGTTAGTTTTCTCCACTATAAAATACCTCATTTTATCCCTTTCCATTATAAACTTCTTGGAAGGAAGTTACTATGCTCATCTTTGACCTAAGGGGTAAGAAGTTATGTTCCACCTCCATGAAGGTGGAATATCTATATAAATTATTTGGAGTTCTTCTGCATGGGAGATTTGTCTCTTTTCCCAATCTACTTAAGGTGAAGTTATATTCTGTTATACATCAAATTTTATCTGTTCATCAATTGATGGGCATTTGAGTATATCTGTATATCCATCTTTATAGCAGCACCACACCACACTGTCTTGGTTATTGTAGCTTAGTGGTAAGTTTTGAAATCAGAAGTGTGAGCTCTCTAAATTTGTTTTTCTTTCAAGATAGTTTTAGCTATTCTAGATTTCTTTAATTTCCCCATAAATTTTAGAAGCAATTTGTCAATTTCAGGGAAAAAGAGCCAGCTGGGGTTTTGATAAATATTGTACTGAATCTATAGATTATTTTGGAAAGCATTACCACCTTAAAAACATTGTCTCTGTTCATGAACATAGAATGCCTTTCCATTTGCTTAGATCTTCTTTCCTTTCTTTCAACATTTTTGTAGTTTTCAAAATACAATTCTTGCATTTATTTTGTTAAATTCATTCTTAAGTATTATATTCTTTTTGATACTTTTGAAAATGTAATTGTTTTCTTACTTTCCTTTTCAAGGCTTAATTTCTAGTTTATAGAAATGCAAATGTTGTTTGTATATTGATCTTGTATCCTGCAATCTTAATTCAATCATTCTAAATTTATTGACTTGTTTCATTACCTAATATGTGGCTTATCTTGCAGAAAGTCTCATGTGCACTTAAGAACAATGTGTATTCTGTTGTTGTTCAGTGGACTATTCTATAGATATCTACTAGATCTGGTCGCTTTGAAGTACTGTTCAAGTCTTCTGTTTCCCTGATAGACCTTCTATTTATAGTTTTTCTATCCATTTTTTAAAGTGAGTTATTAAATTACCTAACTATTGTTGAATCATCAGTTTTTCCCTTCAGATCTGTCAATTTTTGCTTTATGTATTTTAATGTTCTATTATTAGATGCATGCATGTTTATTATTACTGTGAATTTCTTGATGTGCTGACATATTTTATCATTATAAACATCCTTCTCTGTCTCTAATAACAGTTTTCTTTAATATATTTTTTCTTATATTAATATAACCAATCCAACTCTCTTTCCACCACTATTTGCATTATATATCTTATTTCATCCTTTCACTTCCAAATGATTTGTCTTTGAATCTAAATGGTGTCTCATATAGACAGTATATAGCAGGATCATGATCTTTTATCCTTTCTCCCACTTTTCTTATCCATGCATCTGTTGGTGGACATTTGTGTTGCTACCACAGGGAAAGGAGATAACCTCAGCTTGTGGACTCAGGAGAAACTCTCCCTAAAAGTAGATTCCCTATCCTGATTTGGCTCTAGGAACAACAGAAAAGCAAAAAAAGTCTTTCCTAAGAATGTAAAATCACAGACATGTAGCTAGAATTCACACCAACTATGTAGCCTAGGAATCCAGGTTTAAACTTTAAAGTTATAGAGACACCAGGCAGAGCCAGAGCAAAACCTGCTTAGAAAAACCTGTTTTAAATGTAAGCCTCAAAGAAATCCCACAGGAAAAAAAAAATCCAAGAAACATGAACTGAAATGAACAAATTACTTATTGAACAGAAAAGTAAATTAATTACCATGTAACCAAGTAAAACAAAACAACAAATTCTGCAAATTGCTCCCACAAAGATATCGGAAAGTTTTGGAAATTTAAATAAGTGGAAGATGACATTAAAAATTTAGTGAAGAAATGAGATGCTGTCAAATTTCATAAAGAATTAGAAAAAAGCAAAAAATAAGAAACAACCATTAAAGTTATGTAGTAGTAATAATTATAGTTATAGTAGTTATAGATGAATTAATAGCATATCAGAGCATTGGAAGGATCTACATAGCTAAATTGGGTTTACTGAGAACACTAATAAATAGTGAAGTGGACAAATCACTAGGAAAATTGTATACATTATACCAAACTGACTCACAAAGAAATAGACTATTTGAATGGTTCTATAACTTTTAAAGTAATAAACACTTTCTACCTTGCCTTTTTCTGTACCTAAAATGAACTATAAAATGTGTTCATCTCTTATTTCATTTTTGTCTTTTCACTAAAATGTCTGGTGAGGGAAACCACAAAACCTCTGCCTGAGATTTCATTACATTTGTTTGTCAAGTTCCATATGCAATTTTATAGAAAGCCAATAAAGTTAACTAAATTCTTATGAGTCATACTTAGCTACTTGTGATCAATACATTTAAAAGGAACTATCCTGAATTCTACAGATATATTTCCATATTGAGCTTTACTTAAAAAGTTATTTTATAAATACACATAAATTTGATATTTCCTTTTATACGTATCCCTGTATGTATTAGATATTGTCTTAAAGAATTTGTGAATGATTACTTGTTAGCTAATATTAATTATATATAAAATATTAGAAAATAAAATACTGAAAAATTATATCCTACAATATGGCAATAAAACAAATATAAATATATTTAAATAAAATTTTTTATCTTTCTATTCAGAAAACAAAACAACTTGCTTGAAGATGATATTAAACCCAAAAATATTGCAAATGAATTTTTTATACTTCCAAATATGCACAGCTCATTAGCATAAGGGTCTTTGGTAAGTCAACTGTTCACCAATTTCTGACTCTTTCATTATTCTAAGTAATGGTCAAGTTGCTCACAGCTTTTTCAAAGCTACCTATTCTGTAACATACATCCAAACAATAGAGTTAAAACACCCATGTGTCTAATACCAAAACCATTATCCCTTTTTGCCGTGCACAATGATGCTATAATCAATCTCATGACCATCTGCCATAAATCAACAGAAGATAGACATTCCTTTACACAGCATTTATACCCAAGTTGGTACTCACAGCTGGAGAAAATCAGAGGGCAGGAGTGCTCATCCATGGGGAAGTTGTGCAGCTGCAGCTGGCATTCTGCATTTATAGTGAGCCTGCAGGAGAGCCAAGGGTCACTCTTGAGGTCTGCCAGGAGCAACCCAGAAAAGTCCCAGATCAAAGCCAAGGAGCAGTCACTTTACCACAACTGGGGAGTGAGAGCAGTGCACTTAACTCACTCTTGGCAGTGGTGCCTTTTAGGGATACCATTTAGTGGCTTTTGGGTTATTTTGTTCTGTTTTTAACTATTGGTAGCAGAGAGAACTTCAGTTAGTAAAACTCCAAATATGTCTAGAAATACAAGCAAAGTCAGAGAGGAGACAAATAAAAACAACTGTTATTTTATGTCTTTGTCTTCAATCTGTTTGACTGAATTAAAACCTTCCTCCATTTTGAAACTGGTGTATTTGTCTAGGTAGGTATAATGCAAAACTAATCCACTTGTAGAATGGACTTCATATTTAGACAACTCTCTCATTAGACTAAGCAGGTGGTGGCTATACAAGTGTGTGCACTGCATCCTTCCAGAGCACACAGCTCTGGGGCCAGAGTTCCTATGAAGGATCCCAGGATAGGCCATGTCCCCGTTCTGGTTTGCTGAGGCTCACCTTTACTTCAGAGTCTCATCCGCACTCCATTAAGACTGATGTGGAAACACCTGTTACAGACTCTGTCTCTCTAACTATAATCCATCAGCAGAGTTCCCTGCTGTGGATTTGTTGTTGTTGTTCTCTGCCTGCCAAAATTATTATTTCCCTGAAAGTTGAAATTCTCTAATCTTCCACTTCTTTTGATTTTAATCAGTACTTTTATTTGTGCTGTGGATACTTGTTTACCATTCTGAGTTACAGACTTCTCTGCATGGCCACAATTCACCTGCAATTAAGAGTTCATGTACTGAATGTGGGGGTGGGAGAGGAGACGTGCCCAGGGGCTGGTGGTGGGCTTTACTGAGCCAGGAAGATACATGTGTCAGAAGAATTAGACAAGTCACAGTCTCCTGAGGCATGCTGAATTTGCAATGCCTTTCAGACCCTCAGGAGGAGACATCCCATAGGCAGGTGGCTCCAAACATCTGGAGTCCAGAAGGAAAGTTCTGGGTTGGAGGTAGGCATGTGGGAAGCCTCAGCATAGATATGGGAATGGATGAACTAAGTCAGCAGGAGGGAAGAAAGTGAGTGAAGTAATGAGGAAGTCCCGAGGCAGAAAGAACAGTGGGAGAAAAGACTGCACAAAAGCAGAAGCAGGAGACATAGAGAGGAGCCATGGTGCTATAAAGGTGGTGAGAGAAAGTGTTAGAAGAGAGTGAGCACATATAGTGTTCCTAAGGGATGGCGGGCAGTGGGGACAACAGTGTCTGGAGGGTACTGTCCTGATCCTAATGCTAGACAAACAGAAAGGCTGGCCAAGGTACAGGGCATTCCTGTGGTATGTTACAGCTGGGTGTTCAGTTAGACTTGGGCCATGCTAGTGGAAAGACTTCTGAGAGATACAGACACAGGTTCAAACTCTGATAACACTAGTTCCCAGTGGTGACTTTGGACAGGCAAGTCAGTTCACTTCTTTGAAGTGCAGTTTCTCTTACCTTGCCCAGCTTTGTAAGGACTGCCTGGCCCACAGGAAGTCTTATTACACTGTAGCTGCCACTTCCATTAGGGATGCATTGGGGAATACCTTTTGTGCTCTTTTTTTCCTGTAGTCTTAAATTTGGCTATGATTACATTTGTTAATTGGTACACCAAGATATCTTTATTTTCTTAGCTGAGTGGACCCATGGGTTAAATATATTAAAGATAATTGCACAGTCCACTTCCAGCAGAAATGGGTTCTGATGAAGGAATGAGTTTATATTCATTGTAGATCATTTGTATGCCTTTATTTTCACACATAGTGGCATTAGGACAAACTTTTTCAGGATGCTGTAGCATGTCAAACGTGAGAAGTGACAGAACGCAGAAATGAAAATAGGGTCCCATCTCTACAATGATCTAAATTATCAGCCCATCAGTGATTAAAAATCCACCACATCTCACCTTAAAGTATAAAGGATTTTCCCATCATTCCAAATTCTGAGTAGCTGATTGGGGGTGGTGATCCAGTGAGCCTCTGCAGTTTTAGAATTACGGAAGATTGTGTCTGGAATCCATATTAATCCCACCATGTTGCTGTTCAGAGTGAGTATTTTCATAGTACTGTTGAATCGAAGGCGACTGTCTGTCCAGGTCTGAGCAAAAAATATGTCAATTTGGTATTCCTGAAACAGAGCAAAAGGAGAGGCAAAGTGGTTCTATCAATGAATTTTCCGTATGTTTCATTTTCTTTGTCAAAAGTTTGGGTTTCCTCCATGTTTACCTCCTTAACCCCCACGTCCCTTTCTGTTAGAGCTTAGTATAGTGCATGGCTCAATATGGTAAACATTTTAACAAATGATAACCAGTTTATTAGTCAATAATGTGATAACATATGTACAAAAGATTCTGTAAGTCTTAAATTGTAATAAACACATAAAATGTGATAAGGGGTCAAGTGGTAGTAGACTATAATTCAAAGCACAGAATCAGATTCCCCTGCATTCACAAGTCCAAGCTTTAACTGGTAATATTACCTATTGAAGCCTCATTCTAATCTGTACAATGGGTGGAATGCTCACCTCCTAAATGGGTTATAAAGAAGAAAGGAAATGATTACATGAAAAACCCTTAATGTCTGGCATAGATCCATACAGTATTAGCTTATATAATAATGATCATTTTCACTTAAAAGCCTTATCAAACAACACAATCTAAATCAAAAAGAAAAGTAAGAAACAAGCAACAACAAAGAACTATAAAGGTAACAGACACCCAAGCCAAATGCTGATTCAACAGAAGGCTGGTGAGGTTCACATGACCTCTGTAATTAGAAACCTTTTGGTATTCCCAGCACAGAATAAAGCTTTGCTGCAACCATTAGATGTTGGATAGGACTAATTTCACCAAGAGACCTAAATAAATGTCCTGAGGGACACCTGGGTGGCTCAGTCAGTTGAATGTCTACTTTTGGCTCTGGTCCTGATCTCAGGGTCCTGGGATCGAGCCCTACATGGGGCTCTCTGTTCAGCAGGGAGCCTGTTTCTCCCTCTCCCTCTGTGCTCTCCCTCTGTCTCTCAAGTAAATAAATAAAATCTTAAAAAAAAATAAAAGAAATATTCAGAGACTGGACCACTTCAGAGGCCCTTTCCTTAAACACAGTTTAAAGGATTATCATCAATTAGGCCCATAGTAAAGTGGATCTAGAAGCAGACTGTTAGAGATTTTTATACCTTTCAGTTTTATTTACATATTATATATAATAATGAATTACTATTACTGAGTGTGGGTTCAGTAATTCTCAATAAATCCCATATTTATCCTTACCATCGAGTTTCCAGTTAAAGAACCTTTCTGAGGTAGTTAATTCAACTGACCAGATCTTGATTTTTATTAACTGATCCATTCATTTACATCTCTTTGCTGCACTGAGTATGCCATGCCCTGCAAACCACTGAAGACCCAGCACTGCCCCGACAAGAAAACTCCCTCCCTTCATGGAGTTTATATTTTAGTCTGGGAATTAAACATACAATTAAGGTGAAAAAACAGCAAGTTTGATGGTCACACATAGCAACCAGAAAAATGAAGTCGGTGTATCAATTAGGATTCCAGCTAGAAAAGACAAAAAACATCCAAGTTTTTAATGTGGAAAGAATTATGTATAGGGAATCTGAGTCTTGCTTAAGCATTTGACCAGCTGCAGGAGCAAATACCAGGGAAGCAGAAGCTGGGGGCAGGTAATTGTGGGAGCTTCCAGAGTTGAATGAAATCTCAACATCCAGAGGGGCCCAGTGCAAGTCCTCCCCTCTGTCCATGTGTCTGCCTAAACATGCCTTTGGGGGATAATAGCCTGTCTCATTATCACCTTCCAGAACTTTGCACGTGTCTCTCATTAACAGACTCTGACCTTGGAATTGTACAGAGAGAGAGAAATAAAGAGGAAGTTTGTGTGTGTGTGTATACATGTGTGTTATTTCCTGTTGTATACTGACTAATTTTAAAATGGGTTTGGGGGCACCTGACTGACAACCTAAGGTTGACTAAGGATTAGTGAAACCATAGAAAGGGAAACCACAGATAAGGGGGGGGGGAACCACTGTAATCAGAAACCATCTGTGATGCTACAGCTTGCAGAGTGAGGCATGGATTCCTGTCCCCACCCCCAGTATTACTTTCTTATAAGGGAAAAGAGCACACCATGATGCTCTGGGGTTGGGGACAGTGGGGCTTGGGGGAATGCTCTCTTTATTCTGAAGCCCTGCCACAAACTCTAACTCAAGAGGGTATAATGCAGATGGTGTGTGTGGTGCATGGGGTAGATGTTTTATTGTGTCTACATTTGACTAAATGTTGAAGAAACACTTCCCACCCACAGAGAAATATTTTTATGTTTCTCAAACTTTCTTTGTTATGTCATTAAACATTTTTCCTTTCTGCAAGAAAAAAAATCACTTACAAATAAATATTTTATATAATTCATAAATAGCTGTGAAATTAATGTGTTTAAAATACTAATAAATGTAACACATGGTAAATGTGCAGAATCCCCCAGTTTAAAACATCATGCTTGTGGAGAGCCTATGTTCATAATTTGTTTTAATAATTGGAGAGCTTAATGATTCCTAAATAGGCCATGAATTATTGTAGCATGTGGAGCATTTTGACAAAACAGAAGAAAAATTATGCTTCTTAATGATATCAATTTGTAACTTCTAAAACTCAGAAAATTACTTTCTAACACTTTCCTTTTCCTTTACCATAGATAGAAGAGGGTCAAATGGAAAAATGATTAATAAAGGACAGGGACTTGGAGATTGGGTTTACAGCAGACACACACTCCCAGGGGGCAGAGGCTCTTTTCCTCAGGTTCTGAGCACTTTAGCACCACACCTGGTACTGGTGCATAAATATATTAGTAAATGAAGCCACTGGAAGTTTTCGTTATAAAATGGTAATCACAGGCCCATGCCAATTAAAGGCTGCTCAGATATCTCAGCCAAGGGCAAAATGTCAGTTGAGATTGTCAGAAATAAAACACAAAGTTATCCAAAGGTGTTTGTAACATTTGTCCTTAAACACAGTTTTCTGCCACTTTCAGGTTTCCATTTGAAAATGCACCTATCCTTGTTACCCAAACTCTCACTGTCTCAATATTCACTCTAACAGTTCACAAACAGTATTATCCAAATTTACTATCAAGTAGAAAATCTGCTATATTGAATCTTTATGTGCACATTAGCAAAACTTTTAAGAGATAGGTGAAGGATGAAAGTGTGTCTGGTACTATGTAAGTTATTTGTGAAAACAGCTATAAGAATTCTTTTTATTTTGTTCATGGCCTTGTCCATGTGACTTAATAGCAAAAATGACATCAGCAGAAACTTGGAAAGTCTTGAGGGCTGGGTTTGGCCCCTCTTGCTGCTCTTGGGAACCCTGTAACCACCAAATGAGTGAGTCTAGGCCAATCTGTTAGAAATAAGACAAATGCCCAGACATGTTCATGGCCCCAGCTCAAGTCAAGCCAACACCCAGACAGGTGAGTAATGCCATCATTGACTAGCCAGCCCTGGCCTGGCCATCCTCGATCAGACAACTTGCCCAACCAATCCAAGAATCATGAGGAATAATAAAAACCCACTAGATTTTAGGATGGTTTGTTACACAGCAAGCTGACTGATAGGCTCATACATCAAATGTTATATTTGTTGCATTATGTTTTTCAATTCCCTTCCCTTTCCTGAAAAGTTTAACTCCTAAAGTTTGTGATATTCATGTCTTCAAACCTATCAAACCTATTGCAAAACTGAGCCCAATTTTAGGTAGTATCTTTATTATCTTTTAAATATTATCTCTCTATTCTTTACATCATAACATGTATTCTTTGCAGCTTGCAGAGTGGGACATGGACTCTTTGTATTGGGGAGGAAAATTATAATTCATAACCAGTACAGTACTCAGATAGCCTTTCTGGGTTGTTATATAGGTGTTTAATAGTATTTCATTGTTTTTTAGGGAAATTGGAATTTCTTTTTTTTAATTTAATTTCAATTAGCCACCATATAGTACATACTTAGTTTCAGATGTTGTGTTCAACAATCCATCAATTGTGTATAACACCCAGTGTTCATCACGTCATGTGCCTCCTTAATACCTATAACCCAATTACCCCATCCCTCCACACACTTCCCCTCCAGCAACCCTCAGTTGTTTTTCCTATAGTTAAGAGTCTCTCATGGCTTTTCTCCCTCTTTGATGACTTCCCAATCAGTTTTCCCTCCCTTCCCCAATAATCATCTGTGCTATTTCTTATATTCCAAGTGTGAGTGAAACCATAAGATGATTGTCTTTCTCTGATTGACTTACTTCATTTAGCAAAATACCCACCAGTTCTATCCACATTGATGTAAAAGATAAGTATTCATCCTTTCTGATAACTGAGTAATATTCCACTCTGTGTGTGTGTGTGTGTGTGTGTGTGTGTGTCTATATATATATATATACCACATCTTCTTTATCCATTCATCTGTCAATGGACATCTCATCTCAGCTCTTTCCACAGTTTGGCTGTTGTGGACATTGCTGCTATGAACATTGGGGTGCAGGTGCCCCTTTAAATCACTAAATTTGTATCTTTGGGTAAATACCCAGTAGTGCAATTGTTGGGTCTTAGGGTAGCTCTATTTTTAACTTCTTGAGGAAACTCCATACTGTTTTCCAGGGTGACTGTACCAGCTTGCATTCCCACCAACAGTGTAAGAGGGTTCCCCTTTCTCCATACCCTTGCCAACATTTGTTGTTTCCTGTCTTGTTAATTTTTGCCATTTGGACAGGTATGTGGTGGTATCTCATTGTGGTTTTGACTTGTATTTCCCTGATGCCAAGGGATGTAGAGCATTTTTTCATGTGTCCGTTGGTCATTTGTCTCTCTTCTTTGAAGAAATATCTGTTCATGTCTTCTGCCCATTTCTTGACTGGATTCTTTGTTTTTTCAGTGTTCAGTTTCACAAGTTCTTTATAGATCTTGGATACTAACCCTTTATCTGGTATGTCATTTGCAAATATCTTCTCCCAGTCCATAGGTTGCCTTTTAGTTTTGTTGATTGTTTCTTTTGCTATGCAGAAGTTTTTTATTTTGGTGGAGTCCCAATAGTTCATTTTTGCTTTCATTTCCCTTGCTTTGGAGAGGTGTCTAGCAAGACATAGCTGCAGCTGAGGTCGAAGAAGTTGCTGTTTGTGTTCTCCTCTAGGATTTTGATGGATTCCTGTTTCACATTTAGGTCTTTCATCCATTTAGAGTTTATCTTTTTTTTAAGATTTTATTTATTTATTTGACAAAGAGAGACACAGCAAGAGAGGGAACACAAGTAGGGGGAGTGGGAGAGGGAGAAGCAGGCTTCCCGCTGAGCAGGGAGCCGGATGTAGGGCTTGATCCCAGGACCCTGGGATCATGACCTGAGCCGAAGGCAGATGCTTAATGACTGAGCCACCCAGGCGCCCCATTTAGAGTTTATCTTTGTGTGTGGTGGAAGAAAATGGTCCAGTTTCATTCTTCTACATGTGGCTGTCCAATTTTCCCAGCACCATTTATTAAAGAGACTGTCCTTTTCCCATTGGATATGCTTTTCTGCATTGTTGAAGATTAGTTGACCATAGAGTTGAGGGTCCATTTCTGGTTTCTCTATTCTGTTCCAATGATCTATGTGTCTGTTTCTGTGCCAGTACCATACTCTCTTGATGAACACAGCTTTGTACTATAGCTTGAAGTCCAGAATTGTGATGCCACTAGCTTTGGTTTTTCTTTTTCAACATTCATCTGGCTATTTGGGATCTTTTCTGGGTCCATACAAATCTTAGAATTATATGTTGCAGCCCTGTGAAAAATGTTGATGATATTTTGATAGGGACTACATTGAATGTGTATATTGCTTTGGGTAGCATAGACTTTTAAACAATATTTATTCTTCCAGTCCATGAGCATGGCATGTTTTTCCATTTCTTTGTGTCTTCTTCAATTTCTTTCATAAGTATTCTGTAGTTTTTGGAGTACAGATCCTTTACCACTTTGGCTAGGTTTATTCCTAGGTATCTTATGGGTTTTGGTGCTATTGTAAATGGGATCAATTCTTTAATTCCTCTTTCTGCTGTCTCATTGTTAGTATATAGAAATACAACTGATTTCTGTGCATTGATTTTCTATCTTGCCACTTTCCTGAATTCCTGTATGAGTTCTAGCAATTTTGAGGTGGAGACTTTTGGATTTTCCACATAAAGTATCATGTCATCTGTGAAGAGTGAGAGTTTGACTTCTTTGCCAACTTGAATGCCTTTTATTTCTTTTTGTTGTCTGATTGCTGAGGCTATATTGAACAACAGTCATGAGAGTGGGCATTTCTGTCATGTTCCTGACCTCAAGGGAAAAACTCTCAGTTATTCCCCATTGAGAGTAATATTTGCTGTGGACTTTTGTAGATGGTTTTTATGATATTGAGGTATGTTCCTTCTATCCCTACACTGTAGAATTTTAATCAAGAAAGGATGCTGCATTTTGGCAAATGCTTTTTCTGTATCAATTGAAAGGATAATATGGTTCTTGTCCTTTCTTTTATTAATGTGCTCTATCACATTGATTGATTTGTGAATGTTGAACCATGCTTGCAGCCCAGGAATAAATCCCACTTGGTCATGGTGAATAATCCTTTTAATGTACGGTTGGATCCTATTGGCTAATATCTTGATGAGAATTTTGGCATCCATGTTCACAGGAATATTGGTCTGTAGTTCTCCTTTTTGATGGGGTCTTTGTCTGATTTGGGGATCAAGGTAATGCTGGCCTCAGAGAACGAGTTTGGAAGTTTTCCTCCCATTTCTATTTTTTTTTTTTTTTTTGAAACAGCTTCAAAAGAATAGGTATTAGTTTTTTAAATGTTTGGTAGAATTCCCCTGTAAAGCCATCCAGCCCTGGACTCTTTTTTGTTGGGAGATTTTTGATTACTTCCTCAATTTCCTTGCTGGTTATGGGTCTGTTCAGGTTTTCTATTCTTCCTGTTTCAGTTTTGGTAGTTTATATGTTTCCAGGAATTCATCCATTTCTTCCAGATTGTCTAATCTGTTGGCATTTGGTTGCTCATAATATGTTCTTACAATTGTTTGTATTTCCTTGATATTGGTCGTGATCTCCCCTCTTTCATTCATGATTTTATTAATTTGGGTCCTTTCTCTTTTCTTTTTGATAAGTATGGCTAGGGGTTTATCAATATTATTAATTCTTTAAAGAACCAGCTTCTAGTTTCATTGATCTGTTATACTGTTCTTTTGGTTTCTATTTCATTGATTTCTGCTCTAATTCTTTATTATTTCTCTTCTCCTGCTTGGTTTAGGCTTTATTTGCTGTTCTTTCTCTAGCTGATTAAGTTTAGATTGTGTATTTGAGATTTTTCTAACTTTTTGAGAAAGGCTTTTATTGGTATGTACTTCCCTCTTAGGACCACCTTAGTTGTATCCCAAAGGTTTTGAACATTTGTGTTTTCATTTTTATTTGTTTCCATGAATTTTTTAAATTCTTCTTTAATTTCCTGGTTGACCCATTCATTCTTTAGTAGGATGCTCTTTAACTTCCAAGATTTTGAGTTCCTTCCAAATTTCCTCTTGTGATTGAGTTCATTTCAAAGCTTTGTGGTTCAAAAATATGCAGGGAAAAATCCCAAAATTTTAGTACTGGTTGAGACCTGATGTGTGACCCAGTATGTGATCTATTCTGGAAAATGTTCCATGTGTACTTGAGAAGAATGTATATTCTGTTGTTTTAGGATGGAATGCTCTGTATATATCTGTGAAGTCCATCTCATTCAGTGTGTCATTCAAAGCCCTTCTTTTCTTATTGATCTTCTGCTTAGATGATCTGTCCATTGCTCTGAGTGGGGTGTTGATATCCCCTACTATTATTGTATTATTTCTTATGTGTTTCTTTAATTTTGTTATTAATTGGTTTATATAATTGGCTGCTCCCAAGTTAGCATAAATATTTATAATTGTTAAATCTTTTTGTTGGATAGACCCTTTAAATATGATATAGTGTCCCTCTTCATCCCTTACTACAGTCTTTGGTTTAAAAACTAATTTATCTGATATGAGTATTGCTACCCCAACTTTCTTTTGATGTTCATTAGCATGATAAATAGTTCTCCACCCTCTCTCTTTCAATCTGGCGGTGTTTAGGTCTAAAATGAGTCTCTTGTAGATAGCATATTGATGGGTCTTGCTTTTTTATCCAATCTGATACCCTGTCTCTTTTAATTGGAGCATTTATCCCATTTACATTCAGAGTAACTACTGAAAGATAAGAAGCTAGTGCCATTGTATTGCCTGTAAAGCCTCTGTTCTGTAGATTGTCTCTGTTTCTTTCTAGACTATGTTACTTTTGGGCTCTCTTCACTTATAGGATCCCTTTAATATTTCTCCAGGGCTGGTTTAGTGATGACAAATTTTTTTAGTTTCTGTTTGTCTTGGAAGCTCTTTGTCTCTCTTTCCATTCTGAATGACAGCCTTGATGGATAAAGTATTCTTGGCTGCATCTCTTTCTCATTTAGTACCCTGAATATATCATGCCAGCCCTTTCTGGACTGCCAAGTCGCTGTGGTTAGGTTTGCTGCTGCCAGTCTACTGGCCCTACCCCTGTAGTTTAAGAACTACTTGTCTCGAGCAGCTTTCAGGATTTTCTCTTTATCTCTGAAATTTGTAAGCTTCACTATTATATGTCAGAGTGTTTATTTTTATTGATTTTGAGGGGTATTCTTTCTACCTCTTGGACTTGATTGCCTATTTCCTTCCCCAGATTAGGGAAGTTCCTAGCTATGATTTGCTTCAATATACCTTCTGGTCCTCTCTCTCTTTCTTCTTCCTCTGGGACCCCAGCAATTCTAATATTGTTTCACTTTATGATGTTGCTGCTTTCTTCAGGCCTCCCCTAGTGGTCCATTAGTTGTTTTTCTCTCTTTTCCTCAGCTTCCTTCCTTTCCATCATCTTGTCTTTTATGTCATTGACTCTGTCTTCTGTGTCATTAACCCTAGCTGTTAGAACATCTATTTTAGACTGCATCTCTGTTAAAGCACTTTTAATTTCAGCCTCTTTAAATTTTATTTCTGCACTAGGAGATTCTCTAGTGTCTCTTATGCTTTTCTCAACTCAGCTAGTAACATAATCGTTATTCTGAATTCCAGCTCTGACATTTTACTTATATCCGTATCAACTACATCTGTGGCAGAGTCTTACCTCTGTTTTTTTCTTTTTTTGTGAATTCCTTCTTCTAGTAATTTTGCCAGAAGAATGGATTAACAAAATCAAAAATATCAACCATGACCCAAGTGAAATACACACTAGACAATGTTAGAAGACACTAAATCCCAAAATTGTAAAGAAAGCAAACATATATATATATATATACACATATATATATATACACATATATATATAATCTAATATACAAAACTAAAATAGAATACAGTTAAAGGAAGCCAAAAATGAAGAACATATCTACAAAATGTTAATGTAAAAATATAAGTTAAATAAAGGCTTAAAAACAAAGAGTTGATAAAATAAGAAACTAGATGAAAAGGAGAAAAAGCAAAAAAGAAGAGGAAGATTTTAAACTGAAAGGTAAAAGAATCATGAGAAAAAAAACTCGAATTCTACATACTATTTTCCCCTAGTGCTGGAGTTTTGAAGTTCTGTGTGCTCTGTAAACTTGGTATTTGCCTGCTATTCCAGCTGGTCTTCTGAGAGAGGGGCCTGCTGCTCTGATTCTCAGATATCTTTGCGTGGGAGTTGCACCACCCCTTGCCAGTGGGCCAGGTTCAGTGTAAGCTGCTTGGGTTGCTCTATGTGGCTTTTGTTCCCTGAAAGCTTTCCAGTTCTCTTTAGAGGATGAAAATAAAAATGGCCCCACCCAATCTCCAGCCTTGGAGTTCAAAGTTCCTAACCTCCTCTCTTCAGGGAGAAAGCAGGGAAAAATCGTTTTCATGTTACTGTGCGCCAAACTCTGCAGACTCTTGCAGTGCATTCTTGAGCTGATACTCCCAGGGGAAGGTGGAGGGTCACCGTGTTTCATCCCTTTGGAGGGTCCCTGCACGGACAGTGGTTGCCTGATCCTGCTGGGGTTTGTGGTTTATGGCAAACTGAGCTGAGAGCCCCCTACTGGGTTCACTGACCAGAGCCGGTTTCCCTGGTCCAATACTTGGGAGCTCTTCCAGCTCAAGTACCCCCATTCTTTCTGTGACCCTGGGGATCCTGAGACCACACTGTCCCTCCTACAATTCTGCCCTGCTTCTCCATCTGAGAACCTTTCAGGCAGGAAGTCTCTCACTGGAGCAGATTTCTAAAAGTTCCAATCTTGCACTGGGGGCTATATTACTTTCCAGCAGCCAGCTTATGGAGGCCTCCCCCAACATTTATCTTCCAAAATATCCCCTCAGATTCACTTCTTTGCACCTCCTACCTTGCAAAAAATGATTGCTTTTCTATTTGTAGAATTCCAGCAATTCTTTTTTTACATATCAAGTTGAATTCATAGGTGTTCAGAATGACTTGATAGTTATCTAGGTAAATTCAAGGGACCAGATGAAACGAGGTCCCCTACTTTTCTGCCATCTTGCCTCTTGGAGATTGGAATTTCTGTATGGACTGCAAATACAACATTAATGTTTTCACTTGAAAATAGAATATAGCCTTCCACTATCTAAAAATTGCTATTTTTTCAGTTTTCACAAAGGGATTGAAATCAAATAATGAAAATGCCATTGTAGTCCCATCCAGGTTTGAAGAAGTTGGTATTATGGGGAAAGGAGGGCAAAGAAAACCGTAATCACAAATAAAAATCATAAACAAAAACATAAAAACACAGACATCCCACTAGAGAGAATATCAATGGCATCTGCACATCCAAAGTAAAGAGAGAATGTCATAGAATAATTTCCATTTATCACCCCTTGATACCTATCGGGAACTTTCATCTAGGAAATTTCAAAAATGAATTACATCCTATGATCCAGCAATAACACTACCATGCATTTATCCAAAGGATACTGAAACAGTGATTTGAAGGGGCACATGCACCCCAATGTTTATAGCAGCAATATCCACAGTAGCCAAAATATGGAAAAAGCCAAGGTGTCCTTTATATATATATATATATATATATATATATATATATATATATTTGATATATATATATATCAAAAAGAATGAAATCTTGCCATTTGCAATGATGTGAATGGAGCTACAATATATTAACGCTAAGTGAAATAAGTCGGTCAGAATACGCCAAATACCATAAGATATCACTCATATGTGGAATTTAAGAAACAAAACTGATGAACATAGAAGAACGGAAAGAAAAATAAAATAAGATAAAAACCGAAAGAAAAGCCAACCATAAGAGACTCTTAACTATAGGGAACAAACTGAGGGTTGTAGGAGGGCAAGTGAGTGTGTGAAGGGCATTAAGGAGGGCACTTCATGTAATGAGCATTCGGTGTTATTATACGCAACTGATGAATCACCAAACTCTATCCTGAAATTAATAGCACAATACATGTTAACTAAAAAAATGCAAGATTATAAATGGGTGATGGGTATTAAGGAGGGCACTTGTTGTGAGGAGCACTGAGTATTATATGTAAGTGATGAATCACTAAGTTCTACTCCTGAAATCAACTAACTAGAATTTACTTTATTTTTTTAAGATTTTATTTATTTTTTGAGAGAGAGAGCGAGACAGTGAGAAAGGGAACACAAGCAGGGGGAGTGAGAGAGGGAGAAGCAGGCTTCCAGCTGAGCAGGGAGCCCAAAGTGGGGTTTGATCCCAAGACCCTGGGATCATGACCTAAGCCAAAGGCAGATGCTTAACAACTGAGCCACCCAAGCACCCCTCAACTAACTAGAATTTAAATAAAAACTTTAAAAAATGGTTTACAAATTTTACTTTGTTCCATTACAGATAATACAAGAAATATGTGTTAATAATTGTCATAGTTGTATGATTCTAGTCCTCAAAAACAGTATTGAGTGCCTTCCAGATGCCAGAACTGAGAGTGATTCTGGGATCCCATATGTCTGGAGACACAGTACAACATGAAAGCAGAGGAGGTACCTTTCAAAGCTGATTCCCTACACCCAGGTTTCTAAAAAATTGGGGCCATCCCAAGCAACTTCATGACTGCAGAAAGCATCATAGGGACTCGGAAAGCATCATAGCCCAGGTCTGATCATCCACTCAGACTTATTAGCCTCATATTCTCATGTTGTTCCTAAGGGAGGAATTGTAAAACTCACTGCTCCTATCACTCTTCTGCTCCCTCTCCCAGTGTGTCCTGATGGAAGCATAGCCTAGAGACAGCCTACCTGGGTTCATATCACACCTCACCACTTAGGGTAGTGAAAACATGGGTATGCTACAAAACCTCTTCATGCCAAAGGTTCTCTAGGCAAATTGGAAAACTAAAGATTCATATATCATTTTTTAAAATTTTTTATTGTTATGTTAATCACCATATATTACATCATTAGTCTGTGATGCACTCTTCCATGATTCATTGCTTGTGCATAACACCCAGTGCTCCACGCAGAACGTGCCCTCCTTAATACCCACCACCAGGCCAACACATCCCACCAACCCCCTCCCCTCTAGAACCCTCAGTTTGTTTCTCAGGGTTCAGTGTCTCTCATGGTTTGTGCCCCCTCCGATTTACCCCCCTTCATTCTTCCCCTCCTGCTATCTTCTTTTTTTTTTTTCCTTAACATACATTGCATTATTTGTTTCAAGGGACAGATCTGTGATTCAACAGTCTTGCACAATTCACAGTGCTCACCATAGCACACATCCTCCCCAATGTCTATCACACAGCCACCGCATCCCTCCCACACCACCCCCACTCTAGCAACCCTCAGTTTGTTTCCTGAGATTAAGAATTCCTCATAACAGTGAGGTCATATGATACATGTCTTTCTCTGATTGACTTATTGCACTCAGCAGAACACCCTCCAGTTCTATCCACATCCTTGCAAATGGCAAGATCTCATTCCTTTTGATGGCTGCATTATATTCCATTGTGTATATATACCACCCCTTCTTTATCCATTCATCTGTTGATGGAAATCTTGGCTCTATCCACAGTTTGGCTATTGTGGACATTGCTGCTATAAACATTGGGGTGCACGTACCCCTTCGGATCCCTACATTTGTATCTTTGGGGTAAATACCCAGTAGTGCAATTGCTGGATCGTATGGCAGCTCTATTTTCAACTTTTTGAGGAACCTCCATACTGTTTTCCAGAGTGGTTGCACCAGCTTGCATTCCCACCAACAGTGTAGGAGGGTTCCACTTTCTCTGCAACCCGCCAACATCTGTCATTTCCTGACTTCTTAATTTTAGCCATTCTGACTGGTGTGAGGTGGTAGCTCATTGAGGTTTTGATTTGGATTTCCCGGATGCCGAGCAATGTTGAGCACTTTTTCATGTGTCTGTTGACCATTTGGATGTCTTCTTTGGAAAAATATCTGTTCATGTCTTCTGCCCATTTCTTAACTGGATTATTTGTTCTTTATAGATATTGGATACTAGCCCTTTTTCTGGTATGTCATTTGCAAATATCTTCTCCCATTCTGTCAGTTGTCTTTTGGTTTTGTGGACTGTTTCTTTTGCTGTGCAAAAGCTTTTTATCTTGATGAAATCCCAATAGTTCATTTTTGCCCTTGCTTCCCTTGCCTTTGGCTATGTTTCTAGGAAGAAGTTGCTACGACTGAGGTCGAAGACGTTGCTGCCTGTGTTCTCCTTTAGGATTTTGATGGACTCCTGTCTCACATCTAGGTCTTTCAACCATTTGGAGTCTATTTTTGTGTGTGGTGTAAGGAAATGGTCCAGTTTCATTCTTCTGCATGTGGCTGTCCAATTTTCCCAACACCATTTGTTGAAGAGACTGTCCTTTTTCCATTGGACATTCTTTCCTGCTTTGTCAAAGATGAGTTGACCATAGAGTTGAGGGTCCATTTCTGGGCTCTCGATTCTGTTCCATTGATCTATGTGTCTGTTTTTGTGCCAGTACCATACTGTCTTGATGATGACAGCTTTGTTATAGAGCTGGAAGTCCAGAATTGTGATGCCGCCAGCTTTGCTTTTCTTTTTCAACATTCCTCTGGCTATTCGGGGTCTCTTCTGGTTCCATAAAAATTTTAGGAGGATTTGTTCCATTTCTTTGAAAAAGGTGGATGGTATTTTGATGGGAATTGCATTGAATGTATAGATTGCTCTAGGTAGCATTGACAACTTCACAATATTTGTTCTTCCAATCCATGAGCATGGAATGTTTTTCCATTTCTTTGTGTCTTCCTCAATTACTTTCATGAGTATTTTATAGTTTTCTGAGTACAGATCCTTTGCCTCTTTGGTTAGTTTTATTCCTAGGTATCTTATGGTTTTGGGTGCAATTGTCAATGGGATCGACTCCTTAATTTCTCTTTCTTCTGTCTTGTTGTTGGTGTATAGGAATGCCACTGATTTCTGTGCATTGATTTTATATCCTGCCACTTCACTGAATTCCTGTATGAGTTCTAGCAGTTTTGGGGTGGAGTCTTTTGGGTTTTCCACATAAAGTATCATATCATCTGCAAACAGTGAGTGTTTGATTGCTTCTTTGCTGATTTGGATGCCTTTGATTTGTTTTTGTTGTCTGATTGCTGTGGCTAGGACTTCTAATACTATGTTGAATAGCAGTGGTGATAGTGGTCATCCCTGCCATGTTCCTGACCTTAGGCGAAAGCTCTCAGCTTTTCCCCATTGAGAATGATATTCACTATAGATTTTTCATAGATGGATTTTATGATATTGAGGTAGGTACCCTCTATCCCTATACTCTGAAGAGTTTTGATCAAGAAAGGATGCGGTACTTTGTCAAATGCTTTTTCTGCATCTGTTGAGAGGATCATATGATTCTTGTTCTTTCTTTTGTTAATGTATTGTATCATGTTGATTGATTTGTGGATGTTGAACCAAACTTGTAGCCCATTCTCCTGTAAAGTCAGACTGTAAAGATGAAAATTATAAAAAATTTTATAAAAGGAATTGATAAGATAAGAAGTTTTTTGGAAAAAGAAAGAAGAGTATTAAAAAAAAAGAAAGAAAGAAAAAGGGGAGAGAATGTGATCAGGCAGGAGACTAGAACAAAGCCATACACTAGAGATTTAGGGTATATTTTGATCTCTTAGAAGAAAGTGTATCTCAAAATTTTAAAGAGAGAACAACTTATATATCTATGCCAAAAATAAGGGTAACTACTATGAAGGGATGGAATATGACTCTAAAAATGAAAAATAAAAGGTTTTTTAAAAAAGGGATTGATAAGATGTTGGTTGAAAAAGGGAAAAAGAAAAATTAAAAAAAAAAGACAGTTAAAAAAATTTAACCTTGAAAGACTAAAGAATCATGGTAAAAAAACCCATGAATTCTATGTGCAAATTCCCCTAGCCCTGTAGTTCTGCTGTTTTCATTGATTGGTAAACTTGGTCTTGGCTGGCTGTTCTTGCTGATCTTCTGGGGGAGGGGCCTGTTGCCATGGTTCCCAAATGTCTTTGCCGGAGGCGGAATTGCCCCGCCCTTGTCGGTCCAGGCTAAGTAATCTGCTCGGTTTTGCTCTTGGGAGCTCTTGTTTCCTGCAAGCTTTCCGTGCAGCTTTGGAGGACTTAGTGAAAACGGCAGCCTCCCAATCTCCACTCTGGAGGAGCCAAGAACTCAGGGTCCCGCCCCTCAGTGCGCCCCCAGAGAAAATCATTCAATCACTCACATCTCCCAGGTCTCTGGCCGCATGCTGTGCTCACCCAGCCTGTGACCGAGCATTTCTATCTCTGGCACCCGACCCTGTGTGCAGTCTCCAAACCCATTAGATCCCTGCAGTGTGCTCCCGCGATGCTCCTCCCAGGGGAGGAAGGGGAGCCTCCCCGGATCTGCCGCTTGTTTGGTCTCTGCAGGAGGAGCAGTGGCCCGACTGTGTCGCTGATCACAGTTTATGGCAAACCCGAACTAAGAGCCCATGCCTCAGCTCTGTCTCTGCAGCCAGCTTCCCTGCTCTGATACCTAGGAGCTCTGCCACACTCAGGCACCCCCAGTCTTTCTGTGACCCTGAGGGTCCTGAGACCACACTGTCCCGTGAGGGTTCCACTTCCCACTTAGCCACTGGAGCGACGTCCCTCAGCGGAGTCGCCTTCTAAAAGCTCCTATTTTGTGCTCCGCTGCTCTATCACTTGCCAGAAGCGGCTGATGGAGGCCCCCTCCCCCGCCATCTATCCTCTGGAATATCACCTTGGATTCACTTCTCCGCACATCCTACCTTCCAGAAAGTGGTCGCTTTTCTGTTCAGAGAGTTGTTGCTATTCTTTTGTTCGATCTCCGTTGAGTTTGTAGGTGTTCCAAATGGTTTGATCCCTACCCAGCTGAATTCCTGGGACGAGATGAAATCCAGGTCTCCTACTCCTCCATCTTGCTCCATCCCCCTCATATATCATTTTTAATTGCATCATGGAGTCCATAGTCTCTCATGGACTCTGAGAAACAAATTGAGGGTTCTAGAGGTGAGGGGGGTGGGGGTATGGTTTAGCCTGGTAATGGGTACTAAAGAGGGCACGTATTGAATGGAGCACTGGGTGTTATACGCCAGCAATGAATCATGCAACACTACATCAAAAACTTATGATGTAATGTATGGTGATTAACATAACATAATAAAAGAAAAAAATTGCATCATGGTAATATATAGCTTGCACTTAACACATTAGATCCATTTGTTTTTAAGAAATCACTTAGTCATCTTCATATAGTCCTAGTTTTAAAAACTATTTGAAAGCTTATTCTATGTATGTGTGTATATATATATATATATGTTATTTAAATGTATATTAAACATATATAACAAATATATAAAATAATTATATCTATGTACTAATTTATGGAAAAGTATGCCTGGCCATGGAAGAAATGAGAATCTGAAGTAAATACTACCTTTTACAAATAGTCATGGCAGCATGGCTCTCTTCATATCCCTGCACATTGACAAAGGCTGTTAAATTCTTGCATATATAGAGAATTTTAAGAGAAAGAAGGTAATCACAATGCTTACAAGAAAATTTCGAGTTCATTAGTGCTTCCAATTAAGCAAAGCAATCTTTACTGTCCATTTTGAAAAGTAATGCACATGATGAGATTTGCACTGTAAAGTACACCTTTGCATGGAGATATGTAAAGAAAACCAGATTGTGTGTAGATATCTAGATATTTGCCTAAGTTCTAAGGCATCTCTGTAAGCCCCTGAATTTTCTGACTGTGGTTGTGTTCACCTTTCCCCATTAATTCTCTTGGCACTGGAGTCAAGACCTTTTCAAAGACAACTTTGCAGCCCCTTGGACCTTCCCTAACCTTCACAAAAGAGTCAGACAAGGCCCTGAATGACTCTTTTTTTCAATTTTTTAAAAATATTAAAGTTCTGAAAGATTTGTACCTGCAA
Organism: Callorhinus ursinus; assembly: GCF_003265705.2. Classification (NCBI taxonomy): domain Eukaryota; kingdom Metazoa; phylum Chordata; class Mammalia; order Carnivora; family Otariidae; genus Callorhinus; species Callorhinus ursinus. The sequence continues at coordinate 1,936,129 of NW_027397140.1, forward strand.
TTTCTGAAATGTCATCTTATGTTAAGAAAAAAGAATGTCCTATGCAAACCCTTCCTACAGAATGTATGAAACCCATGGGGCAACTGAGTGGCTCAGTCAGTTGAGCATCCAACTCTTGATTTTGGTGCAGGTTATGATCTTAGGGTTGTGGGATCCAGTCCTGCATTGGGCTCTGCACTGGACGTGGAGCCTGCTGGAGATCCTCTCTCTCCCTCTGCCCCTCCCCCACCTTGCACTCTCTCTCTTTCTCTCTCTCTCTCTTAAAAAAAAAAAGGTATAAAACCCTGAAATTGAAGGTGCAATTCTTTCAGAACTTTAATATTTTTATGGAACCACAACAGACCCTGAATAACCAAAGCAATCTTAAAAAAGAACAAAACTGGAGGTATCACAATCCAGATTTCAAGATGTACTACAGAGGTGTAGTAATGAAAACAGTATGGTACTGGAACAAAATAGACACATAGATCAGTGGAATAGAATAGAGAGCCCAGTAATAAATCCACAATTATGTGGACAATTAATCTATGCAAAGGAGGCAAGAATATGCAATGGGGAAAAGATAGTATCTTCAATAAATGGTGTTGGGAAAACTGGATGGCTATATGCAAAAGAATGAAACTGGATGACTTTCTTACATCATACACAAAAATAAACTCAAAAATGATTAAGGACCTAAATGTGAGACCTGAAACCATAAAAATCCTAGAAGAGAGCATAGACAGCAATTCTCTGACATTGAACATAGCAACATCTTTCCAGATATGTCCCCTGAGACAAGGGAAACAAAAGCAAAAATAAATTATTGGTACTACATCAAAATGAAAAACTTCTGCACAGCAAAGGAAACAATAAACAAAACAAAAAGATAACTTATGTAATGGGAGAAGATATTTTCAAATGATACATCTGATAAGGGGTTAATATCCAGCATATATAAAGAACTTATATAACTCAACACTTAAAAAACAAATAATCCAATTAAAAAATGGACAGAAGACACGAACAGACATTTTTCCAAAGAAGACATATAGATGGCCAACAGACATGAAAAGATGCTCAACATCATTCATCATCAGGGAGATGCACATCAAAACCACAATGAGATGTCACCTCACATCTGTCAGAATGACTCACATCAAAAAGACAAGAGATAAAAACTGTAGATGAAGATGTGGAGAAAAAGGAACACTTATGCCTTGTTGGTGGGAATGAAAACTGGTCCAGCCACTGCAGAAAATAGTATGGAGGTTCCTCAAAAAATTTAAAATAGAACTACCATAAGATCTGGTAATTACACTACTGAGAAAAATGAAAACACTAATTCAAAAAGATACATGCACCTTTATGTTTATTGCAACATTATTTACAATAACAAAGATATGGAAGCAACCTAAGCATCCATTGATAGATGAATGGATAAAAAAGATATGTTATATATATATATGTAATGGAATATTATTCAGCCCTAAAAATGAATGAACTCTAGCCATTTGCAACAACATGGATAGATCTAGAGAGTACAATGCTAAGTTATATAATTCAGTCAGAGAAAGACAAATTCTACATGATATCACTCATATGTGGAATTTAAACAAACAAAGAAAAAAAGGAACAAACCAAGAAACAAACTCTTAACTGTAGAGGACAAACTAATGGTTACCATAAGGGAGGTGGTTGGAGGGATAGGTGAAATAGATGAAGGAGATTAAAAGTACACTTGTCATGATGAGCACTGAGTAATCTATAGAATTGTTGAGTCACTATATTGTACACCTGAAACTAGTATAATATTGTATGTCAATTATACTGGAATAAAAGTTAAAACATTAAATTAATTTTTTTTTAAAGATGACTCTTTTAAACAGAGTACCTGAATTTTTTTCTAGAAAAATTGTCTGCCACTTTCCTAGTATATCTTCTTTCTAGATAAAATCCTTCATGTTATTATTTGTATGTAATACAAGTTTTAGGATGTTCTAGGAAGTTAAATATCAGTACCAAATGATAAATGCATTTTCTTTGTTCCAATCAAAGCACTGGACATCACTCATTCCCTAAATATTCATGAACATTCCTCTGGACGTGCATTTTCCAAGTGTTCTCTTGTTCAGACAGGGTAACTTCTGAGTGTAGGAAGTGAAGTTAGCATATACTGACAGCAGGATACTACTGGCACATGCAGGAAAGTTAGAGAGGGGAGTTCTGTCACCAAGACAGGGACACAGGATCACAATCCTCCAGAAATAATTAGGTCCCTAAACTGACATTTTAAATGGACAGTGGTGCCCCATCAGTAAGTTCAGCATAGTATAAAATGGAGAACAGGAGATGAGAGAGGCCTGACTTCTTGGTGGACTGTGGTCACATCACCAGCCCATGTGTGCCTGGTGTTCCTGTTGATTAATAAGTAACCACCAAGACCCCTGCCACAGTGATGACAGGTGTCATCACCAAATTACCTTTGTTGGAAGAAAGTAGGTTCCATCTTTCTAATACATTGACACTCATTACAAATTTCTAGGACTCAATCCATGTTCTAAATGATTCATGTACCCTCAATTTGCTGAGTGTTCATAATTGTTAATATCCTTGTTTCTCAGACAGGAACCAAGGGGTGGGTAAATCATCCACCTAACCAGTGATCCGGCTTTGGTGGAGCCAAGTTGGTTTTAAATGTTTTCTCATGACTATGTCCAGCAATAGTGAGAGGTTCACCTCAGACCACTGGACCCACAAACAGGAGGCAGGAAGTGGAGATATGCCTTTTGGTGCTAGCCTCCATTCGAGGAAGTTGCCTTCATACATGCAAAGCTAAATACATTATAAAGAGGATGCATTACAGAGATTTAAAATCCTTCCAGGTAAAGTAAGATGAATTGAGTCACAATCTGACAATAGTCTGTAGCATTCCTGGGGCATCACCACAATAAAGAATAAACAGAATTTCCGACCAATATGAAATGGAGCCTTTTTAGGTCCTGGGATCTCATCAGTGATTTAGAGAATCCACATAATGTTCCAAGGTAGAGCAAGGAGGAAGGAGGTGGAACATACAGTATTTTTCTCCTCCTTTCCAACAGAGTGCCTGTTTTACCCTAGGGGACCTTTACAATTAGAGATGACTTTAAAGATGTAAATCTCCCCTTTGGGACATTGCTTTACATGAGGCTCTATAAAGGTAATAGTGGAAGGTGAAAAAAAAATAATGTGGCTTTCCTGTGCATAGAGAAAACTATTATAATTCTGCACTGGGTTACATTTTTAATATTTACCTCTGTAAATAGGTCTCCAGGAGATCCCTACTTTGTGTTTCCTTCCAGAATGATGAAGTACTTTCCTTTTAGTCATTATTCAGAAGTACTCACCACCACCCAAAAGGGAATTGTGAGAATTTTAGAATGTAAGATGGTGTAGTAAAACTTCATAAAGGAAGCTGTATCAGGTATTTACATAAGCAAGGTTTTTACTTTGTGTTATTTGCTTTTACCCTTGAAGAACTGAGCTCTTTCTCTTATTAGCAACCTTAAAAATCAGGATTCCAGATTTCATAGTGTTGTTGTTGTTGTTTTAACACAGTTGGTGTTAAAATGTATTGCAAGATATGTTAACAATGCTCTATTTAAACTGCATGAGCAAAGGATGTGGGGAAGTCTTTTTTCCAGGTTTATTGAGATATAAATTAATATATTCACTGTGTAAGTTTTAAGAAGTATAATGTACGGGCACGCTTATATATTGCAAGTGATCATCACTATCGCTTTAGTTAGTACTTCAATTCCATCACATAATTACATTTTATTCCTGTGGTGAGAAAAGGAAAACGATGCTCTATCTGTAATTTAACAAGGTGACTTCTCAACCACTTTTTTTAGCCCAAAAATGTTTGACCATTCCATGAGAAAATGATTTAAGTTCCTACAAAATGTTTCGATGTACAGCTGATCCCAGCATGAAGTTGGTCACAGTTGGTGATCATTCCTGGTCAAAGTTCATTGCCAAATCACATTTTATCTTCAGACTAAAGTATTGCTTTTTTAATATTTAGACATAACACAGCAAGTCCTTAGCCTCGCCAGGTCTCTAAATAACTTTGCACTAGTGGGGATTCTCAATGAACATAAAGCACCTTTGAAGGAAGTCTGAGTCAATCTGGAATAACAAAGAAGAATCTAAGATAAATGGTGGCTAACACAGAAAATGATAACAGCTGATTCTCATGCTTGGGTCCCATGAGTCCACCACTCAAATTGGTGAATACAAAGTATAAGCCTGAGCTAGCCAGGAGAGAAACTTTTGACCTCATTTTCAGATTGGAAAGCAGTCCCCACAGTGGTACTGGAAGGCTGTGTAGATAATTTTCAAGCCTTATAGAAGATACCACATATTCAGGATGGATGCCACAGTGAAGAGGGAAGAGAGGTCAGGGTTTCAGTGCAGGGGAGAGGACAGAGGCATGGGAAAAATGTGAGCCAGCACTTAACTGAAGGAAAGAGTTGATGCAGTAAATGAGGAAGGACCTGGAAAACAATTATAAAAGTGGAGAGGAGCTCCAAAGCACATCAGAGTTTAAAACCTCTGACCTAGAAAGATTAAAATAAGTAAACTAAGCGAGCACAAACTTTATCAGCTCTGGGATTAGGGTTCACAGAAGACAGGTTTTTTTTTTCTAGATAGTACTTTGTGACATCACAAGAAATTTCTGAGATTTTGTTAATCTTCTTTTATTTAAACATTTTATATTCCTCACAAATATCTAAGAAGTGATTTTCATTTGGAAATTGGGATTAAAAAAAGAATTGATTGAAAATCACCACTTTCTCATATAAATTTGTAGAGATGAAAAGCGTCACTTCATAAAATAGCACTCCTTGTTTGACAGCTATAGCCCAGGTGGAAGTCAGAGGTCATGCTGAAAACTCCACTCCCTAAAACAAACTAAATTCCTCATTAATCAGAGGAATTTCTCTCACATGAAAAATATACCCAAACTAAAGACATGGAATAAGATCCTGGATTATAATCTTAGACATTTTAAAGCACCAGTGAGTAATTCATTTACTGTGTACAAGTGTGCACAGTATATATCCCAAGTGTTACAGTTGTTTGACAAATACTTTTTTTAATCTGCCCAACTACCTTATGAGGTAAAAACTTTCTCAATTTTTTATCCAAAGATGGTGTCAGTGAAGAGATATATTTTCTTTTCAACTGGAAACAGCCAAACCATTTTCACATTTTTTTTGAAAATACTAATGAATTAAGAAGCTGAATAAGTGAAGGTAATTTACAAAATATAATTCCAAGGAAAATATCATTTGAAGTTGTCAAATTGCATTAAACAAATATTTTCAAAAAGAACTCATGTTTAAAAATGTAGAATGCTACAACTACAAAAATCAAAATTTGGATGTTTTCAGAAAAGCCAAATGAAGAAGTTTGAACTACAAAAGGAGTGCATATTGAAAAACTTCAGAAGTCAAATGAAACATATACTTGTATAGTCTACATATAGATTCATCAAAAATCATTGTGTAGATCTAAGACCATTTTAATTATTTGAAAAGTCTCAACATTTATATAATCAATGTGTTTTTTAAAAATGGTCAATATTACCAAAATTATTTTAAAGCACGTGATAAAAGGATAAAACAGGATAAAAGGATTTCTGTGCATAAATGTAATATGACTCATATCTATCACCATGAGAAGAGCAAGAATGCGTTTGATGAAAATATTTAGCATTCAGGTTCCAATCCGTCAATTACCAGGACTATAACACTAACAGGAATATCTCCATTTATTTATGTCCAGAAGATTTATTGTTTTGTCTTTCATATTTTAGTCTATAATCCATCAGAATTGGGTTTTGTGTGAGATAGATGTTAAGTTTTCTTCTCATATTGTCATACCGTTATCCCACCACTACTGACTGAAAAGGCTGTGTTTTTCTCACTGTTTGGCAATGCCAATCTTTTCATAAACCTAGTGTCTATATATGCCCAGGGCTTTTTTCCAGATTCTTGAATCTGTTCCACTGACCTGTTAGTGTACCTTGACACAGATACCACTCTTGTAACCATTATAGCTTTCTAATAGATATTGATATCCAGTAGAGCAAGTCCTTCCAACTTGTTCTTTTTTTTAAAAAATATGGGGGTGGTGGGTTGGACAAAATTGGTGAAAAGGAGTGGGAGATCCAGACTTCCTGTTATGGAATGAATAAGTCACAGGAATAAAAGGGAAAGGCATAAGGAATATAGTCAATGATATTGTAATAGCGATGTATTGGGACATATGGTAACTGCACTTGTAGTGAACACAGCATAATGTACAAACTTGTCAAATCACTAAATTGTACACCTGAAACTAATGTAACATTGTTTGTCAGCTATATTCAAACAAAAAAAATGCTGGTCATTTCTAGTTATGTGAATATTACATACATTTTGGATTAGCTTCTAAATTTTTACAAAAAACAATAGGATTTTGATAGGGATTGCACTGACTCTACAGATTAATGGATAATTGCCTTGTTTCCAATATAGAGCCTTCCAAATCCATGAACATAGAATACACCAACCTTTACTTAGGTCTCTTAATTCTCTCAATAATGGTTTATAGTTAGCTATCAGGTAATAAGCATCTTTTGTTAGGAGTTCCTTAAGTATTTGCTATTACATTTTATTTCTGTATTTATCATACAGTAACTCTTTCTGTGGAAATACAGTTCCATGAATTTTAAACATGTAACATGATAAGAGTATGGAACAGTTCTGTCATTCACCAAAATTATCTTCTGCTAAAGCTTTATCATACTTCTTCAGAATTGTTTTGGATAGTCTAGTTCCTCTACTTTTCCAATAAATTGTAGAATCACTTGTCCATATCTACAAAAATCCTTCTGGGATTTGGATTGGTTTTGCATTCAAATTATGTCTCAATTTGTGGATAATTTTTATGTTTACCATATGAGTTTTCCATTTGATGAACACAATGTAACTGTTCATTTTTTATGTCCTCTTTGATTTCTTTTATCAGCATTTTTAGTTTTCTATAAACTGACCCTGTGCATATTTTGTTACTTTTATACCTGAGTCTTTCAATTTTGGACTTATTTTAAATGATGCTTTCAAACTTTTCTGTTTTCCAATATATATTTATACTATGCAGAAATACACTTGATTCATATAGGGACTCAGATGTGAGAGAATGAAAGAAATGGGGGGAGGAAATGGGAGATTTTTGTCCTCTCTATGGCTTAGTTCTTGTCCAACTCCTCAAGCAGGACTAGAAGGCTTATTTTAAGAGCTCTCATTGTCTACAAAATAGTGCTGACTTCCAGATTTCAACTTGTGTTGAATTCAGGTCAGAAGATCCTGGAAGAAAAATAATGGTAAATTCCTTGACTGTGTGTGGTACTTCAAACTTTGGTGTCCTTTCCCAATCCACTTGCTATTATTTAATTTTCAGTGTCTTCAAATAGGTGTTCCAGGCACTCTGCCTATGTTTTTTTTGCTGTAATGAAGTGAGAGAGAAAGAGTGAAGAACGTTTATCCTATCTAACCTAGAACAGGAACTTATAAATTGTATCTTTAAGAAAATTTTAGTTTTAACTGATTTTTCATTGATATATAAAAATAGTTAATTATGAAATATTGATATTATGGCCAAGAACCATGGAAAAGTCACACATTACTTTTTAAAAATAGACTTTATTCAATATTTTGTGTATAAAATTATTGATTTCTAATTTAATTCCATTGTTGTTAAAGACTATACATTGCATGATTTCAAATCCTTTTAAATGCATTGAGTCTTGTTTTCTGGCCTATGATGTGGTTTTTCCTGGGGAATGTTCCATGTTACACATGAGAAGAATATGCATTTTGCTGTTTGGGGATGAGTATTCTAGAGACAATTGTTAGGTTTAATTGATTTATATTGTTGTTCAAGTCTTCTATTTCCCTATTGATTTCTATTTTTTCTATCCATTATTGAAAGTGGTCATTGGAAACTCCAAATATTATTGTTGAATTGTGTATGTCTCTCTTCAGTTCTGTTTTTCCTTTATATATTTTGGAGTTTTTTTTTTTAATTGAAGTATAGTTGACACATAATGTTACATTAGTTTCAGGTGAACAACATGGTGATTTGATAATTCTATACATTATGCTATTCTCATCACAAGTGTAGCTACAATCTGTCACCATACACCACTATTATAATACCATTGACTATATTCCATATGCTGACTTTACTTGAGGCTCTGTTTTTATGTTCATGTATGTTAATATCTTCCTGATGCAATGACCATTTTATCATTATGTAATACTCCTATTTATCTCTGGCAATATTTGTTTTTCTTAAAGTCAATTTTGCCTGATATTTGTATAGTCACTTTAGCATACTAACATTGGTTGTTTTTGTGTTAATCTCTTTTCATCATTTTACATTCAACTCATTTGCATCCCTGAATCTAAAGTGTATCTTTGTGGACAACATATGGTAGGTAGGGTCCTCCTTTTTCCTAATCTGATAATCTCTGCCTTTAATTAAATTATTTAATTCATTCAGATTTAATGTCATTGATATGGTTGTATTTACATCTGCCATTTGCTTTTTTTAATATTATTTCTACATTTTTATTCTTTTTTTCCTTGTTTATTTATTTCTTTAATATTAAGTGAATGTTTTCTAATATAACATTTGAATTTCTGCAGTAATTTTTTAAATTGTATTTTAAAAATTATATTTTTAGTTGTTGTTCTTGGACTTACACAATACATCTTAGCTCATTAAATATATTTCAGATTTGCACAAAATTAGTCCAGGGAAATGTGGAAACTACTCCTACATAGCTCCATTTCCTCTGATTTTTGTGTTATTGTTATATGTATGACATTTATATATGTTAAAAACTCTACACATTGTTTTGTTATTATTTTATATAATCTTATACATTTTAAGAAAGCCAAAAGAAGAAAAGAGATCAAGTATACATTTATATTTGTAGAGTTGTTATATTAACCATCTTATTTACCATTTCTGATTCTTTTAATTTTTTCCAGTGGATTCAAATTAGCATCTGGTATCAATAATCTTCATCTAGTACAGTTTTATTCTCACTCACATTCTCTATGCTATTATTATTAATTAAATTTCTCTTTATATATACATATTGTTTTATGCAATTGCTTTTAAATCAAGAGAAGAAACAGGCAATTATACTGTCTTTTGTAATTACATAATTAGCTTTACTGTTGTCTTTGTTTTCATGTGGAATTACAGTCTAGGATCACCTGCTCACAGCCAGAAGAATATCTCAGCATTTCTTATAATCGGGTCTCATCATCACCACCTTCACTCCCATATTGCACAAGCTCTAGTCAAGATAAGTGCAACAGAGAGGACAGAGGCTCCTCCTTCATGCTGCCCTACTCACAGGGTAAGAGATCACTCTAAGCACAGCAGGCCATAAACACTTGGGGCCCCAGTAACCCCTATCACAGGTTACCTGTGGGTGAAGATCCCATACCAAGAAGGGCAAGCCTACAGGATCAGGGACTACTATTCCTCCCATTTTCAGCTCATAGAGCAAATTCATCCTGGAAGAAGTAGAAAGCCACTGTCTCCCTCCCAGTTCCTGTTTCTGCCCAGGGTAAAGTAGGTCATAGGGTTAAAGATCTCCATAGCTCTGCCTGAAAGGACTGACTTTATTTGAAATGCCAGCAGCCTGCCCATCCCAGTGAAACTGTAGTCCTAGATTAGGATTTGAGGGGAAAGGTAGCCGCAGTCTTGTTGGAGGCACCTGTCCAGAGTACAGTGCCTATATTTAAACTTCCATAAGATAAAGGTGGGGGGAGGGAGCAGATGTGGCTTAAACACCACAGGCTTTTGCTCTCCTTACTGAGACTTAGTAGATTTCTTGAATGGTTCTCCATTTGTTGTATGCATTCAGGATGAGCTCCAGAGACTTTAAATGATTGTGTGTGTGTGTGTGTGTGTGTGTTATAATTTTCTCCAGTTAAATGGTTGTTTTGCCAAAAAAAAAAGAGGATCTGCTGAGCTCCTCATTCCATCATTCCAAAACACCCATCTGCATTCCTAATTATCTGCAAATAATGACAGCTGTGTTTGCTCCATTATAACACCTACATTTTCCCCATTTCAGGAACAGGATTCAGTGTGGGTCTATTTCCATACACTTTTACTCCTAGTCTGTAGACTTTGGGAGTTGAAATCCAAAGTTTGCAGGTTTCATCAGACATCCTCTTGGAGGGCTCTGGACATTAATTTTTTCTTTAATACCTATATGGTTGGCTAGAATTTCTGCTCAGAGTCTCAGCTTGTCAACAACCTCTCCCAAAATGCAGATGCTCCTTAAGGTAACATAGTCCTAACTGCCTGGCTACCTACTGTGAATTTTCTTTATCACTTGAATCTTTGTCCCAAAACTTTTCACAGCCATGATGCTTGATTTCCCATGCTTTCAAGCAGAATTTTTGTATTTTGTTCAGCTTTTGTGCTTATTTTTAGTGGGCTAGTTGTTCTGATCTCCCTTATTCACTATTATCAGAATTGGAGTCCAATATGGTTCAAAACATCATGACTACTAGTAAGATTTTAGGCTAAAGTGAAGGAGTAAAAAGATAAAAGCTATCCTTGTACTTTTCCACCTCAAGTTGGAATATAATTCTAATATTAAGTAATGGAAAAGAAGGAAACATAATAAAATTTAATTAAAAATCTACACTGCCCCACATTTAGGTAAAAATTGACTCAACAGTGACTTTTGATGGGTCTCTCTCTCCAGAGGACCTTTGTTCTCAGAGTGGTTCTAGAAAATCCTTTCTTTCTCCATGGATGAGATTCTTTACCCCCAGAATTTCCTCCAGGTTGGGTGAACTGGTGTCCCAGAACTTGGCTGTTCTTACATTTATTCTTTGTTAGGATAGCACTAGGCCAGGCCTTCATCTTTGGGTATCCATTCTGTCCTCACTTGGTTCTGATTATGCTACATTGAAGGTATGTCTTCTTTATTCTGGAATAAATTCTGTTGAATATTTCCTTCTTACAAAAAAACAAATTGGGATATTGGGGAACTAGGATAGTTGATAAATTAGGACTCATTTATGAAAGATGTCACAGACCCCAGAATCAAAAGTGAGGCAAGTCATTGAAGAGGATGTGCAGTGTATTTAGAGAAATAACTATCAGAATTACCTGAGGAGCTTGTTAAACTCAGTAAGTCTTTGGGTAGGGCCTGATAGTTTATATTTCTAACCAGCTCCCAGGTAATGTTGATGCTGCTGGTCCAAGGACAGCCCTTTGAGAACCTCTGAACTAGAACAATTGTAGAGGAAATTATATTGGTGGGCAACTGTTTAAAATGGAGGGATAGAGAAAACAATGAGACACAGAGGACAGGCACTAGGTTTTACTCCTGGTCTGCCATTATCTGGCATGTGATATTGTCAAGACAGTACCCTTCTTTCTTACTGGGATGTTCTTCCTAAGCTATTTGGCATGGCTAACTTCCACAAATGTTGCTTACCCAATGAGGCCAACCCTGATATTCCATCTTAAATTATAACTCCACCTTTATACCTGCTATCCTGCTGATTTTGCATTCTTTTATAGCACTTGTCATGTACACACACATGCACACATGCACAACTTTCTTATTTATTATCTTTACTTTTTATTGTCCATATTTTCCCTTGAGACTATAGCTCCACAAAGACAAGGATGCTTGTCTGTTTAAATCACTTATATACACACCAAGAACTTAAAATAGTATCTGGCATATAGTAGAGGCTCAATAAATATTTGCATGAATGAATGCCTTTTAACACTTCATATGCAAATTGAGCATGCATAGTCCTAATATGCCTTTCCAGCTGTGCAATCTTACCCTCCGTTTGCTTTTATTTCTCCTTTCCCTCCAGCGTTTACTTCCAAGGAACACACTCATATTACTGCATCAATTACATTTTTCTCTTTTTTTATCAGATCTTTGTTATGTAACGTTGCAATCTATTCAGATTCCCCCTCCATACATTCTAAATCTAATTCCATTTACATCTCTTCTCTAATGTCTACTTTTGGTTTTATTTATTTATTTCTTTCTTTATTTGAGAGAGAGAGTGAGGAAGAGTGGGGTGAGGCACAGAGGGAGAAGAAGACTTCTTGCTTAGCAGAGAACCTGACACAGGACTCCATCCTGGGGATTCCAGGATCATGACCTGAGCTGAAGGCAGATGCTTAACTGACTGAGCCACCCAGGCACCCCTAATGTCTACTTATTCTATATCTTGCACTTGTCCCCTGACACAGTCCTTGGTACAAATAAATTAAGGAAAATTTCTCTGAATTTTGCAGAAAAATAAAAAGCAACATTTGTAGCAGTCAGTAATCCCTTAGTTTCCCCAGTGTCAGTCATCCAAATTCACAGCATCACCCCTGGACCTTAGTGACATTTTCAATTAATGCAGTTTCTATGTCTTTCATTTTAGGCCATTATTAGTTCAGGATCAGGGCTTTCTAAATTTCTACTCCTATAAAATTGTTAATGATTAGTATCAATATTATTAGGTAAAGAAAAGTATAATCTACCAACAACAGTAGATCTATGTTGCTATGGAAATAGCCCCGATTTCTTTTCCCTTTGTCCCTTGTCTGAAAGCACTTCTGTTTACTGCTCGTATAGAAATAGACTGCATCTTGGTAGCAATAGTAACAGCTTGCAGAAAGTTGCTTTTCATATCACTGCTTCTCTCCCATCTCTGCACACCAGAACATAGTCTTTATTTCAACTAAGTGACATGGCTTATTATCTAGGAAACAACGTTAGATAACTTGTTCTAACACCAGTATGCAAATGCCTCAAAGACATTTGGAGTGTTAGTTACATGGGGAGACACACCCATGTCCCCTTTCTCTCTCTCTTTCATACATCTAATCCATAGCCAAATTTATTAGACATACAAAGAGTACAGCATGAAGGAAGAGCACAGTTTCTTCTTTCTAATGGAGGGCTGCCCCAACAATAGCAGGATGAAATGAGGTCAGAATTATAACTCTGCCCCAAACACATTTGTTTGTTCTTCAGTTCACATTAAAAGAGTTCAATGATTTTGACAAGATTTGGAATACTATATAAAAGGGCAAAATATTGATTTTGTACAGAATGTTTTCATTAACTAAGAAACTTCTCAAATGGACTGCATAATTCTGTTTCACTTCTTGAAGTTAAATGAAAACTGGTGTTTTAAAATAAGACCATCTGCTGCCATGTTGATAGATTTCAGTGGGATTCAATTATATGGGTACAGATAAAAGATGGGGATGATTTTAATGACTGATGTTGAGAACAAAGACCAAGGTTATACTAATATGTCACCTAGACATAGCACAGATATTAACATACAAGGCATTAAGATTCACAGCAACTACAATAAAGTTAAGTAAAAATACAAGTGATATCTGAAATTACACAGAAGGCCATGTTTATCCTAGAATCCAAAACTATTAATCATGGATCTACTTTCATAAGCATGGGTTATATCTAACTTCATAATAATCAAAATAGCCAGTTATGGAAGGTTGCCTTGATAAGGAGAACAAAGGCAAAAGAAATGCAGATAAAATTAAATTTCCTTACAACTTGCAGCCTATTTACAAATACTTGAGACAAGCAGAGTATTAGACATTCCTTAAGGAGCTCACAACTGCCTTAATGTTAATGCTTTGCTAGAGGCAAAAATCCTTAGCTTGAGAATAGCCAGAACTCCAGGATCCTGTAAGTATTCTTTAACATATGAAAATAACTTTATGGGGCACCTGGCTGGCTCAGTGGGTTAAGCACCTGCCTTTGGTTCAGGTCATGATCCTGGAGTCCTGGGATTGAGCCCCACATCACATCGCATCGGGCTCCCTGCTCAGTGGGGAGTCTGCTTCTCCCTCTGCCCTTCACCTCATTCGTGCTCCCTCTCACCCTCTCTCTCAAATAATTAAATAAAAATCTTAAAAAAAAGAAAATAACTTTAGAAACTTCCTTTATCTCTACCCCTGTCAACTTAAAAGTATGTAATCAGTCACTCCTCACAAACCCAGTGCAGCTCTTTCTGCCCAGAGGTCCTGTCCCTGTGCTATAATAGAAACACCTTTTTGCATCAAAATGTCTCAAGATTCTTTCTTGACCATTTGCTTCTGGCCCACATCACATCAGCCAAATATCCAAATATCTTGGGAATTTAAGCACAGTTTGGCAATGAATACAGTGTGTGTATATATTTGAGTGTGTGAGTGTGAGTGTTTTCTGAAACACCTATAAAATTCTCCATTAATATTATTCTTTCTATAATTACTGAGAAAAGTTTTATAAGAGAAAATGTTTTTTAAAGATTTTATTTATTTATTTGAGAGAGAAAGAGTGTGAGCAGGGAGAGGGGCCAGGAAGGAAGATGGAAAGAGAAGAGAATATCAAGCAGACTCCATACTGAGCACGGAGCCCAAAATGGGGCTGGATCCCACATCCCTGAGATCACGACTTGAGCCAAAACCGAATCGGATGCTCACCTGACTGAGCCACCCAGGTGCCCCAGAAAATAGGAGAACTTTTGTTGTTATTGGGACACATAAAATTCATTGTATAATTCAACAAACTGTAAGTATGGTTTTTTTGTTTTATTTATTTTCTTAATAATTTTTAAATTAAGGACAGTTTTGGATTTACAGAAAAACTGGAAAGATAGTATAAAGTTCTTGTACACCCTTTACCCAGTTTTTCCTGTTATTAACATGTTAGATTAGTATGAAATATTTGTAACAATTAATGGACCAATATTGATACATTATAGTTAACTAAGGTCCATATTTTATTCATATTTCTTTTTTTAATATACAAGCTTTTTTCTTTTTAAGATATTTATTTATTTATTTGAAAGAGAGAGTGAGAACACAAGCAGGGGGTGTGGCAGAGGGAGAGGGAGAAGCAGACTCCCAACTGAGCTGGGGGCCCAATGCCGAACTCGATCCCAGGACCAGGAGGTTATGACCTGAGCCGAAGGCAGACACTTAACTGACTGAGCCACTTAGGAGCCCTGTATTCATATTTCCTAGTTTTTTACCTAATACACATTTTTTATTCCATGATCCTGAAACCAATGCCTGGACCCCTCCAGCCAACTTAGTAGTCTTTAAATTTTAGCAAACACATGATTTAGCCCACATGATTGATTAACTAAACCTTTCTTTGTGTATCTATAGATCATGCATTGCTTCCTAGAAAGACTCAGAACCAGACTCTCCCCCCAGGCACCAATGCACAACCTCTAAACACCATGATAAGGTCTGTAATTGGCACCATTGAGTCTGCAAACAATCAAGAAGTGTTACAGACCATTGCACTCCTTTTTTATTGATGAACTGTTGTAAAATTCCTTTAAAAATCTTTGGGCCAGGCAGAAACCTCGGAATTGGTTTTTGGGCAAGAGTGTCCCTTCTCCCCAGGTGGTGGTCTTCCGAATAAAGCTCATATTCCTTTCCAATCAAAACTCACCTCTTGAGTGTTGGCTTTTTGAACCACAAGTAGCCAAACTTGGATTTTTCCGTAACAATCCCATCCAGGGTACCACATCAATTTTAGTTGCCAATTCTCCTTAGGTTCTTTGTGGTCGTGACAGTTTCAGACTTTCTTTGTTTTTGAAAACCTTGACAATTTTGAAGACTACTAGTTAGGAATTGTGTAGAATGTCTTTAATTGTGATTTGTCTGATGTTTTTCTCATGATTAGACTTGCGTTATGGTTTTTAAAAGGAAGACCACAGAGGTATAGACACACTCAATACAATCTATCAAGGGCACATGCCTGCTTAGCACTGCTGATGTTGACCTTGATCCCCTGGATGAGGTCATGTTTGTCAAGTTTCTCCTCTGTAAAGTTACTTTCTTGCCCTCTTTCCATATTCTAGTTTTTTAAAAGAAAATCATTAAGTATAGTTTACACTCAGGTTGGGGAAGGATTGAGCTTCACCTCCTGGAAAAAAGTTATCTACATAAATTATCTGAAATTCTCCCATAAGGAAGATTTGCCCCTTCTCCACATTTATTTATTTATTTATTTATTTATTTATTTATTTTTTCATTTATATCATTATGGTCTCATGGTATTGATTTTATACTTTCACTTATAAACCAATTGTACTTTTTATGTATTTTTGTCTCAAATTCTTCCAGCTTTTCCACTGTTTTATTGGCTTATGTGCATTTTTGCCATACATCCACCAATGTGTGTGTGTGTGTGTGTGTGTGTGTGTGTGTGTTTAGAACTGTCTTGCTTTCTGCCACTATAAGATACTCCAGACTCATGTATTTACTTCTCCAGTCCTAGAATCTGCCATTTCTCCAAGAAGCCCTGGTTTATATCTTTTTTATTGGAGACTGGTATTAGAAACCATTATCTGGATACTAGTTATGCTTGTTGCTTCTAGGCACTCTTAGCTGAAAGAACAACACATATCTATGTGTGTACTACTCTATGTATACATTTATTTATAAATATTCCTACTTGTAACTATATCTATATTAAACTAAACATGAATTCACACTCAGCTAAATCATAACCAATTCTAAATCATTACCACACAGATCATTCCAGCCTCCTCCCTTTGCTTATGTAAAAATTCTCCCTCCAACCATGAGAAACCTGACTCCTACATTGGCCATCCATTTATTTAACTGTGCAATTTTAGTATACTAGATAGTGGTATCAGAATTTTAAACCATACTCCCAAAGGACACAAATTTGTCATCTAGTTTACAGTGTTTATGTACAGTTTTTGGTCTTTAGTCTTACAGACTCCACTTATTTACAAAGTTAGTTAGGTCACTAGATTTTCCCTGCCCTTTTTGTTTCATAAATATGTGATATTGTTAGAATGTTTTCTCATATTCTTCATTCAATACAGGGAGTTAAGTTTATCCATAATGAGCAGAAAAATATAAATGACAGATGATAGTTCCAATGGACTCAAAGATAGATTGTCTAGATTGAAAAATAAGTAAAATAAAAATGTATAAAATCTTAGAGACATCTTAGACATCAACATTTGAGGAATTAGAGTCTTAAAAAGAGGGAAGAGATAGAATGGGCAGAAAAAATGAAGAATAATATTTAAATAAGTAAACTGGACAAAAGTGTGTGTGTGTGTGTGTGTGTGTGTGTGTGTGTGTGTGTGTATGATAATGAAAATTCAAGCTCAGGAAAAATTATATATGAAAACATGGAAGAACTTCGTAAATTTAAATATCTGTGTAAATAAAAATCATCAACTTTTTACATTTTTCCTCTTAATTTCCTTATGAAGATATGACATTTTTGAGCAAATACTATATTTTCTCATGGATAATATATGCATTAAAAATACATTTAACAACTATAGCATAAGGTACAGGGGAGAGAGATAAGTGGATTTATGCAGTTTTGGAATTTCTATATTTGTCTGTGGTAGTACAACTTCAATTCTAAATAGATTGTGAAAACTTAAGGAAGTCTATTTTAATTCTTAAAGCAAACACTCAAATATAGTGCAAAGTATTATACATGAAACAACCTAAAAACTATGGTTTTTATCTTTTATGTATTTTTACTGTTCTTTACGGTTTTTAAAATCAGGCATAATGGGGAAAAATTAATAAAATTATAGACCCAAACTCAATCTTATCAAAGATGTTCAAAGTCATTATTCAGCATTACTAGAGATGTGGAGTACCCTGAAATCTATATTGCTAATAGGAATATAAAATGGTACAGTCATTTTGGAAAATTTGGAAAATTATTTGTCAAGATCTTATAAAGTTAGTCATATACTTATCATCTAAACCCAGCCGGCCTGTTCCTTGGAATTTACCCAAAAGAAATAAAAACATACACTCACATAAAGATTTGTATGCAAATGTTTCGAGTGGCATTATTCATAATAGCCAAACTCTGGGAACAACTCAAATGTATGTCAAGTTGTGAATGAATAAATTGTAGTAGTCTATGCTATAAAATATTAATTATATAAAAGCAAATGAACAAGTGATAAACACAACAACAATGGATGAATCTTAAAAACATGGCATGAAGTAAAAATCTGTGAACTACAAATGACTACATATTGCATCATTCCATTTATATAAAATTTTAAGCCAAGCAAAACCATAGTGACAAGAAGCACATCAGTGACTGCATGGGGCTAGATGAATGGAGGAGATTGATTGCAGAGGGGCATGAAGATGATGGGGTGATGGAAATGTTGTTTGTAGTGGAAGTTACATGACTGTAAACAATTGTTAAATATCAATAAACTACACAGAATTAGCAGGTTTTATTATGTGTAAATTATATGTGAATAAAGCTGGAGAAAAAGATATAGAAAAATATTAAAATAGAGCCTGAATAAAACAAAAATAACTTCAAGAGGACTGATTTAAAAGGAAAAGGAAAGCATAAATACAAAATATTAGGCATAAAAGAAATAGTACAGCCACAAATGAGTATAAGTTTTAATAATAACAAAAGAATATGACAAACAACCTGCTGTGAATAAATTTAAAATTTTAGATGAAATAGAAAATTCTCTGAAGAATTTTTATTTATCAAAATAAACCTAAAAATAAACTGAAAACAGGAAGCTACCATATGCAATTAAGATAACTGAAATTGTTATAAAACATTTTGCCAGTGCCTTCCCCCAACCCTCACCCAAACAAAAAATGTACATAGTCCGGGGAGTTTCTTTATCAAATGTTGAATGAGTGGATGATTTCAATTTGTAAAACTGATTCAGAGAATAAAAAGAAAAAAAGGAAGGGCACCTGGGTGGCTCAGATGGTTAAGCGTCTGCCTTCAGCTCAGGTCATGATCCCAGGGTCCTGGGATCAAGTCCCACTTTAGGGTCTCTGCTCAGTGCAGAGCCTGCTTCTCCCTCTTCCTCTGCCATTCCCTCTGCCTGTGCTCTTCTATCTATCTCTCTGTCAAATAAATAAAATCTTTAAAAAAAAAAAGGAAGCTATTCGCTGGTTTTATGAAACAAAAATAATCTTAACAATAAACAAAACAAAGAAAATACAAGAAAAATACCAAATGCAATTAAAGACATTGTATTAGTTTTTTACTGCTGTTGCAGCAAATTGCCACAAATGTAGTGGCACAAACTGCAGCTCTTATAATTCTGGTGGTTAGAAGTCTAACATGGTTAGCAGGGCTGCATGCTTGTGTGGAGGATCAAGGATAAAATCATTTCTTTGCTTTTTCCCATTTCCAGAGGCTGTGGCATTCCTTGGCTCTAGTCTGACATCACCTTGTGTTGCCTTGTCATGTCTCCCTCTCTGACTCTGGTGTTATGCCTCTCTAAGAACCCTTGTAATTAGACTCACATACCAGACACTAGGATCATCTCCCCATCTCAAATCCTTAACATATTCACATCTGCAAAGTCCCTTTACTTATGTAAGATAATATTCACAGGTTCTGGGGATTCTGATGCAGACATCTTTGGGGAACCATTATTCTGCCAAATTCAAAAAAGCAAAAATCCTAAATAGTTATATCAAAACTAAATGTATATAAAAACAACAAATCATCCTGAACAAATACAAGTTATGTTCCAAGGTTGGCTCAACATCAGAAATTACATTACAAAGTAAGAAATTGTAGCATTATCTCAATAGTTAAAGAAAAACATTCCTTCATTCATAATAAATATTTATTCATAATAAAAATATCTTAAGAATTGAGAGGTATAATTGTGAATGTGTAAATGTATAAGTATTTAGCTTATTTCAAAATGATTACCTACAACCTGTTATTCCCCAAAGTAATTTCCCAATTTTAACTTCCTTCAGGAAGATATAGGAAAGAGTTCTTATTTTTGCATATCTTCACCAATATTTGATATTGTCAGACTTTTCAAGATTTGCTGGGTGGGTGGGCACGTGGGTGGCTCAGTCATTAAGCATCGGCCTTCGACTCAGGTCATGATCCCAGGGTCCTGGGATCGAGCCCCTCATCAGGCTCCCCGCTCAACAGGAAGCCTGCTTCTCCCTCTCCCACTCCACCTGCTTATGTTCCCTCACTCATGTCTCTCTCTGTCAAAAAAATAAATAAAATCTTTAAAAAAAAAGATTTGCAGTCTCATGAATGCAAATATTATTTCACTGTTTATCTATGAATATTACTATTTACTAACGGATTCTCTTTCCCCTTCTTTTTCTCCTTTTCCTTCTTCCTCTCCGCCTCCTCCTTTTCCTCCTTCTTATCCTCCTACTCTTTCTTTTCCTTCTTCCCTTTCTTTCTTCAATAGTTAATTGCTGGGAGAAAGAGCAAGATGGTGGAGGAGTAAGAGATCTAAATTTCATCTGGTCTCAGGAATTCAGCTAGATAGTTATCAAACCATTATGAACCCCTCAAACTCAACAGGAGAGTGCAGCAACTCTCTGAACAAAAAACCGACCACTTTCTGGAAGATAGGAGGTGCAGAGAAGTGAATCCGAGGTGATATTTGGGAAGATAGACCACGGGGAGAGGGAGCTGGCTACCAGCAAGGGATAAAGCAATGGACCACACAAAATTGGAACTTTTAAAATCTGCTCCACTGAGGGATGTCACTCCAGGGGCTAAGCGGAGGGTAGAACCCTTGCTGGGACAGTGTGGTCCCAGGACCCTTGGGGTCACAGAAAGACCAAGGGTGCCAGAGTGTGGCACAGCTCCCTGGTATCAGAGTGGGGAAGCCAGATGCAAAGATGGAGCTGAGGAGTGGGCTCTCAGCTCGGGGTTGCCATAAACCATGACCTGCGGCACAGTCAGGCCACTACTCTTTCAACAGGGACCCGAGTGGCAGATCCAAGGAGACTCCCCTTCCTCCCCTGGGGAGGAGCAGTGTGACAGCGCACTGCAGGAATCTGCTGGGTTTGGAGATTCCAAATGGGGTCAGCTGCCAGAGATAGAAATGTTCGGTCAAAGGACAGGTGAGCACGGAGTGCAGCCAGAGACTGGGGAGATGGAAGTGATTGACTACTTTTCTCTGGGGGCTCACTGAGGATTGAGGCCCCGAGTTCCCGGCTCCTCTGGGGCAGAGACTGGGAGGCTGTCATTTTCTCTCTCCTCCTCCAAACCTGTACAGAAAGCTTTCAGGGAACAGAAGTTACCGAGAGCAAACCCGAGCAGATTGCTTAGGGACCGACAAGGGCGGGGCAATTCAATCTCCAGCAAAGATATTTGGGAACCACAGCAAGAGGCCCCTCCCCCAGAAGATCAGCACGAACAGCCAGCCAAGAAAAGTTTACCGATCAATGAGAATGGCAGAACTCCAACGCTAGGGGAATACTGCACATAGAATTCATGGCTTTTTTACCATGATTCAATACTCTTTCAAAGTTAAATTTTTTATAACTGTGTTTTTTTTAATTTTTCTTTTTCCCTTTTTCAACCAACATCTTATCAATCACTTTTTTAAAAAAAAATTTATTTTTCATTTTTAGAGTCATATTCTATCCCTTCATAGTAATTATCCTTATTTTTGGCAGATATATATACATATATATATATATATATATATATATATATATAAGTTGTTCTCTCTTTAAAATTTTGAGATACAGTTTCTTTTAACAGATCAAAATATACCCTAAATCTCTAGTGTATGGCTTTGTTCTAGTCTCCTGCCTGATCACATTCTCTCTCCCCCCTTTTTTTCTTTCTTTCTTTCATTTTTTTAATCCTCTTCTTTCTTTTTTCAAACATCTTCTTATCAATTCCTTTTTTAAAATTTTTTATAATTTTCATCTTTACAGTCATATTCTATCCCTTCATCATATCAACCCTTATTTTGTACATATATAAGTCTTCCTTTCTTTAAAATTTTAGGGGCACTTTCTTCTAACAGACTAAAATACACCCAAAATCTAGTGTGTGGCACTGATCTATGAACCAGCCTGATCATATTTGATCATATTCTGGTTTTTTTTTGTTATGTTTTGTTCTTGTTTGTTTTTATCTTTTTCTTTTTTCTTTTTTTTCTCTTTCTTTTTTCTTTCTTTTCCGCTGGTTTCAGGTCTTTTCTGATTTGATTAAAGCATATTTTCTGGGGAAATTGTTAAGCTGTTAGCATTTTGTTCTCTCATTCATCTATTCTCCTC
Source organism: Callorhinus ursinus (assembly GCF_003265705.2). NCBI lineage: Eukaryota > Metazoa > Chordata > Mammalia > Carnivora > Otariidae > Callorhinus > Callorhinus ursinus. The sequence continues at coordinate 1,958,317 of NW_027397140.1, forward strand.
TGGACAGAATGACAAGATCAAAAAAATCACCTCAACAAAAAGAACAAGAGGTCGTACCGTCTGCCAGGGACCTACTAAATACAGACATTAGTGTGATGTTGGACCTAGAGTTCAGAATCATGACTTTAAAGATACTAGCTGGGCTTGAAAAAAGCGTGGAAGTTATTAGAGAAACCCTTCCTGGAGAAATAAAAGAACGAAAATCTAACCAAGTCGAATTCAAAAAGGCTATGAATGAGGTGCAATAAAAAATGGGGACACTAACTGCTAGGATAAATGAGGCAGAAGACAGAATCAGCGATATAGAAGACCAAATGATGGAAAATAAAGAAGCTGAGACAAAGAGAGATAAACAACTACTGGATCATGAGGGCAGAAATCGAGAGATAAGCGATACCATAAGACAAAACAAAATAGAATAATTGGGATCCCGGAAGAAGAAGAAAGAGAGAGAGGGGCAGAAGGTATATTGGAGCAAATTATAGCAGAGAACTTCCCTAATGTGGGGAAGGAAACAGGCATCAAAATCCAGGAGGCACAGAGAACGTCCCTCAAAATCAAGAAAAATAGGTCAACACCCTGACATCTAATAGTAAAACTTACGAGACTCAGAGACAAAGAGAAATCTTGAAAGCAGCTCGGGAGAAGAGATATGTCACCTACAATGGTAGAAACATTAGATTGGCAAAAGACCTATCCACAGAGACCTGGCAGGCCAGAAAGGACTGGCATGATATATTCAGAGCACTAAACGAGAAAAATATGCGGCCAAGAATACTATATCCAGCTAGGCTGTCATTGAAAATAGAAGGACAGATAAAAATCTTCCAGGACAAAAAAACAAAAAAACAAAAAAACAAAAAAACTAAAAGAATGTGCAAACACGAAACCAGACCTACAAAAAATATTGAAAGGGGTCCTCTAGGCAAAGAGAGAGCCTAAAAGCAGCATGAATGAGAAAGGAATACAGACAATATAGAGTAACAGTCACTTTACAGGCAATACAATGGCACTAAATTCATATCTTTCAATAGTTACCTTGAATGTAAATGGACTAAACGCCCCAATCAAAAGACACAGGCTATCAGATTGGATTAAAAAAAAAGACCCATCAATATGCTGTCTGCAAGAGACTCATTTTAGACCCAAAGACACCTCGACATTGACAGTGAAGGTGTGGAAAACCATTTACCATGGTAATGGAAACCAAAAGAAAGCTGGGGTGGCAATTCTTATATCAGACAAATTAGATTTTAAAACAAAGACTGTAATAAGAGATGAGGAAGGATATGATATCCTACTTAAAGGGTCTATCCAACAAGAAGATCTAACAATTGTAAATATCTATGCCCGTAACATGGGAACAACCAATTACATAAGGCAATTAATAACAAAAGTGAAGAAACATATGGACAACAATACAATAATAGTGGGGGACATTAGCACTCCCCTCACTGAAAAGGACAGATCATCTAAGCAAAAGATCAACAAGGAAATAAAGACTTTAAATGACACACTGGACCAAATGGACTTTACAGACATATTCAGAACATTCTATCCCAAAGCAACAGAATACACATTCTTCTCTAGTGCCCATGGAACATTCTCCAGAATTGATCACATCCTAGGTCACAAATCAGGTCTCAACTGCTACCAAAAGATTGGGATTATTCCCTGCATATTTTCAGAGCACAATGCTTTGAAACTAGAACTCAATCACAAGAGGAAAGTCGGAAAGAACTCAAATACATGGAGGCTAAAGAGCATCCTACTAAAGAATGAATGGGTCAACCAGGAAATTAAAGAAGAATTTAAAAAATTCATGGAAACCAATGAAAATGAAAACACAAGTGTTTAAAATCTTTGGGATACAGCAAAGGCAGTCCTAAGAGGAAAGTATATAGCAATAAAGCCTTTCTCAGGAAACAAGAAAGGTCTCAAATACACAACCTAACCCTACACCTACCTAAAGGAGCTGGAGAGAGAACAGTAAATAAAGCCTAAACCCAGCAGGAGAAGAGAAATAATAAAGGTCAGAGCAGAAATCAATGAAATAGAAACCAAAAGAACAGTAGAACAGATCAACGAAACTAGGAGCTGGTTCTTTGAAAGAATTAACAAGATTGATAAACCCCTGGCCAGACTTATCAAAAAGAAAAGAGAAATGACCCAAGTCAACAAAATCATGAATGAAAGAGGAGAGATCACAACCAACACCAAAGATATACAAACAATTATAAGAACATATTATGAGCAATTTTTTGCCAACAAATTAGATAACCTGGAAGAAATGGATGCATTCCTAGAGATGTATCAACTACCAAAATTGAACCAGGAAAATATAGAAAACCTGAACAGACCTATAACTGCTAAGGAAATTGAAGTAGTCATCAAAAATCTCCCAAGAAACAAAAGCCCAGGGCCAGATGACTTCCCAGGGGAATTCTACCAACCATTTCAAGAAGAATTAATACCTATTCTCCTGAAACTGTTCCAAAAAATAGAAATGGAAGGAAAACTTCCAAACTCATTTTATGAGGCCAGCATTACCTTGATCCCAAAACCAAAGACCCGACCAAAAAGGAGAATTACAGACCAATATCCTTGATGGACATGGATGCAAAAATTCTCACCAAAATACTAGCCAATAGGATCCAACAGTACATTAAAAGGATTATTCACCATGACCATGTGGGATTTATCCCTGGGCTGCAAAGCTGGTTCAACATCCACAAATCAATCAACATGACACAATATATTAACAAAAGAAAGAACAAGAATCATATGATCCTCTCAACAGATGCAGAAAAAGCATTTGACAAAGTACCGCATCCTTTCTTGATCAAAACTCTTCAGAGTATAGGGATAGAGGGTACCTACCTCAATATCATAAAATCCATCTATGAAAAGCCTACAGGGAATATCATTCTCAATGCGGAAAAACTGAGAGCTTTCCCCCTGAGGTCAGGAACGCAGCAGGGATGTCCCCTCTCACCACTGCTATTCAACATAGTATTAGAAGTCCTAGCCACAGCAATGAGACAACAAAAAGAAATCAAAGGCATCTAAAGTGGCAAGGAGGAAGTCAAACTCTCACTGATTGCAGATGATATGATACTTTATGTAGAAAATCGAAAAGACTCCACCCCAAAACTGCTAGAACTCATCCAGGAATTCAGTCAAGTGGCAGGATATAAAATCAATGCACAGAAATCAGTGGCATTCCTATACACCAACAACAAGGCAGAAGAGAGACAAATGAAGGAGTTGATCCCATTTACAATTGCACCCAAAACCATAAGATACCTAGGAATAAATTTAACGAAAGAGGCAAAGAATCTGTACTCAGAAAACTATAAAATACTCTTGAAAGTAATTGAGGAAGACACAAAGAAATGGAAAAACTTTCCATGCTCATGGATTGGAAGAACAAACACTGTGAAGATGTCAATGCTACCTAGAGCAATCTACACATTCAATGCAATCTCCATCAAAACACCATCCACTTTTTGAAAGAAATAGAACCCAAAAATAGACTCCAAATGGTTGAAAGACCTAGATGTGAGACAGGAGTCCATCAAAATCCTAAAGGAGAACACAAGCAGCAACCTCTTCGACCTCAGCCGCAACAAATTCTTTCTAGAAACATCGCCAAAGGCAAGGGAAGCAAGGGCAAAAATGAACTATTGGGATTTCATCAATATAAAAAGCTTTTGCACAGCAAAAGAAACAGTCCACAAAACCAAAAGACAACCGACAGAATGGGAGAAAATGTTTGCAAATGACATTCAGATGAAGGGCTAGTATCCAAAATGTATAAAGAACTTATCAAACTCAATACCCAAAGAACAAATAATCCAATCAAGAAATGGGCAGAAGACATGAACAGATATTTTTCCAAAGAAGACATCCAAATGGCCAACAGACACATGAAAAAGTGCTCACATCCCTTGGCATCAGGGAAATCCAAATCAAAACCTCAATGAGATACCACCTCACACCCGTCAGAATGGCTAAAATTAACAAGTCAGGAAATGACAGATGTTGGCGGGGATGTGGCGAAAGCGGAACCCTCGTACACTGTTGGTGGGAAGGCAAGCTGGTGCAACCAGTCTGGAAAACAATATGGAGGTTCCTCAAAAAGTTGAAAATAGAGGTACCATACAATCCAGCAATTGCACTACTGGGTATTTACCCCAAAGATACAAATGTAGGGACCCGAAGGGGTACGTGCACCCCAATGTTTATAGCAGCAATGTCCACAATAGCCAAAGAAAAGAAAAGAGCCAAGGAAAGAGCCAAGATGTCCAACGACAGATGAATGGATAAAGAAGGGGTGGTATATATACACAATGGAATATTATGCAGCCATCAAAAGGAATGAGATCTTGCCATTTGCAAGGACATGGATGGAACTGGAGGGTGTTATGCTGAGTGAAATAAGTCAAAAGACATGTATCATATGACCTCACTGATATGCGGAATTCTTAATCTCAAGAAACCAACTGAGGGTTGCTGGAAAGGTGAGGGGTTGGAGGGATGGGGTGGCTGGGTCATAGACATGGTGGAGGATATGTGCCATGGTGAGCACTGTTAATTGCATAAGACTGATGAATCACAGACCTGTACCTCTGAAACAAATAATACATTGTATGTTAAAAAAAAAAGATAGTAGGAATGGAAAAATGAAGGGGGAGAAATCGGAGGAGGAGATGAACCATGAGAGACTATGTTTTCTGAAAAACAAACTGAGTGTTCTAGGGGGGAAGAGGGTGCGGTGTTAGCCCGGTGCTGGGTATTAAAGAGGGTATATATTGAATGGAGCACTGGGTGTTACACACAAACAATAAATCATCGAACACTGCATCACAAACTAATGATGTAAGGTATGGTGAGTAACATAACATAATAAAATACAATTTAAAAAACCACAAACAATGTAATAACCAAATGTTTCCTAACAAAAAAGTTATTTGCTGATTCAAGTCATCTCTTTTCCAAATCCTCTGTCCATAACCTTGGCCTCTTTTTCGAGTGTGTTGTCCTTTGTTTCCTTAGTTGATGTACAGTAGTCCTTTATGTTTTCTGAATAGTAATCCTCATTAAGTAAGCTGTATGTGAATTTTCTAGAAATTCTGTCATATATGAGAATGGGAAACATGGATGAAATTGTTCTCTGCTGCATTATTTTAATCCTGAAAATGGAAAGGTCAAAACTATCTAACTGAACTATGATTCAGACAAACAACAGAATACTGCATAGCAGTTAAATGAATATGAATAAAGTAGACCTATACATATGCACATAGCTAGTTTTCAAAAACATAAAGTTCAATGTGCCAGCTGCAAGTTAAAAGACCTAATGGACTATCATATCATCTTTGTGAATTTGAAAACACTCCAAGCCATACTATAGATTTTATAGATAATATAGCCAGTTAGTGGAAGTAAAAATAAAGTGACTGGAAGAATACACACCAAATTCATGGGTGTGGTTGACTCTGGGCACGGCAGTGTAGATAGGTATTAGGAAGCAAGCAGAAAGTGATTTTAGTTTTATCTTAAGTATTCTGCTTCTTGTTGTTTAAAGAAAATAGCAACTACTAAAAAGGAAATACCATCTCACTTTATTAACAGCAGTATCAACAACTTAAAGTTGTTTCAAATGATCAACTTAAAATTTATAAAGATCTTTCCAAAAAGAAAACCAGATTTTCAGGGCACCTGGGTGGCTCAGTCAGTTAAGTATCTGCCTTCGGCTCAGGTCATGATCCCAGGGTCCTAGGATCGAGCCCTGCATTGGGCTCCCTGCTTAGCAGGGAGTCTGCTTCTCCCTCCCATCTCTCCCCAGCTTGTGCTCTCTCTGTCTCCAATAAATAAATAAAATCTTAAAAAAAAAAAGAAAACCAAATTTTCATAATTAACCAAATTAAAAGCCTAAGCAGATAGACTCACTGGGCATTCCAAATCCCCTCACTGATTCCAATTATCAATGGAAATAAATATATAAAATAGCTACTTTCAAGAATATCTAAGAAGGGTATTTCTTATTAGCAACATTTCAGCTCCATATAAAAGAAAATGTTATAAAGATCAGATACACATGCAAACATATTCAGCATTCATGACAAAGCCCATGAAGATGTGGAGGGAAAGGGTGTTCTTTCAGTATTCTGCTACATTAATATTTTATTTTTCTATTGTCTATTTCATAGATTAACCTTCCTCCTGTTTCTGAAAAACTATTTGGAAAGAGGAAGAATTTATATGAGAAGAGTGCAAGAATATGAAAGCATATAAAGTGAGACTCATACCAAAGCTGACTCACCTTTCCTTCTTTATATTATAAAACATTACTGTTTATCAAAAACAATTATTGTTTAACTTTAAGTTTTTTAAAGTGTTCTTAATATGGCTGAGAAAAGGCTGGTAATATTTTTAAATAAACTTTCCATTTTAATTCACTTGCAAAAGGCAATGAATAAATATAGTGTGATGGCCAAAGTCTGTTGATGAATGTAACACTTGTTAAATGATAGGGAGGTGTTAACATTGAACAGTTGCTCCTCACAATAATAAAAACCTAACAAAATGAGGATCTGATTTGGGAATATATATTGCAGTCATTGATGTTGAATTTCAGAAGGAAGTAAATAAAAAAGTTGTGAAGTCTGTTTATCAAACCAAAGTAGTTAAAATAGTAGATTCTTCCAAAAGTTAGAAAAGAATTGATAAATGATTTCATAGAGAAGAGTAAATAATTCTTAATGTTACTCATATGCACCTGAAAGCTCATATTTGTTTACATTTAATTGGAACTTGATGTGAAATAAGGGGTAAGATATCTAAAGATTTCAATTAACAGCTCATCTGCTAAAGTCAGTCATCAGGGCTGAAAACTGAGATACTTATCCTAGTATCTCATGTGATCCAGACTTTTGTAATATGTCTTCTAGACTCAATCTATTACAAAATAAGGTAAACTTCTTACTCTAAGCCTTACAATCTTAGTCCTTGTCACCTGTACCAGTTTCATTATCTTAATCGCTTCTCTTGTGATTGACATAACCCCAAAAGAATACTTAAATGTCTGCATATTCAAATATATCTTTGAGACATGATCTTGCTAACCATGACCTTTTGCCTAACTGTGCTGATTCAATAATTCTATTTTTACTCAAAACATATTAAACGTATTTTTAAAAAAATATTTCCCATACATATTACTTACTGAAGACTTTCATTTCATTCTTAATATTATAAATCTCCCAACATAATATTATATAAATAATATTCTATAATATAATAATATAAATATAATATAAATAAAATTATAAATCTCCCACATAATTAAGTGATTTGTAATGATCAATGTATTCCCCAGGCAGAATCAAAATACTTCTTGTTACTTGCAGAAAAAAGTATTTGAATTTTAAAACTCAAGGGGTCTTCTCACTAAATAGTGTAAATTTCCTTGCAAGAACTGGCTCTGTGTTCAGTTAGGATAGAGCAACTCAAAAGCTATTTATTGAAAGACTCTGTGCAATCTAAACCATTATCCTCCAAAACGTTTTTTTTTTTAATTTCAGGATTAAAATTTATACTCCTCATCACAAAGTACCTATAAGTGCTATAAAAAATGGACTTTATTGACTCAAATTTTATCATGTATTTACCTTTGGGAAGTTCTATTTTCTTTTTTAATTTTACATGGAAAAAAAAACTTAACCCTTTATCCTCCTAATAACTTTTTCAAAATATTCTTTCATAATTCAAGTCTTTCTGTCTTTTCTTACTAACATATTTATCACAACTTCTCAATCCATAAAATGGCAAATTCCATCACATTATTAAAAATATTGCTTTAAAGAGATAACAAAAATAAAAATTAAAATAAATAAAATAAAATATAAATGAAGTTTTTCTTTGTATCCTTTCCTAGACATCTTGCAGGGCTAAGACCCACCCACCCTTAGGTGGCATTCTTAGCCAGTTCCCCTCACTGGGCATCAGCTACACCTTTACAAAATTAAAAGCTGAACAAAAACATCTCAAAGATTCCTTCCAAACCAACAATTCCCTAAATCTCTAATTGATTAGCCCTGGGATAATTAGCTATCTATGATGTGACAGTCACTCATTTTATTACTTTTAGTGTGAGTACTGATACTATATAATATAGAATATAGCTTATGATGAAATTATCTTGATTTCCTGAAAGCAACACAAGTTCATTAACCTTTAATCCATTATATATTGAATTAATTCTTCTTCCACTGATGCAAAAAAAATCAATTACTGAATTGAACAAAATATGCATTAAATTAAACCTTCATATTTAAAAGTCAAGTGTGGGTTCCTGATTTATATTGTAAGAGATCAATTTTTCATTGGTTAACTTGATGAAATCAATTTTATCCATGGTTTTATCTCAAAGCTTTTAAATTTCTTTTGGAAAACATCACTATCAGAGATGTCATGGAGTCTTCAAGGAGAAAGATTGTGTGTGAAGCAAGAAAAGAAAAAGCCAACCTGTGAATTACTTCATTTGCTCACTCAGCCCATATTTCCTCAGGCCACAGGAGGCCAAGATTTAAACTGTAGTCACTAAGAATAATTTCACTTATGTTTCTATCTTTTTTGTCAAGATTTCTAGCTGTCTGCAAGATCTCTTCTGTACTGTCTCTTTCTTGGGTGAGAAGACCCATAGGTACAAAAGCAGTTACTGTCAGTCGTCCTGTGTCATCAGCTCTTCTTATCTTTCTCTCTCCTGGCAACGGGTCAATATACCAATTACGGCAACTGACACTGCAGCATGATATGATCCCGGGGCCTCACCGAGTGCAGGACAGAGCCACAGCACCTTCTTAAAAGAGTGAGAAACAGAACTGCTTATCCCAGTGAATCAGGGAGATTTAGAAAGAATCACTCCTTAAAGGATAAAATAGATTCCAGAACAAAGGTAATTATCAGATATTAAAGAAGCACATTACATGATGATAAAAAAGATCAATTTGCCAAGAAGACAGTGATTCTAGATGGCAAAAAACAACACAACTGTAAAATATATGCAACAAAAAGCCTAAAAAGATAAATAGAAAAGTCCACAAATAGAGGTGGGGGCTTCAACACCAAACTCTCACCAGCACTATGAGGCACAAATGAGTAAGATATAGAATAACTGAACAATACCATCAACTAACAAGATTTCACTGCTATCTATAGGACACTCAACCCAGCAAGAGCAGAAGATAATGTTACAGAATCTATATCATCGATCTGCTGATCATTTTAGCTGCATCTGACATGTTGACTTGTAGGATTACATTAAAGAATGATCTGATGGGAAAGGGCATAGTAGCTACCTATCTAGGCCAGGGGCTACCTATCTAGGAAAAAGATGAAGAGAGATGGAATTAAGACAGTGGCAGTGAGGATGAGCCTCAAAAGGAAGGACTCTCCCTTACATGAATACTTGATCCACTGATTAAAATATATCATGGTATATTTCTGTTCTTTACCAAGGAACTCCTTATATTTTTATTGCTTGAGGTGAGATTTTATGTTTTTGAGTAGTCATTCAGGAACTTCTTTCTTGAAAGTACTCAAGGTCTGTGCACTCCTTAAATTATTGATGTTTCTTCTCCATTTTTACAAACATTGAAAGTACAAACTGCACCTTTTCTATCTAACATCATTTCAACCAGACTCTTCTAGTGATCTGGATGATTTGATTCAAATGCTACTCTCCTTCCCATGGCCACACAGTTGCCTTCTTTCCTATCATTGCTTGCTCTTCACAAGTAGCAGACTTCCCTTTGTCTCCATCCCTCCCTCAGAGCACAGCCTCAAGGGGCATGTCCCTCTGTCAACCCTTGTGGGAAGAATAAGAAGCTGTTTGAAGTTTTCCAAATGGGAAGGAGAACAGACAAACCAGCCAGCCCCAGAGAAAGAAAATGGTCCAGATGTCAGGAGATTCAGTCTGGTTGAACCATCACAGGTTTCAGGCTTAGAAGGAGTGACTATTTCATTTGACTTTGTATATCCTAAAGTAAGTGTAACACTGCCCTGCATTTAAGAGGTATATACACACATATCAGGTCAATTCAAATGAAGATTTTAGGAAATGCTTGAGTGAATAAAAGTTGAATGTAAAGCTCATTTTGCTTATACATTTGCCTGGTGTGTAAAGTATGATATTAGTTTTGTGTTCTGTGATCTCTTATGACTGCCTATTTTTAAAATGGTTATTTTTAAGCAAAGAAAGTTCCCAAATGAATTTATTTATCAGGTATTTTTCAAGATCCTACCAGGTGCCAAGCAATGTGTAATTGACACAAAGGTGAGAAGATGCCCCTCAGCTGTTTGGGAGCTTCAGTGTAATGCCAGAAGCAAACCATAAAGCATAATTATATATAAATGTAGCAATAGAGAGAGGTAGAAACTACCACTTAAGATAAAATAAGGCAAGATGTCTACAAACGTAAGGAGTGACCTCTTGCCTAGTATAAGCTAATCTGCTTTGATGGCAGAGAAGATGGAATCCATTTTCCTCTCAAACTCTTTCACTACCAAAGGAGATAAAGATTATGTAACTAGAAATAGGAGCAGAAAAAAAATCAGCTTAAATGTCTGCTCATTCTCTGGTTGTATCACCTCTGTCATCAAATATTAATGGCTAATACTAATTAATAAACTACATATCTATACTACATCATTAAATGTCTTATTATTTCTCACTTAGAAAAAACAAATGCATTTATTTTTTCTATTCTGATTTTTTTACTGAATGACTAAAAATTCAAACAATGATGTAGAATTTCACTTAAAAAATTCAATACATGCTGACAAAATTTTTGGCAAGAAAAATTAGCACATTTTTTTCTGGGGAAACAAGGAGGTAACAATGGGGAAGCATTAGCTTCAGGGAAGCTAAATGAGTTTTCCTCTGTCTCAGTCATTGGTTACAGAGCCTGTCCTCTGATTTCCTTTGCACACCATATTACAGGTAACACACACACACACACACACACACACACACACCTGAAAACTCAGCAAACTATAGCTACCATACTACAGAAAACACATTATAGGAAAACTTTAGTCTCTAAGGTTCTTTTTTTTAAGATCTTATTTTTTGTAATGTTCAATGATTCAATAGTTGTGTATAACACCCAGTGCTCACCACAACATGTGTCCTCCTTAATTACCCAATTCTTGAATTAAATATACACATATAGAACTAAGGAGGGAGGAACAGGTTGTTCTGTTCTGACATTTACCCATAGCAAAATCTCCAAGGTAACTACAATTCATAGTTCTTTATGGATTGGTGGAAACATTCTTTATTGTACCCAAAGAAAAACAAGTCATCACAGCAAATTTAAGGATCGAAGGTAGAAGTTAGAACAAAGCCCTGAGATTCTTCATTAGCCAAATGCAATATCTACTTGCCACATTGTGAAAAGTCACATAATAAAGAGGAAAAACATGCATATATGATTTCTGTAATAAATTTATATCCTTCCTGAGTAGTCTTTCTTCTCAAAAGCTATTAGAACTGAAAATACAACTTTTTCTCTTGTATTTTGCTTCCATCATTAGGGACTATGGCAAACTAGAAGAAGGAAACAGGAATCATTTCTGTAGATCACTAGTTAAATTATTTGGAGTTTGTAGGCTAATAATGAGTTATATTCTGTCTCCATGGAAACTCCAGTCAAATCTTGATTATCCTAAGTATGAGAGGATTTTTCAGACTTTTCTAACTGCTCACAGTGTTTTCCTCTTGCTGCTCAGCTGGGTTCAAGCCAGTCTCTCCCGATGAGAAAAAAAAGGGGGGGTCAGATGCTGCTTCCTTTGGGCCATGTGTGTGTGCATGTGAGAGAGAAAGACAGACAGACACAGAGACAAAGAGTGAGAAAGATGTCATGCACAGATAGGTGTCTGTTCTTAAATACATAGATAATATTTTTATTTATCTTTCTTATCTATCATATCCTATATATAAACAAAACTGAGCACAATTCTATTTTTTCATGACTTAGATCTCAAGAGTCACTTGGCAAATATTTGGGAAATATTTTTATGAAATCCTAGATTTTTGTGAACAAGTTTAATTCTCATAGGAAGCAGGTGTTAAATTTGCTTCTAAATCTATGTTTCTGCAATTCATGACCTTGAGTAAGATGACTGACCTTTTATTATAAACTGCCTTTGTTAATAAGAAGGAAGGGAACACTTATGTGTCTATTTTTGTATACTGCTTAGTTTGTCTTCTGATTTTCTGAGACCACAAAAATGACTTGATTGAGAAATTCTAGTTCTGGACAAGACAAAATAGACATACATTTAGTTATTTTTTTTTCTTGATCTCTCCAACTGAGTACAGCTAAAAACCCTAAAAACCATACATACACTAAAAGGTAAGGAGAAGATTTCAGATCAGCTTGGGATCCCAGGAGACACACTGGTAAATTCTCTGAGTTTCCTTTTTTGTCTCAAAATCCCAAACAGGATTTGGAAAAGCCTGTGACCTGGAAATGCCAATAGGCACAGACAAAAATATCCCCAAGAAAAGCCTGCTTCAGTTTGCCATAAAACCAGAGAAGGGGAAGCTTAGCAAGACAGAAATTTTTTGATAACACACATCCTACTCAGTTAGAGCATCAGGGAAAAATAAATGCACTGTCCTTAACCTTATCAACAAATGTCTGGTAATAACAAAGTGCACCAAATCCTCCAAAGTGCCAGCAGAAGCTAAGTGAGAATCCTGGATGTCCACTCCACCCAGCAGGAGGAAGAGCCTCTTGTCTCCCCAGCAGGATGATACTGGTAGGGGCTGAATGGGCAGCCTGGGCTACCACTGAAGCTCAGCCATAAAGTGTGTCCCTCCACGTCCCTGAGTGGGATGTTGGAGGGAGCCAAACAGGCAGCTAGACTTTACTCACCCACTGGCAACCAAGCACCCCTCCCACCAGTGTGTCTGAAGATGAGTGTAGAACCTGGACTTCCAACCCCCTCACCCAGCAGTAAGAACTTGGTTCCCCTCCTTGACTGACAGCATGGTTTCAGAGAACAATTAGTAAAAGAGAAGATCCAGTGTTTCATAACATAATTAATAACAGGTCAAAATTGAAAATCACTCATAATGCCAAGAACCAGGAAAATTTCAACTTGAATGGGATAAGACAATCAACAGAAACCAACAACCAGATGACAAGGTGTCAGAATTATCTGAAAAGAATTTTGATGCAGCCATCATAAAAATGTTTTCATGAGCAATTAAGAACATAGTTGATACAAGTGAAATGAAAATCACAATACAAAAAATAGATGATAAAGTAGAACCAAATGGAAATTTTATTTATTTTTTAAATACTTTATTAATGTATCTGAGAAAGAGAGTGAGCAGGGAGAGGAGCAGAGGGAGAGGGAGAAGAAGACTCCCGCTGAGCAGGGAGCCCGAAGTAGGACTCAATCCCATTACCTTGGGATCATGACATCATGACCCGACCCAAAGGACTTGAAAATAGATAGAAATTACTCAATCTGAACAACAGAGAGAATGCACTAAAAAAAAAAAAACAAACAAACAAGCAAACAAGGAGGGCATTAGAGACATTGATTCTATAACAAAAGATGTGACATTCATGACAGAATCAAAAAAGGAAAGAAAGAAGAGAACAGGGCAGAAAAAGTACTTAAACAACAAACAAACAAACAAAACAAATAATAAAGCAAACTTCCTAAAAGGTAAAAGACATTAACTGACATATTAAGGAAGATGAATAAACTCTAAACAGGGTAAATCCAAAGTAATCCATATCAAAACACATTATGATCAAACGTCTAAAAATAAAGGACAAAGAAGAACATTGAAAGAAGTTAGAGAGAAACAAGCATTACATATGGAGAACAATTACTTGAATGACAATAGATTTCTCACCAGAAACATAAATAAGAAAAAGGCACATATATTGAAAATATTTATTATAAAAACATTAATCAAAAGAAAGTATAAGATAAAATAGACTTCAGAGCAAAGAAAATTACCAGGAGCAGAGAAAGACGTTACCTAATGATGAAATGGTCAGCCTACAAAGAAGACATAACAATCTAAATGTGTATGCACAAACAACATAGATTCAAAGTACATGAAACAAAACATAAAACTGGAAAAAGAAATAGACACATTGGAGACATCAACACCCCCTTTCAGTATTGATAGAACAACTAGTCAAAAAATGAGCATGGATAACCTGGGGGAAAAGATGGTGGGGAGGAGTAGAGGACCCTATTCTAACCGGTCCCCTGAACTGAGCTGGATATCTACCAGATCACTTTGAACACCCATGAAATCAGCCCAAGATGTAAGAAGATACAACTGAATCTCTACAAACATAGTATCACAGGCGGTTGGTTTCGAGGTATGAAGTGGGGAGCCTGATTGTGCAGGCACATAATGAAAGATAAATGGAAGGGGGAAGGAGCCATGGGGATCTTGCACTGGGGACAAGGCACAGACTTGCAGACCAGTAGCGACGGGAAAAGACTTTAGGGCAGCCCCCCAGACTGAAACCCAGAGCAGTGGGGGCCATGCCTGCAAATTGGGGGCAGCTGGCAGTTTTAGAAGCACAAAAGGCAGAGACATGCCCCCATGCCCTGACTTGGAGGCAAGGACTGGGAGCCTTGCTGAGGGGCGCACAACCCGGGACACTGCAGTTTATAGCAGCACCGACAGAAATGGACACAGTGTGGCCTGGAGAGCTCACTGAAGAAGAGACTGTGATCTCTCTGCCCTGAGGCAGAAGGTTGGAAATGATCTCTTCTGCTCTGACTCTCAGAAGAGAAGCAGAAAGCCACCAGGTAAAGCTGCAAGGAACAAAAGCCCCCCACAAACAGGTTTTCACTATTCCCACCCCCCCCCCCACAGGGGACAGGGCAACTCTGCCCAAATAGGGTTGCCTGAGTAACAGCACGGCAGGCCCCTCCCCCAGAAGACAGGCTGGGAGAACAAGAGGCTGACAACCCTAAGGTCCTTATAAAACAGGTGCATCTTGCTTGGGTTGTGGTCAATAATTTGGACTCTGTACATTCCCTCAACCACCCCTCAACAGAATGACTAGGAGGAGGAACCCCCAAAATAGGAAAGACTCAGAGACTGTAACTTCTGCCGCAGATTTACAAATGGATACAGATATAATCAAGATGTCGAAAATGGACTTCAGGGTAGCAGCTGTGAAGACAATAGCTAGAATGGGGAAATTGATTAATGGCAATGTAGAGTCTCTAAGGGCAGAAATGAAAGCTGAACTGGCAGAACTTAAAAATGTTATCAATGAGATCCAATCTAATCTAGATAATCTAACAGCTAGGGTAAGTGAGGCAGAAAACGAATAAGCGACCTGGAAGACAATTTAATAGATAAAAAGGGAAAAGAGGAGGCCAGGGAAAAACAACTCAGAATCCATGAAAATAGAATCAGAGAAATAAGTGACACCATGAAGCGTTCCAATGCAAGAATTATTGGAATCCTGGAGGAACTGGAGAGAGAGAGAGGACTAGAAGATGTACTTGAGCAAATCGTAGCTGAGAACTTCCCTAATCTGGGGAATGAAATAAACATTCATGTCCTAGAGGCAGACAGGACCCCTCCCAAGATCAAGGAAAACAGGCCAACACCCCAGCATGTAATAGTAAAACTCACAAATCTTAGAACCAAGGAAACCGTCTTAAGGGCAGTTAGGGGGAAGAGAATCCTTACGTACAGAGGGAGGAACATCAGAATAACATCAGACCTGTCCACAGAGACCTGACAAGCCAAAAAGGCCTGGCAAGACATATTCAGGGTACTAAATGAGAAGAACATACAGCCAAGAATACTTTATCTGGCAAGGCTGTCATTTAGGATGGATGGAGAGAAGCAGAGCTTCCAAGACCGGCAGAAACTGAAAGAATATGTGACCACTAAGCCGACCCTGCAAAAAATATTAAGGGGGGTTTTATAAAAGGAGAAAGACCCCAAGAGTGATATACAACAGAAATTTACAAGGACAATCTATAAAAACAACGTCTTCACGGGCAACATGATGACAATTAATTCATATCTTTCAATAATCACTCTCAACATGAATGGCCTAAATGTTCCCATAAAATGGCACAGGGTTGCAGATTGCATAAAAAGACAGGACCCATCCATACGCTGTCTACAAGAGACTCATTTTGAACCTAAAGATACATCCAGACTGAAAGTGAAGGGATGGAGATCCATCTTCCATGCCAACTGACCTCAAAAGAAAGCTGGGGTAGCAATTCTTATATCAGACAAATTAGATTTTAAGCTAAGGACTGTAGTTAGAGAAGAGAAGGACACTATAACATTCTTAAAGTGTCTAACCAACAAGAAGATCCAATTGTAAATATCTACATCCCCAACATGGGAGCAGCCATCTACATAAGCCAACTGTTAACCAAAATAAAGAGTCATATTGATATCAATATGTTAATAGTAGGAGACCTCAATACTCCACTTTCAGCAGTAGACAGATCGTCTAAGCAGAAAATCAACAAAGAATCAAGAGCTTTGAATGACACACTGGACCAGATGGATCTCATAGATATTTACAGAACATTCAACCCTAAAACAACAGAATACTCATTCTTCTCGAGCACACATGGAACTTTCTCCAGAATAGACCACATACTGGGTCACAAATCAGGTCTGAACCGATACCAAAAGATTGAGATTATTCCCTGCATATTCTCAGACCACAATGCTTTAAAACTGGAATTCAATCACAAGAAAAAATATTGCAGAAATTCAAACACTTGGAAGCTAAAGACCACTCTGCTCAAGAATGTTTGGGTCAACCAGGAAATCAAAGAAGAACTTAAACAATTCATGGAAATCAATGAGAACGAAAACGCATTGGTCCAAAACCTATGGGATACTGCAAAGGCGGTCCTAAGGGGGAAATACATAGCCACCAAACCTCACTCAAAAAAATAGAAAAATCCTGAATTCACCAACTAACCCTACACCTTAAAGAACTAGAGAAAAAGCAACAAACGATGGCTAAGCCACATATTAGAAGAGAAATAATTAAAATTAAAGCAGAAGTCAATGAATTAGAAACCAGAAACACGAAATCAATGAAACCAGAAGTTGGTTCTTTGGAAGAATAATAAGATCGATAAACCACTGGCCAGACTTATCCAAAAGAAAAGAGAAAGGACCCAAATTAATAAAATTATGAATGACAGGGGGGAGATCACGACTAACACCAAGGAAATAGAAACAATTATTAGAAATTATTATCAACAACTCTATGCCAATAAGCTGAGCAACTTGGATGAAATGGATGCCTTCCTGGGAACCTATAAACTCCCAAGACTGAAACAAGAAGAAACTGACAATCTGAATAGGCTAATAACCAGTAACGAGATTGAAGCAGTGATCAAAACCTCCCAAAAAACAAGAGTCCAGGACCTGATGGATTCCCTGGAGAAATCTACCAAACATTCAAAAAGGAAATAATACTTATTCTCCTGATGCTGTTTCAAAAAATAGAAACAGAAGGAAAGCTTCCAGACTCATTCTATGAAGCCAGCATTACCTTAATCCCCAAACCAGGCAAAGACCCCATCAAAAAGGAGAATTTCAGACCAATATCCCTAATGAATATGGATTCCAAAATTCTCAACAAAATCCTAGGTAATAGGATCCTACAATACATTAAAAGGATCATCCACCATGACCAAGTGGGATATATCCCCGGGATGCAAGGGTGGTTCAACATTCGCAAATCAATCAATGTGATAGAACACATTAATAAGAGGAGAGAGAAGAACCATATGGTCTTCTCAGTTGATGCAGAAAAAGCTTTTGACAAAATACAGCATCCTTTCCTGATTAAAACTCTTCAGAGTATAGGCATAGAGGGAATATTCCTCAAGTTCTTAAAATCCATCTATGAAAAACCCACAGGAAATATCATCCTCAATGGAGAAGAGCTGAGAGCTTTCCTTTAAGATCAGGAACACGACAAGGATGCCCACTCTTGCCACTATTATTCAACATAATACTAGAAGTCCTAGCAACAGCAATCAGACAACAAAAAGAAATAGAATGTAATCAAATTGGCAAAGAAGTCAAACTCTCTCTCTTTGCAGATGACATGATACTTT
This sequence comes from Callorhinus ursinus, assembly GCF_003265705.2. Taxonomy (NCBI): domain Eukaryota; kingdom Metazoa; phylum Chordata; class Mammalia; order Carnivora; family Otariidae; genus Callorhinus; species Callorhinus ursinus. The sequence continues at coordinate 1,976,506 of NW_027397140.1, forward strand.
ATGTGGAAAATCCAAGACTCCAACCCCAAATTACTAGAATCCATACAGCAATTCAGTAATGTGGCAGGATACAAAATCAATGCACAGAAATCAGTTGTTTCCTTTGTGCAAGACTGTTGAATCACAGATCTGTACTTCTGAAACAAATAATGCAACATATTTTAAGAAAAAAGAAAAAGAAGAAGATAACAGGAGAGGAAGAAAAGGGGAGTATGTCAGAGGGGGAGATAAACCATGAGAGATGATGGACTCTGAAAAACAAACTGAGGGTTCTAGAGGGGATGGGGGGAGGGGGATGGGTTAGCCTGGTGATGGGTATTGAGGAGGGCACGTTCTGCATGGAGCACTGGGTGTTATGAACAAACAATGAATCATGGAACACTGCACCAAAAACTAATGATGTAATATATGGTGATTAACATAACAATAAAAAAATTTAAATAAAAGAAATCAGTTGTTTCCTTATACACTAACAATGCAACTGTAGAAAGAGAAATTAGAGAAATGATTCCATTTACAACAGCACCAAAAACCATAATATACCTTGGAACAAAACTAACCAAAGAGGCAAAGGATCTATACTCTAGAACTACAAAACACTCATGAAAGAAATTGAAAAAGACACAAAAAGATGGAAAAACGTTCCATGTTCATGAATCAGAAGAATAAGAATTGTTAAAATGTCTATGCTACCCAGAGCAATCTATACCTTTAATGCCATCCCGAATTAAAATTCCAACGACATTTTTCAAAGTGCTGGAACAAACAGTCCTAAAATTTGTATGGAGTTAGAAAAGACCCCAAATCACCAAGGAAATATTGAAAAAGAAAAACAAAGCTGGGGGCATCACGTTGTCTGATTTCAAGCTATATTACAAAGCAGTGATCATCAAGACAATATGGTGCTGCACAAAAACAGACATATAGACGAATGTAACACAATAAAGAGTCCAGATATGGACCCTCAACTCTATGGTCAAATAATCTTCGACAAAGCAGGAAAGAATATGCAATGGAAAAAAGACAGTCTCTTCAATAAATGGTGCTGGGAAAATTGGACAGCTATATATAGAAGAATGAAACTCAACCATTCTCTAACACCATACACAAAGATAAACTCAAAATGGATGAAAGACCTCAATGTGAGACAGGAATCCATCAAAATCCTAGAGGAGAACATAGGCAGTAACCTCTTTGACATTGGCCACAGAAACTTCTTTCAAGATACATCTCCAAAGGCTGAAACAAAAGCAAAAATGAACTTTTGGGACTTCACCAAGATAAAAATCTTCTGCACAGCAAAGGAAACAGTCAACAAAACAAAGAGGCAACCCATAGAATGGGAGAAGATATTATAAATGACTAAAATAAAGGGCTTGTATCCAGGTTCTATAAAGAACTTCTCAAACTCAACACCCAAAAAGCAAATAATCAAGTCAGAAAATGGGCAGAAGACATGAACAGACACTTCTCTGAAGAAGACATACAAATGGCTAACAGACACATGAAAATGTTCATCATAATTAGCCATCAGGGAAATTCAAATCAAAACCACATTGAGATACTATCTTACTCCAGTTAGAATGGCAAAAATTGACAAGGCAAGAAACAACAAGTGTTGGAGAGGTTGTGGAGAAAGGGGAACCCTCTTATACTGTTGGTGGGAAAGCAAGTTGGTACAGCCACTTTGGAAAACAATGTGAAGGTGCCTCAAAAAATTAAAAATAGAGTTACCTTGTGAACCAGCAATTGCACTCCTGGGTATTTACCCCAAAGACACAGACGTAGTGAAAAGAAGTGCCATAGGCACCCCAATGTTCATAGCAGCAATGTCTGCAATAGCCAAACTGTGGAAAGAGCTGAGATGCCCTTCAACAGATGAATGGATAAAGAAGATGTGGTCCATATATTCAATGGAATATTACTCAGTCATCAGAAAGGATGAATACCCAACTTTCACATCAACATGGATGGGACTGGAGGAGATTATGCTAAGTGAAATAAGTCAAGCAGAGAAAGTCCATTATCCTATGGTTTCACTTATTTGTGGAACATAAGGAATAGCATGGAGGACATTAGCAGAAGAAAGGGAAAAATGAAGGGGGGGAAATCGGTGGGGGAGATGAACTGAGAGACTGTGGACTCCGAGAAACAAACTGAGGGTTTTAGAGGGAAGGGGAGGGGGGTGGGAGGATGGGTTAGCCTGGTGATGGATATTAAGGAAGGCAGTACTGGATGGAGCACTGGGTGTTATAGGATAATAATGAGCCATGGAACACTACATCAAATATTAATGATGTATGGTGACTAACATAACTTAATAAAATTAAATTAAATCTAAAAAAGTGAGTATGGATAGAAAAGGACTAAACAACACCATCAATCAACATATTCGAAATGCCATCTGCAGAACTTTCTATGACCATCAACAAATACGTATTTTTTAAACAGCTATCAAACTTTCATCTGAATATATCACATCCTGAATCACAAAACAAACTTCAACAAATGTAAAGGAGTTGAAGGCATATAAAGTTTGTTTTCTAACTACAATGAATTAAAACTAAAATGCAGTAATAAAAAGATGATAGGAAAATCTGCAAACATTTGGAAATTATACAAAACAGTTCCAAAAAATCCATAAGCCAGAGAGTGGGTCACAAAAGAAATCAAATATACATTCAGCTGAATGAAAATAATAAAACACATTAAAATTTGTAAGATGCAACTGGGGCACCTGCGTGACATAGCTGGTTATGTATCCAACTCTGGGTTCGGGTCATAATCTGATGGTTGGGACCTCAGGGTAGTGAGACTGAGCCAGGCGATGGGCTCCCCACTCAGCATGAAGTCTGCTTAAGACACTCTCTTCCTTGGCCCCTCCTCCCTCTAAAATAAATAAACAAATCTTTTAAAAAGATTTGTAAGATGCAATTAAAGCAGTGCTGAGAGAGAAATTCATAGCACAAAAAATGTTTACATTAAAAAAGAGAAAATTTCTCAAATCAATAATCAAAATTCTCACCACAAGATATTTGAAAAATGATAGCAAAATAATCCCAAAGAAAGCAGAAGGGAAGAAAAATGAAGATATCAGCAGAAATCAATAAAATTAAAAGAGAAAATTAATGGGGGTGGGGGTACTAGTTCTTTGACAATATCAGCAAAGTTCACAAAGTTCTAGAAAGACTGACAAAGAAGGAAGTCACAAATTACCAGTATCAGGAATGAAACAGTGAATATCATAACACACCTGCAGATATTAAGAGGATAATAAGGGACTACTATAAGCAACTCTACACACATAAACTCAACAACCTAGATAAAATAGACGATTTCCCCCAAATATACAAAATAACAAAAATCAACTAACATTAAATATATTATATAAATGAAAAGCCTAGGGATGCCTGGGTGGCTCAGTTGGTTAAGCATCTGCCTTCTGCTCAGGTCATGATCCCAGAAGCATCAGGTTTCTTGCTCAGTGGGGAGCCTGCTTCTCCCTCTGCCTGCAGCTTCCCCTGCTTGTGTGCATGCGCTCTCTCTCTCTAATAAATAAATAAATAAAATCTTTAAAAATAAATAAATAGCCTTATACTTATTAAATAAATTAAATATATAGTTTAAAGTTTCCTAAGGAAAATATCTCCAAGTCTAGACTATTTCAGTGGGAAATTCTACCAAATATTCAAAGAATTAAGATCAATTTTACCCAATCTCTTCTAGATAATGGAAGAGTATGGAACACTTCCCAAATCATGTATTATCCAATACCAAAACCAGAGACTACAAGAAAAGGAAGAATACTAATATCCTTCATGATTATAAATGCAGCAATACTCAACAAAATATTAGCAGATCAAATCCAGCTATATACAAAAAGAATTTATACACCATGACGAAGAGAATTTTATTTCAGAAATCCAATAAAAATTAAAAACACATTACAATTTATGACTAGAAATGAAATATATAGGTATAAATCTAATAATAACTATACAACATTTGTACACTGATAACTACAAAATACTGATGAAAGAAATCATGGACCTAAATAAATGGAGAGACATAATGCATTCATGGATTAGAAGCTTTGATATTTTCAGATAACTGACTTTCTCCAAACTGATCTGAAGTTTAATATAATTTCTATCAAAGTCATATAGATATAGAAAAAGGTTTCTAAATTCATGTGGAAAGGCAAATAAGTGAGAATAGTTAAAGCATTTTTTTAAAATGAAGAATAGTGGGAGGAATGATTCTATCTAATGTTAAGACTTACTATCTAACTATGATACTCAAGAGAGTGTGGTTCTGGAAGAAAAACAGAAACTCAGATCAAAGGAACAGAATAGAGAAAGCACAAATAAACCCAAAAATGTATGACCAACTGATTTTGTATAAAAATGCAAATCAATTCATTCAAGGAAGGATATTCTTTTTAATATATGGTGTGAAAGCAACTGGATATCCACAGGAAAAACAAAAATGAACTTATAGCAAAGTCTCACACTTTATACAAAAATTAATTAAAAATTGATCATAGATTTAAAAGCAAAATGTGAAACTACAAAACTATTAAAATAAAACATAAGAGGAGAATCTTTAAGACTTATAGCAAGATCAAGAGTTGACTCCAAAAGTTTGATCCATAAAAGAACAAAAAAAAAGGAACAAAAAATAAATGGGACTTCACCAAAATTAAAAACTTTTGTTCCACAAAGCCCTATTAAGAGAATGGAAACATAACCTATAGATTTAGAGAAAATATTTGCAAACCATATATTTGACAAAGGGCTCCTATCTAGAATACATGAAGAACTCTCAAAACTCAACACTACAATCCAATTAGAAAATGGGCAAAAAACACCAACAGACATTTCACTCAAGGGAAGATATAGATGGCAAATAAGCATATGATAAAATGTTCAACATCATTAACCAGTAGGGAAAGGCAAATTAAAGCCATGATGAGATATCAACACACCTATTAAAATAGCTAAAATGATAATAATAAAAAAAAGTAATAGCACCAAATGCTGGAGAGGATGTAGAGAAAATAAATCTTTCATACATTGCTGGTGGGAATGTAAAATGGTACAGCCACTCTGGGAAATAGTTTGGTAGCTTAACAAAAACAAAAACAAAACAAAACAAAAAAATTAAACATATCATTACTATATTATCCAGAAATTACACTCATGGTCTTTTATTACAGAGGAATAAAGACTTAGGCTCACATAAAAACCTGTACAAGAATGTTTATAGCAGCTTTCTTTCTAATAGTTAAAGATTGCAAATTATCCAAACGTCCTTCAATGAATGAATGGCTAAATAAACTGTGGTACATCCATACCATGAAATACTAGTCAGGAATACAAAGAAACAAACTATCTATACAAACAAGTTGGATGAATCTCAACAGAGTTATGCTGAGAGGAAAAGAAGGCAATCCCAAAAAGTTACATTCTGTGGGATCCCATTCATAAAACATTCTTGGAAAACAGATTAGTGGTTTCCAGCAGTTACAAATAGGGGTGGGGATGGGTATGGCTATCAAGCAGAGCACATCTTCTCAAGACATCATTGTGGTTAGGAAACCGTCCTATATGTTTACTATGGTGGTAATTACAGGCACCTACTATGTAACAAAATTTCTTAGAACCATACACAGACACACACAATGAGTGCATGTAGAACTGGCTAAATCTGAGTAAATTCTGTGGATTGTACCAATGTCAATGTTATGGTTTTGATACTCTCCTAAAGTTATGCATAATGTTTCCCCTGGGGAAAATGGGATAAAGAGTTTCCAGGGCTTTCTGTACTATTTTTATGATTTCCTCATAATCTAAAATAATCTCACAATGAAAAATTAAAAAATAAAAATAATGGCTCAATTGCCTTTATATTTCTTCTTTATTACTGATTAACAATAGTAAATTTAGATTATAATCACACAGAATTATAGTAGTTAAAATGGAAGTCTTTTTGCAATCTTTATAACTAGTATTGTAAAGCAGAAAATAGGAAAAAAAGCAGAGAAAAAGGTTAAATGCATTATAGAAGTGAATGTCAGGCTATCAATAGATCATTACATAATTATGAGTTTATATGCCCTGGAAGAATGAAAATCTATGAATATTTTTTTAAAGATTTTATTTATTTATTCATGAGAGACAGAGAGAGAAAGAAAGGCAGAAGTAGGCTCCCAAGGAGCAGGGAGCCCAATGCGGGATTCGATCCCAGGACCCTGGGATAATGACCTGAGCCAAAGGCAGACGCTTAACCATCTGAGCCACCCAGGCGCCTGTCTATGAATATTTTTATACTGATCCCACTAAGTATGCTTTCAGTCTCCTCCGGTTAGACACCAGGACTGATTCTCCGAAGCCATCAAGGAATTTATGGTGAGTAATTATCATCTCTATCTTCATAATTATGCAATATGAACTAGTTTGTACTCAAATGTCCATACCTTGTAATATTATATGGTGATTAGGAAAAAATAAAAACAATGAACAATGTAGATAAGAACAAGAAGGCTTCAAAACAACAGGTGGTCATGTGTCATACTTTTCCATAATCATTCACAGATATCTTTTTCTGTAAGCATTTCATTTACTCTGTTTCCTTCTCAAAGAACTCCTTGCTGGACTCCACCAAGAAAAAAAAAAAAAAGAAAGAAAGAAAGAAAGAAAGAAAGAAAGAAAGAAAGAGAAAGAAAGAAGGAAGGAAGGAAGGAAGGAAGAAAGGAAGAAAGGAAGAAAGAAAAATTGCAGAGAACTTCTCTGATTTCTTGTTGGTCTGAACCTGATCTACATCCTCCTCAACCCTCATCAAAGGGGACGCCTCCTTACCTGCTCAATGACCTCAGCTCTCAGTCTCAGAGGCTTGCCTTATTCTGACTTTCCCTTTCTTGAGCACCTTATTTATGGCTGAGTTTTGATATTTTCTTCCTTATTTTTCATCTAAACAAACTACAAACTTCTCTCAGAGATATCCAGTCAACTATCAAACTTTGTTTCTATTTTAGCTAGGGGCCATGAGGAGGCATAGAATAGAAACATTGGTCCAACCCCAGTAAAATTAGCAATTCCAATGGCATGGAATGACATCCACACAGGGATGTAAAAAATACATGTCTCACATACTGAATTCAGACCCTGCTTTGGCTTTGCTTTGTCAGACTTACCTTATACTTTAATCCGTTGTGTGGAGCAAGCATTTCCTACTCTGAGGTGCTACAACCAGGATGGTCATGCAGGCCTGCATCATGCCACCCTTTTCCCTTTAATCAATGCTACATAGCATTGCAGGATAAAATTTTCCAAACAAAATTGTCACCATTCCCATACTCAAGTCTCTTGGTAATTAAGCCCAGTCTTATCTGTTTCTTAATATTTAAAAATTATAATATAGCTCATTGAAAGCTTTACCATACATAAGGTGATGTACTGGGTACTTGGTGACATCTCATTTAATCCCAATCTGAAAGAATGGACATACAGGCAGACAACAGCCAGACCACATATGGCAATAGAACTCTGCATCACAACCTCTGCAGCTAACAGCTCAGGAAGCTAAAATCAACTGCAGCAGCCATTGGCTGAGAATGGTCAGGACTTGGTGGATGACTGCCAGATTCCTTAATTTGCCCACATTTCTAACTCAGGACAAACCAGAGAAAGCCAAATATGCTCCCCAAACCAATCACATAGGATACCCAACTTTAATTAGCCTGCTTCCAGCTTCCCATGCCAACAAACCTCCAATCAGGGCATGCCTTAAGCCATCACTTTTTTAACTATAAAGCTCTCCCACCTCGCTGCCTTCTTTTAATTCCTTGTCAAATGCAAGTCATGGTGGCTGATTTCCTTACTATAGCAACCTCTGAATAGCCTCTGCTTATTGGCATTTGGTTGGTCTCATTTACTTCCACAAGTCCTACAATCCACAGGGTCATCTGCATCATTGGCAGATGTAGAGACCATGATGTGGGGTGGGCAGAAGCTGGTGAAGGTCATTATCATTCAACCTAATGTATCCAGGACTCCGTTCTCAAAGCTCCTTTCTCTAACATCTCTGTGTTCATTATCATTTGTTCTTGCTACTAAATGATACCATGAAGTCCCTTGGTCAGGCCTGCAATCACAGGAATCAGTGGTTAATTAGTGCATTTTACTGATGACCTAATTTAAATATTCAGGGTTTTTCTGTTTGTCATAGGGAAGTGATACTAAAACCTGACCAAACACTGAAGACAATTACTCATTTACCTGGTGGCATTTGTGAGAAGACACAATTTCTCTTATGTCTCAACAGACAGGAGAAGAGTAAAGACCATTGGGAACTATCAGAAATTCAACCCAATCCTTGTGGGAACAAACTTGGCAGGTCTGTTTGGTGTAGTCTGAGGCAGGTGTCCCAGTGGAGGGATGGGCTTTCCTGGACTTTAATCACAGAACATCACTTTCTCCATGCAGTCCATAAAGGTTCACTGACTCAATAGGACCAGCTTTTTGTCAGTAAAATGTTTAATACTAAAATCTCATTATTTTAAGATTTTTAAAAAATATTTGTTATATACAAAGCTAGTCCTACCACCCAGCCAGGGGGAAACTGAATGTATAGCTCAAAGAGATAATAGGTAGATTTAGAACAAACAAGGATATTTTGAACAATAACACTCAAGTATAAGTCAAAAGCTCATGTTACTTGCAGACAACCCAGGGACTCTTAAAATGCATAGACTGCAAGCCTACCTAACCTCCATGATTGTAACATGTATGACTGAGTTCACCAATGCTTGCACTGAGGGTAGGATCCTTGTTTTTCCATTGCCATCTCCCAGAGGTCACAGATGAACAGATTCACTGTGTGGATGCAGCACACTGTGGCCCAAGTCCAGGAAACATTGAGCTTATTGCATCACTTACTCTATCGTCTTGCCTTTGTTAGCCTTCAATTCATAACACTAGACATTTCTATGGTTTTTGCCTTCACATCCACCACAAACATTTTAGCAATTCAAGAAATGACAACACTTTGATAAAAGGACAGGGGCCTTTAAGACTAATTTGTTCTTTAATGAACACAGTACTTATCATGATTAACTGCAGTGTTGTTTCAAGAAAGATGCTATGTAAGCAAAGCACTATGCATATGTATAAGGTCTGTGTTATAGAAGGAAGAATGAGAAGGAAGATGCAGGCAGAAAGAAGGATGGTAAATAAGTAAGGATGACTGAAGGAGTAGATGATTCTTCGAGGGCCAGTGCCACATTCCTTCAGTAGTTCACAAGCAAGACAAGTAAATGAACCATGTAATGCACATGAATTCTCACTTCAGATAATTATTCTATCTTTGACATGGGGCTGAGACTTCATCCTCTTGCAGTGGTTATGTCTCTTTCTCCAAGCAGCCTTTCTCTGAATCTTTCACTATGAAATAATTTCTATGAAATATTAATAGAGGTTCCATGAAAAAGTGTCCATAGTCTAATAACTTTGGGGAACAATGCCCACCATATGCTTCAACCCTGCCAAGTTTCATAAGGAATTTTAGTATATCAAAGTCTCTAAGAAATCCTGAAATTACAAAACAAACAAAAGTTTTACTTTGCTAAATTCAGTGTTTCCCAGATATTTCCACATGCAAACTTTTTTCACTGACCACATGTTTAACTCATTGCATAGCCCTAGCATGTCTCAGAAGGTGTTCTGAGACTTCATGCCAGTAGGTGATAGGTGGTGCTTTTTGATATAGAACTGGAAGCAGAAAACAGATACCAAAATGGACCCCAATGATCCTTGTCATTTATTATTCACAGTCTTGTGTAGTCCCCTCCCACATTCTACTAAGGCTAGCCTGTGTGACCAACAGAATATGGCAGAAGTGCTGTATTATAAATGACTGTGACTGTCATCTTGGACTTGCCCTTTCTTGGATCTCTAGCTTTGCAGCAAGGTGGCTGCCATGTTGTGAGGAAGATCAGGCAGCCTATGGAGATAACCTCTTGGTGAGAAATGGAGGCCTCGTGCCAGCAGCCATGTGTGTGAACTTGGAAGATGCTCCTCACTTGGCTGCAACATTTGATGGACCTGAAGCCAGACTCACCAAGCTAAGCCCCTCATGAATTCCGGATCCTTAGAAATTGTGAGACACTAAATGCTGTTTTCATAAGTTACTAAGTTTGGGGGCAATTTGTTATGCAGCAATAGGTAACTAATAAACTAGATAATTAAGAAAACCTGGGGAATATGATATTTAGGTTTGTACCAGGAGGACATGCTCATTCATGCAATCAAGTGCGAATTATGTTGATACCATGAGCCATGCACTAAGATACAGCAGTGAACTAGGCAGAAAATCCCTTTCTTTACCTTGTGTTCAAGTGTGCATTTACTTGGCAGATAACTCCAGTTGTCTTTCAGAATGTCTCACGTCTACAGTGACTCCATTTGTAGCTGGTCCCAGGCTGAGCCCACTTCCCAGTCTCCTGTGCAGCACTGTGTGGAGGGGCTACCAATTTCTCAGAAGCTCATGCAGCTTCTGTGTCTTGGGGTATTAGCTCCCTCCTCTGTTTCTTCCCTTTTTCTTTTTTATTTTTTTAAAGATTTTATTTATTTATTTGAGAGACAGTGAGAGAGAGAGAGAGCACATGAGAGGGGGGAGGGTCAGAGGGAGAAGAAGACTCCCTGCTGAGCAGGGAGCCCGATGCGGGACTCGATCCTGGGACTCCAGGATCATGACCTGAGCCAAAGGCAGTCGATTAACCAACTGAGCCACCCAGGTGCCCTGTTTCTCTTTTTCTTGCTACCAGCAGAAATGCAGACAGACGGTAGCCTAGTTTTAACCACGAAGAACATCACAATGCCCTTGCATATGATTATGAACCAAAACATGCAAGAAACCTGGGCCCCTGAGTAATTGCATGGAGCAGAGTCATCCCACAGCCCTGATGGCTCATGGCAAAGCATTACGTGAAAGAGAAATAAAATAAGCTTCTATGTGTTTTAAGCACTCTACTGTTTGTTTGTTTTTGTTGTTGTTGTTGTTGTTGCAGTAGGATAGCCTGGAGCATACTGATGCCATCTATCATCACAAAATATAGGTATTAAACACTTAATTGAACTAAGCTATATACAGTTACTCAAAAAAAAAAAAGTCTTTCAAAAATCAAACAGCATCCAAAGATAATGTTATTTTGGACTTAGGGGAAACACTTCTCCTTCTGTCATGATCTCTAGCTTGCTCTTTGTCTATTTTTTATCATTGTAGAACAAGAGTTAGGGGTCAGCAAATGATGGCCCATGGGCTAAACTCTAACACACCATCTATTTTTGTAAATCAAGTTGTATCAGAACACAGCCATGTCCCATTAGTTACGTGTGGTCTGTGGTTGGCTGATTTTGCACAACTGCGGAGGTGAGTAGTTGCAAGACTTGGCCTAAAATATTTACTACCTGGTGCTTTACAAAAAAAGTCTTTTAACCCTTGCTGTAGAATATATGTTTCCATTAAATACTTTGTTGAAAATACTTTATTATTGGCTCATTACTAAAAATTACAATGTCTAAAAATTCACTTGCCCTGATTGTATTTTGGATAGCCAAACAGCCTGTTTCTTCTGTTACTTTCCTAAAGGAGAAAAAGAAAACAGTCAGTCTTCCTATGAAGCACCTTTTCTCCTGAATGAGACTGAAGCACGCCCCCCACCAGGGCTCAGCTGTCATCACGTTAGTGACTGAAATGCTGCACCATGGGTCCTAGCTGCTCAATTTGGTCTCCTCCCCTGTCTTCAGGAGCATGATTCAGCCCTGATTCAGCAGCCAGACATTCAGGGGGGAAAAGGGTTTTGAAGAGCTTAGAGTAGGTACAATCATAGACATATCTTTTTCCAGAAGACTTTAATAATATACACTGGGGATCCTTATGTAAATTGAACCATACTCATTAAAGGTAGTGGAAATTTCAAACCTAGTTTATGTGATTTAAAAAGACAGGCTATACTGGCAAAGCTTACATGGGTATTATTCCTCAAGACCTCCCTGGGGCCTGCATATGTCCTCTGCCCTCTTTCTCTTTGCACTTTATCTGCTAAGATACAGCAAGTGTCTGCATCTCACCCTGTAAAGTGCATCATCCAGGAGGGTCCCCCAGCCACCTACACACGTCTACCCTGATGTACAGTTACTAGCAGAAGATTACAGAGAGTGTCTTGCTTTCTTGCCATGTTTGTGACTGATGGTTGGTTGCATACCTAACCTGTTACTTTCTTAAGGAAGAAAAAGAAAATATGCAATCTTCTTATGAAGCACCCTTTCTTCCAAATGAGACTGAAACATACCCCTCTCCAGTGTTCAGCTATCATCATATTGGTGGCTGAGATGTTGTCACCCCAACTTCCACCCAACCCTCTTGGTTGTTGCCTCCCCAAGGGTAAGGCCCGGGCCCCACTTACCTCTACTTCCAGTGTCTAGCATATGTCAGAGCACATATGACACACACAAACAGCAAGCATGTGAGAGCCCGACTGATAGCCCAAGAGACACAAAGAGACATTTCTGGCAGAAAAGCCAAACACAACTAACTCAAAGGTCTGCCCTGCAGGGCTGTAGAACTGGGTCCATATGTCAGAACCAGCAATTTCAGTGGGTAGGGCCAGCCAGGAGAATTCTGACTGGGTGGAAGAGCCTTTCTCCCCATCCTCTCGTTCAACCCCTAGTGATGGGAGGAACTCACCCAGAAGGGAAAGGGGGTTCAGAGAGCTAGACTCCCTAAGTTCAGTGTTTTCCCTCTCTGTTCAGGTTCTATCTCGGTGTGCACAGCACATAAAATGATAACAAAAGAACTAATAAAAATAGTCACCACCATGACCTTGAATCCTTGAATTTCCTCTGCCAGTTTCTTCTGGAGTGGCTCTTGTCCACCTACATCCCAGAAGAATAGCTGAGTTAGTCTATTCCCCTTACATGTTTTGGTATTAGGTAGTGAATTCAAGGTACATCATCTATAAGTGGACCTTTTCCTCTTAATCTGCTTGGCTATAGTTTCTGTGTTGAAGAAGCAAGGTTACATGACCAGCTGCCAACAGACAAAGTAAAACAAAGTTGGGAAACAAGCAAGGCTACATGACCAGGTGCCAACAGACAGAGTGAAACAAAGCCCCATGTCCACACCATCATTTGTGTTTTAAAGATCAAAGAAAAATTCAATTACTAGGCATCTGAATACATCCTTTTCATGGCCTTTCCCTCTTGCAAAAGAGATGTTTCCAGATCTTAAGCCCAAACACAGATCATTCAAAATATTAGCAGAGAAAATGGATTCATTTTTCCAAAAAGTGTTTTTTTATTTTCATTCTCTTTTTTATATACTGCTCTTTACCACTTCTATTTTGGATGCTATCTGGAATATTCCTTTCAAGTGATGGATTTTTTAATTTCTATGAATCTTGGGTTGTAAGTATCTTCCACTATAAAAGAGTTAATAAAGGAAGTATTAAAATTTAAATGTTTAAAAAAATTTCCCTTGCTTTTATGCTTATAGTTAATATAATATTTAATATTAGTTAGTATTAATAACATATTTTTCACAATACTTAAAATAGGTGTGTGTATTTATGACATATATATTAAACAGAAAATAAATGATAAAACATCATTCAATTACCTATCACCAGTTCTCCAGACTTCCAGTGATGTTTTATGATACATCATCTTCAGGCCAATTTCATGTTGAATTATTCTTTTAGTCTATAAGTATATTCATTACCTATTAACGTTAGGACTACACAAGGCCTGGGGTATAAAAGATGAACTGTGAGTGGCAAAGCCCTGCCTTCAAAATGTTTAGAGAGTTTTAGCAAGATAGATATGTAAAAATTCATTTAAATATGATGCTTGCTGGGAGTGAGTTGTACAAAATGCAGTATAAACATAAAAGGGAGAACACTAAAGTTAGTGAAGGATGGAGGTGGTGGTATTAGAGGATACAACTTTAGGCTAATGCATAAAATAATAGCTGGAATTTCCTGAAGACACCTAGAGACAGAGAGCATTATAGGAAAATGACAACATGTGAATGAAAACAGGGTTATAAGAACTCCATGTGGCTTTGAACTGTTGGATCAGGCAATAATGTGCTGGATAAGGAAGACTGAGGAAGGACCAGGATGAAGCAGGCCAGTAGCAAGATCAAGAAAATTCTTAGCTTGGGCCACCTGGGTGGCTCAGTTGGTTAAGCATATGACTCCTGATTTTGGCTCAGGTCTTGATCTCAGGGTTGTGAGTTCACGCTGGGCATGGAGCCTACTTAAAAAAAAAAAATGTCTTGGCTCCAAATTAAAGATATTTAGGTTTTACATTGAAGTCATGGGGGAGACCACAGAGGGGTTCTGGGAGGCAGATGTTGCTCTGGCAGAGGGGGGAAGATTGGTTAATTTTTTGTGTGAGGGACAGAAGAACAGGCACTGAAGTAGCCCAGTTGAGAGACCATGAATGATAAAAGGTGGCAGAAGTGAAGATATTTCTTCACTTCCAGTGTTTGCAAGAAACGGCATCAGTGGATGATTCCCTAGAAAAGGGAATCAAAAGAGGTGACCCCTATGGTTGTTCTTGCTTACTGACTTAGAAGAGTTTCTAGGCCTAAGGGCAATGAAGGAAATCCTTGAATTGAGGGGATGAAGCTGAGACCCTGGAAAAACTAGGTGGCTAGAGTTTGCAAAACAGAGCACTAGAGGAGAGAACTGCACTGGGAGAAAATATTTGAAATGAATAAAAGTGAAAACATAACATAGCAAACAGGCAGGATGCATCTAAAGCAGAATTGTTTTTTACTATTTACTGTACTAAGTTAATTTCTTATTGCACTAAGTTTATTGCACTAAACATATTAGAAGAAAGATCTCAAATCAATCACCTTAGCTTCTGCCTTAAGAAACTTGTAAAAGAAGAGCAAATTAACATCCTCACTTTTTTTATCCTCACCTTTCAATAGAAGAAAAGAAATATAAAGTTCAAGAAGGAAAATAATAATAATAAAAAAGAAAAAAACAAAAAATCAAGTTCTTGGAAATTAATAAAATTGACAAACCTGTAGCCAGACTGATCAGAAAAGGGAGAAGACACAATTAGTTGTATCAAAAGTGAGAGAAGTGGGCGCCTGGGTGGCTCAGATGGTTAAGCGTCTGCCTTCAGCTCAGGTCATGATCCCAGGGTCCTGGGATCGAGTCCCACATTGGGCTCCCTGCTCCTTGGGAGCCTGCTTCTCCCTCTGCTTCTCTCTCTCTCCCCCTCTCTCTCTCCCTCTGTCTCTCATGAATGAATAAATAAAATATTTAAAAAAATGAGAGAAGTGACATCACTACAAATTCTATTTCTGTTAAAAGGAAAAAAAAGTTAAGACTACAAACAACTTTCTGGCACTAAATTGATACCTGAGATGAAATGGGAAAATTCCTTAAAAGACACAAATTTCCAAATTTAAGTGAAGAAATAGTTAATCTGAAAATCCCTGGATCTATTTTGAAATTGAATTTTCAGTTAAAAATCCTTCCCATATAAACAACAACAACAAAAAAAACAAAACAAAAAACCAAAACTCCAGGTCCAGATAGCTTCACTGGTGAATTTAATCAACATATAAGTAAAAAAATGAAACCAAATCTATAAAATCTATACACATCTTCCAGAAAGCTGCAAAAAAGGGAATACTTCTTACTTCATTATATGATCCAGGAATACCCTAACGTCAAAACCAGAAAAAGACATTATAAGAAAATTACATAGCAATATACCTCATGGAAATACATGCAGAAATTTTAAGCATATTTTTAGCATAGTAAATCCAACAATACATAGAAAGGAAAATGCAGCATTATCAAGTGGTATTTAATCCAGGAATGTAAGGTTGGTTTAACACCCAAAAGTTAATTAATGCAATTCACCATATTAACAAACAGAAAAGGATATAATCATATCAATATATACCAATAAATAATTTATCAAAATACACCTATTCCTGACTTAACAACTCTTAGTAAACTAGAAATAAAAGAGAATTTCCTTAATCTGATAAATGGCATTTTGAAAAATCTTTGAGGTGACATCAGACTTAATTATGAAAGACTGGATGCTTTCCTCCTAAGATCATGAAAAATTTAAGGATATCTGTTCTCACCATTTCTACTGAACTTTGTACTAGGGATTTTAGCCAATGCAATAACACACACAAAGTAAAGAAATAGAAGACATACAGATTGAGCTGGAAAGAATAGTTATTTGTAGGTGACATAATGACTTATGGAAGTTATTTTAAAAGCATATTACCAAGACAGCAAGATACAATCAGTGTACAAAAATAAATTATATTTTTATATACTAGCAACAATTGGAAATTAAAATTAAAATCAATGCTACCTACAGTACTATCAAAAATATGAAATTAATGGGTATAAATCTGACAAAAGATGCGAAATACGTGTAAACTGAAACCTACAAGGCATTGTTGGGAGAAATTAAAGAAATCTTGAATAAATGAAAAAAATATACCACATTTATACTTCAGAAGACTATAAGAATATTATATCTCAATATTAAGACATTAATCCTCCCAATTGATCTTTTTGATGTAAATTGATTGGTGCATTCCTACTAAAAATCCAGTACAATATTTTTTATAAATTGACAAACTATTTCTAAAATTCTCATGGAAATGCAAAGCATCTACAATAGCCAAAAAACTTGGAAAGAGAAGAATAGAAAAACAAGACTGCAGGACTATAGATCTGATTTCAAGGTTTATTTAAAGCTATAGCAATCCAGACAGTGTGATAAAAACAAATAAATTGATCAATGGAAGAGGACAGAGTCTAGATATAGACCCACACACATGAATAACTGACTTTTAACAAAGATAAGAAGACAATGCAAAATGATAATCTTTTCAACAAATAGCATGGAAAGATTGGGTATCCACAGCAAAAAGAAAGAAAAGAAAAGAAAGAGAGAGAGAGGAAGGAAGGAAGGAAGGAAGGAAGGAAGGAAGGAAGGAAGGAAGGAAGGAAGAAAGAAAGAAAGAAAGAAAGAAAGAAAGAAAGAAAGAAAGAAAG
>NW_027397140.1:1993631-2199191 GCF_003265705.2 Callorhinus ursinus
AAGAAAGAAAGAAAGAAAGAAAGAAAGAAAGAAAGAAAGAAAGAAAGAAAGAAAAGAAAAAAAGAAGAAAGAAGAAAGAAGAAAGAAAAGAAAAGAGAAAAGAAAGAAAAGGAAAGAGAAAAGAAAAGAAGGATTCTGACTGATACTTCATACCACACACAAATACTACCTCAAAATGGGTCACTGACCTAAAGGTAAACCTAAAACTCTAATCTTCAAGAAAAAAACACACAGCTTGGGTTTGGTGATGAGTTTTTAGGTAAAGCACCAAAAGCATGATCCATGAAAGGAAAAAAAAAAAGTAGATAAACTGGACTTCAGCAAAATTTAAAAATCTGCTCTTCAAGATAGTGCTAAGAAAATGAAGGACAAGCCAGACTGTGAGAAAACAATTGCAATGCACATATATGATAAAGGACATGTGCCAAAACAACAGTACTCACTTTTGTTCCCTGAAATATCTACTCCTAGTTGGGGCCAGAAAGGTCACTTTAAAATGCATATCCATTCATGTAACACCCATGCCGAATGCCTCCACTGCTTCCTTTAGCTCTGGCCATGAAGCCCAAACACTTAGATAGTTCTGGAGCCCTGGTTACCTTGATTATTATCAACCTGTTGTGCTATGTCTTGGATTCTCACTCTTTACTCTCTAAGCATGAGGCTTGCTAGCCTTTCTCAGTTTCTCCAGAAGCCTGTGTCTACAGTTACTTATCCACACCTCTACATCCATCCTCCACTGTTACCTCCAAATAGAATATTGCCACCTCTTCTTGAGCCCAACAATGCCTTGTTTATTTCTCAGCTGTCAGCTCAAAAATTAATCTCCCAAGAGACATTTCTTGACCCTCCACCAGACGAAGACATGGGTTCTCACAGAATCCTGTGCTCCTCTTTTCCAGCACTTGTTACCATTGTAATTTATTTAACAATAGTCTGATCAGTGTTCATCTACTCAACATGGGGATCACGCTTACTGTCTCAGCAAGTGGCATTGATCAATATGTAAAAATAATTCATAAATATTTGTTTAAGGAATCATAACTGAACACCACTGACTTGGTAGTAATTAATCCTAGGCATAGAAGTTTTGGTTCATAAGTTTAAAACAAAAAGATTCCCACAGATAGAGAGAAAGAAAATGGGTGTTTTAAATATTTTGGTTTCCGTCTGTGTATCAGATGTTCCCATCTGCTCCTAAAATGGCTAACCACAGGCTTCATTTGCTTGTTTGAAAGTGTTCAACAAGTTCAAATCTCTTAATGTGGGGAAATATCCAAGTATCAGTTATAGCATCCATCTCTGTCATAGACTGAATGGTTACTAGAAATTAGGGCTCGGTGACTTGAACAAAACAACATCACACATTTCAGATGAATTTTTTTGGGACACACTACAGCTTACAGATGACTGGCCACTTGGGTTGAGATCAAAATATTACTAAACTCTGGAAAACAAGAATCTAGCTATGACACCACATTTGAGTGCTAAATTCAAATTGCTTCCATTTCTCATCTGTCCTTCAGGGAAGTTTATGGCCCACTGCCAATCTGTCATTACTACAGATGCACTCCTTGCATTCTGCACTATCCGTGACAGCTCCTGGCTTTGATGTAAGTGAGCTCTGATGATTTCATTTTCAAAGAGGAATTCACTTAGCATGTATCCTTGGCTAGGCTAGGAATGAGAGCCCAGTTGATTCAAAATTAGTAGTTCTCACCTGCGCCAAACTGATACAATAACCAATTGAGGAAATGTGTGTTTCTTTTGTGTAGAAAATAGCACTGGGCATAGTGAAGAGAGAAAAGACGTATAATTTAGTGGACTCTATATTTTCTCAAAATTATTTGCTAATTTTAAAAAGAGGAAATATGTGTTTCTTTTGTGTAGAAAATGGCACTAGGCAGAATGAAGGACTAGAGAGAAGACATATAATTTAGCGGACTCTATTTTCTCAAAATAATTTGCTAATTTTTAAAAAAAATGTTTATTAAATTGATTTCTTAGTAAGTCACTTGACTGTCTTTTGGTTCTACATGTGCATCCCTAGAAAGTTCCCAAATTGTTAAAGATGATACTTAAATCAGGTAAGGGCATTTGTCCCACCTCAAATAATTATGAATGGCAAACAAGTGAGTAAAATTTATAAACTTCCTCAACATTCTGGTGGGAGTCAACTGTAGCTAATGGGGCAGGGAGGAGAAGGAGTTAACCAAATGTCACCTTCCTAATAAGGCAGAACTAGATCCTAAAAAGAAATCACTCGTGTAATAAGGGCTGTGGAGATCTGGAAAAGAATCATTAAGACCCATTATGGACCAAAAGACCCTGTTGCATCCTTGTTTTGAAAATAGCATTCTTATAAGCAAGTGTTACAGAAATGGCTCATTAAAGGCACCTAGTATCACAGGGTAGAAGATTCCACTGACTACCTGCAGCTTTCATCTGAAAAGAGAAAAGAGATAACAACTGATGGAAGTGTCCCTTTAAATTCTGAGATTCTCCTTTCTCTTCCCTGGTACACATTATATTTTCCCTCCCTTGAAAGACACACAGGTCTCTGATCACTGTCTAAGTAGGGTGCACAAATATGGAGCTTTTATCATTGTTTTCTACTCTAACACAGGAAGTTTGAAAAAGGAGGAATTTGAGAGAGAATGGCTGTGTAGGTGGTCTCAAGAATGAGTTCTGATTTGCTGTATACTCATGGAAAAGAAAGACAAGATGGACTCTGTTGGGAGAAAGGGAGAAAGCAATAATAAAAAACAAAGCCATTTACTAAAGCGACTTTGGTCTAAGACACAGATGTGCAACCAACTGATTCACAGGGAAAAATAAGGGAAAATTTGTATTATTGGCCTCAACTCACAACACATAAATTTAGAGAATTAAAAAATGTAGACCCTAAATGGTAGTCATTCATATAATGGAGGCTTTTTATTTAGATAGAAATGGGGCAATTTAAGAGCATGCCTTGTTGTGAAGTGAAATAAATTTTTCAGTAATTTTGCAAGTCAAGAAGTTGATCCTGCAGATGGAAATACACCAGGAAAAGGTTTATACAAAAAGGAAAGTAAAGGGAGAGGTAGTTTTTAAGTCTTTGTCAACTAAAATGTCAACATTATAAATATCAGATATATTTAATTATATGCATTTGATATGCCTATTTAATTAAATACACACGTATATGAACAAATAGAATGTCAGAAGTGTATATGATGGGGATCTGCCCATCTAGCCAACCCAAATACCCTCTACCTTGAGCAGAAGCAAGTGGGGAGGTAAGGGCGGGGGTGTTAATTCTTTCAACTTTTTCTCGTCCCAGTGGTTAATTCCAGCTCTCCAGATAATGCTTTGCCACTGAAATACATAATGATTTAACAATTCTAGACTCTAGTACATGAAAATCACCTTTCTTAAAATGTCTCTAAGACTGTTACGATTGCCTATATTGCTTACATTTGTAACTTTAAATCACCTGCTTCCAAATGTTTCCTTCTACAGATAAGAGATCTTGATTCACAGTGTTACAGGATAACTTATTTTCCCATCCTTTCCTCTCATCTCTCAGCTTCTAATTTGTCATCTATTAACACAAAGTTTGCATGCTGATTCTAAAAGCTGAAAATCAATAAATAATTCGCATTAGTATTTTTACCACAGAGATAAGTGGAGTATTATTATGCCCTTTTATTTATGCACATCTTGTGGCTTTTTTCATTATTATTTTTCTTCTACCCTTGTGTTCTTGGCCCATGTTACATCATTTAGTGCATACCTGCTTTGTCCTAGTGCCCTTGCTTCTGACCTTCCACCACCCCAGTCCATTTGCCCTGGTGCTTTCTAGAGAGCATCTACACAGGATCATCCTTGAACCCTCTTCACACATTTCCCACTTTGGCCTTATTTCCTGGAACCAGTATCTTTCTTGAAATTTGGTTTACCAGTTTTTCTGGAAGGAGGCAAACTGTCTGAGTCCTTGACATATATAAATGTCTTTATTTTACCATCACACGTGTTTGTGTTCCTCCAAAATTCATATTTTGAAGCCCTAAACCCCAATGTGACTATATTTGAAGACAGGGGTAGTTAAGAGGTAATTAAGGTTAAATGAGGTGATAGGGTGGGACCCTAATCCAATAGGACTGTGGCCTTATAAGAAAAGGAAGAGATACCAGGGATGTACACTCAGGGAAAAGGCTGTGTGAGACTGTAGCAAGAAGGTTTCATCTGTAAGTCAATGAGAGAAGCCTCAGGAGAAACCAATCCTTGATCTTAGACTTTCAGGCTCCAGAACTATCAGAAAATAAATTTCTGTTGTTTAAGCCATGTAGTCTTTACTATTTTGTTATGGTAGCCCTAATGGACATGGTTATTGGGCCATATATATTTACATGTAAGGAAAGAGAGAAAGCTGCTGCCTTATAGCTGGCAAGGCTTTTAGGCAGGAAGGGTGAACTCTAGGGTAAGCAGACGGAAGTCCAACTAGACAAATGCCCAGGGTTGTACTCAGGGACCCTGCCTCTCATTACCTCCCTGTTCAATTCTCTTGAACAACACCTTTTGGGTGTTCTCTGGTGGCACACACCTGACTTCCAGTATGATGCTCCTAGGGACAAGGAAAGTCATGCTCTGTCTGTGCAGCTCAATGGTGGTTGCTTCCTGCCTCACATATCTAAAGACTGGGTCTCTTCCAGTTCTTGTAGGACAAAGCATGCCCCTTTTCTGCAGCCTCTTAGTGGGCTTTGAGCTGCAGTTCCCCCACTCAGATTCCCCACTCCTCCATCTGCTTTCCATGTTCCAAGATGTTTCCCATCACTCACAGTGAAGACCCTCCTCCTCCTGTCTTCATTGTTGTAAAGGTGTTCCATTTTGTTCCTCAGTCTCATGGAAATGGGAATAAGGCAGATGATGGTGTAGTTCCCAATCTGCTCCAGGGAAAGAGACTTGCTGACTCGTTAACTCTCAAAAGGTAGAAGAGATTCTTTGAACTTATCTCTTACTATCAATGGCAAGATTTGAGGGGCTGGAGCTTGAAGATGGTGGGACCATGCTGTCTTAGAACTCATGAAAGTAAAAAAAAAAAACTTTTCTTTGTATCACAGGCAGGCATATTCCCAAGGTATTGAGGCAACAGAAGACTCTGGATAGCTAATGACTGACTATAACAAGCAGAAAAAACAAGGTCCTGAAGAAAACCTTGTGCTGTATTCACAGTATCCAAGGACATCTTGCAATAGAAAAAGGAGTTGAGAGACAGAGAATAGAGAAGAGGGTGAAGGAGATCACAGCCGCACTACAGGGCTGATAGGGAAGTGGGAGCTGCAGAAAGCAAGAACTTAAAGGGCTGAGATGGTCAGCCATACTAAGGAAAAGAAACAGGCATAGGGAATATAGTCAATAATATTGTGATAATGTTTTAAGATGGCAGATGGTAACTACACATAGTGGTGAGCATTTTGTAATGTATATCATTGCAAATCACTATGTTATATACCTGAAACTAAAATAATATTCTCTATACTTCAATTAAAAAAAAAGTAAGAAAAGATGGGTATCCTCTGGGAGCAGTGCCAGCCCCTGGCATGGTGCTCACCAACATGGCCAGCAGGGGGCGCCGGGCCTCCCCCAGGGGAGGCATCTCCAGGAAATTGCCTCCAGTGCTGCTGGGGGTCACTCAAAGCTTAGACTTATAAAGGAGCCTTTCTCAGGCTGTGGAGATAATGATTCTGGAGATTGTAGAGATAGAGGGGTAGATTGTGCAACCACTTTTTAAAAGGTCATACTTTGACAGACCCTTTGGTTGTTCCATATCTTGGCTATTGTGAACAATGCTGCAATAAACATGGAAGAGCAGATATCTTTTTAATATCCTGTTTTCATTTCCTTTGGGTCAACGGATGAATGGATAAGGTAGATGTGGTATTTATATACAGTGGAATGTTATTCATTCATGAGAAGGAAGGAAATCCTGCCATTTGCAACAACTTGGGTGGACCTTGAGGACATTATACTAAGTGAAATAAGCCAGACAGAAAAAGGCCAATATTGTATGATCTCACTTATATGTGGTATCTAAAAAAACCAAACTCATAAAAGCAGAGAGTACAAGGATGGTCGCCAGGGGCTGGTAGGTGGGGGAATTGGGAGATGTTGTTTAAGGGCGCAATCTTACAACTAGTAGATAAATTAAGTCCTGGAGACCTAATGCATAGCATAGTGATTATAGTCAATAATACTGTATTATAAACTTCAAAGATGCTAAGAGACTAGATCTTAATTGTCCTCACCACAAAAAAAGAAATGTTAATTGTGTAACATGATAGAGGTGTTAGCTAATGTTTTGGGATAATCATATTGCAATATATAAATGTATCAAATCAACATAGCCTCCTATACAATTTTATATGCCAATTATATCTCAATTTAAAAACAGTTTGTACTTTCATTATTAAGATTTATGTTGGGCATTACTATTACGATGACATTGAAATAAGGCTTCGTCTTTATATATTTATACCTACGCTCAACTTGTGTCCTTTAGATTTTTTTCCTACACTCAGGATGCCCTTAGAAATCAAATGTTTCCTTTCATAATTTTACTCCTAAGGGACTGGGCACCCCAGGCCCATGTTACTATTGAAGCAAGCACAATAATGCATTTGAAAACAGCCTGTATGGGATACACAGTGCAAGTCTGTTATTTAGACCACTGACAATAAGCTGTTTTTAAAATACAAATAACATTTTCCTTTTGAACTACTTTATTAACTAAGAAAGTTCTAAGTAGAAAACTGATGAATGTTTTGAGCCAAATTACCTATAGAGATATAAGTAAATAGATACCCTAATGTTTCACATACTGTTCTAAATATTCTTCTGCAGGGATAAAAAATCCTTGAACACAGTACAATGTGACCAATTGAAATAATAATTTTGTAAAAAGAGTCACTCTAGAAAGAAACACTGTATTGTATTAGTTACAATATATTATATCATTATATTAGTTTTTATCACTGCTTTGACAAATTATCACAGATTTAGCTTAAAACAACATAAACTTATTATCTTGTTCTGAAGGCTAGAAATTTAAAATGTGTCTGCAGAGTTGCATTCTTTCTGGAGGCTCCAGGAAAGAATTTATTTCTTGCCTTTTCTAGCTTCTAGAGGCCATCCACATTCCTTGGCCCAGGGCCCTCACACCTCCTTCCTTCTACACCACCCTCCCTGCCTCCCTCTTAAAAGGACCTTTATGATTACATGAGGCCCACCCAGATAATACATCTTGCTATATCAAGACCATTAACTTAATCATATCTGCATAGTCCTTTTAACATAGCATATTCACAGGTTCTGGGACATGGACATATTAGATGGAGGGAGGACCATTATTCTGCCTTCCATGCTCACTAATAACCCACAAAAAGTAACCAAAGTATGTTTCAGTTTCAAGTGAAATTTGGCATCTTCAGAGCCAACTTAGGAGAAAGGATGCTGTGTAGCCCCAGAGTCCTCTGCCTTGAAGATACCAGACCTCAATTCCAGCCTGGCTCTGCCCCTTAGCACTTACTGGCTTTGTCACCAAAGGCCTCTCAGGAGGATTAATGCAATGGACCATGTGAGCTGCTTGGAGGAGCCTAATTTATGATAATAATACTACTTACCGCAGGATTCAAAAGAATGAGGTATAATAGATCACTAATACATTTCCAAAAAAATATGAAAATGGAATAGAAGTTTCAATTTGAAAAGACCTTATGTCCTCCCTATCATCTAAAGATATAGCCTGAAATGAAATGGTAATGTGTGAAAGCAGGAGGCATTCCAGCACCCATTTCATTCAGTTTTATACATAAGTAGGCCAATAGTCCATTAAAGGACAAAGCAAAATGGAGACCAAACCTCAAAATTCTCTGAGCAGATAAAACCATTTAAACCAGGTAAGCAAAACTAAATCTAATATTTTATGAACATAGGCAAAACTTAACTTGGGTTATTTCTTGTAAATGGCTCTGATAATCATAACAGAAACTTAACTCATCTTTCTAAAAATGGTATAAGATAATCACTTTTAACCAATCTCCTGGCATCTAGAAACCCCACTATAATATCTAGTCATTATAAAGGTTAAAAAACTTCCTCCTTTTTACTTCAAAAGCCATTCTAGAAGGTCATGCCCCTGAGCTGCATACCAGTTCAAGGATTTGAAAGCTCCCATTCACAAACTGTTTTTATGAGCACAATATACTCTTACTAGTTACCACGTTATTGACCAGGTGATTTTAATTTTGTTTTCTGGATTTTTTTTTTAAATTTTTTTATTGTTATGTTAATCACCATATATTACATCATTAGTTTTTGATGCAGTGTTCCATGATTCATTGTTTGTTCATAACACCCAGTGCACCATGCAAAACGTGCCCTCCTCAATACCCAACACCAGGCTAACCCATCCCCCCACCCCCCTACCCTCTAGAACCCTCAGTTTGTTTTTCAGAGTCCATCATCTCTCATGGTTCATCTCCCCCTCTGACATACTCCCCTTTTCTTCCTCTCCTGTTATCTTCTTCTTTTCCTTTTTTCTTAAAATATGTTGTGTTATTTGTTTCAGAAGTACAGATCTGTGATTCAACAGTCTTGCACAATTCACAGCGCTCACCGTAGCACATACCCTCCCCAATGTCTATCACCCAGCCATCCCATCCCTCCCACCCCCAACCACTCCAGTAACACTCAGTTTGTTTCCTGAGATTAAGAATTCCTCATATCAGTGAGGTCATGTGATACATGTCTTTCTCTGATTGACTTATTTCACTCAGCATAACACCCTCCAGTTCCATCCACGTCGTTGCAAATGGCAAGATCTCATTCCTTTTGATGGCTGCATAATATTCCATTGTGTATATATACCACCCCTTCTTTATCCATTCATCTGTCGATGGGCATCTTGGCTCTTTCCACAGTTTGGCTATTGTGGACATTGCTGCTATAAACATTGGGGTACACGTACCCCTTCGGGTCCCTACATTTGTATCTTTGGGGTAAATACCCAGTAGTGCAATTGCTGGATCGAACGGTAGCTCTAATTTCAACTGTTTGAGGAACCTCCATACTGTTTTCCAGAGGGGTTGCACCAGCTTGCATTCCCACCAACAGTGTAGGAGGGTTCCCCTTTCTCCACATCCCCGCCAACATCTGTCGTTCCCTGACTTGTTAATTTTAGCCATTCTGACGGGTGTGAGGTGGTATCTCATTGAGGTTTTGATTTGGATTTCCCTGATGCCGAGTGATGTTGAGCACTTTTTCATGTGCCTGTTGGCCATTTGGATGTCTTCTTTGGAGAAATGTCTGTTCATGTCTTCTGCCCATTTCTTGATTGGATTATTTGTTCTTTGGGTGTTGAGTTTGATAAGTTCTTTATAGATTTTGGATACTAGCCCTTTATCTGATATGTCGTTTGCAAATATTTTCTCCCATTCTGTCGGTTGTTTCTTTTGCTGTGCAAAAGCTTTTTATCTTGATGAAATCCCAATAGTTCATTTTTGCCCTGGCTTCCCGTGCCTTTGGCGATGTTTCTAGGAAGAAGTTGCTGCGGCTAAGGTCGAAAAGGTTGCTACCTGTGTTCTCCTTTAGGATTTGGATGGACTCCTGTCTCACGTTTAGGTCGTTCAACCATTTGGAGTCTATTCTTGTGTGTGGTGTAAGGAAATGGTCCAGTTTCATTCTTCTGCATGTGGCTGTCCAATTTTCCCAACACCATTTGTTGAAGAGACTGTCTTTTTGCCATTGGACATTCTTTCCTGCTTTGTCAAAAATAAGTTGACCATAGAGTTGAGGGTCCATTTCTGGGCTCTCGATTCTGTTCCATTGATCTATGCGTCTGTTTTTGTGCCAGTACCATACTGTCTTGATGATGACAGCTTTGTAATAGAGCTGGAAGTCCGGAATTGTGATGCCGCCAGCTTTGCTTTTCTTTTTCAGTATTCCTCTGGCTATTCGGGGTCTCTTCTGGTTCCATACAAATCTTAGGATTATTTGTTCCATTTCTTTGAAAAAAGTGGATGGTATTTTGATGGGGATTGCATTGAATGTGTAGATTGCTCTAGGTAGCATTGACATCTTCACAATGTTGGTTCTCCCAATCCATGAGCATGGAACGTTTTTCCATTTCTTTGTGTCTTCTTCAATTTCTTTCCTGAGTATTTTATAGTTTTCTGAGTACAGATCCTTTGCCTCTTTGGTTAGATTTATTCCTAGGTATCTAATGGTTTTGGGTGCAATTGTAAATGGGATAGACTCCTTGATTTGTCTCTCTTCTGTCTTGTTGTTGGTGTATAGGAATGCCACTGATTTCTGTGCATTGATTTTATATCCTGCTACTTTACTGAATTCCTGTATGAGTTCTAGCAGTTTTGGGGTGGAGTCTTTTGGGTTTTCCACGTACAGTATCATATCATCTGCAAAGAGTGAGAGTTTGACTTCCTCTTTGCCAATTTGAATGCCTTTGATTTCTTTTTGTTGTCTCATTGCTGTGGCTAGGACTTCTAATACTATGTTGAATAGCAGTGGTGAGAGTGGACATCCCTGCCGCGTTCCTGACCTTAGGGGAAAGGCTCTCAGCCTTTCCCCATTGAGAATGATACTCGCTGTAGGTTTTTCATAGATGGCTTTTATGATATTGAGGTATGTACCCTCTATCCCTATACTCTGAAGAGTTTTGATCAAGAAAGGATGTTGTACTTTGTCAAATGCTTTTTCTGCATCTATTGAGAGGATCATATGATTCTTGTTCTTTCTTTTGTTAATGTATTGTATCACGTTGATTGATTTGCGGATGTTGAACCAGCCTTGCAGCCCAGGAATAAATCCCACTTGGTCATGGTGAATAATCCTTTTAATGTACTGTTGGATCCTATTGGCTAGTATTTTGGTGAGAATTTTTGCATCCATGTTCATCAAGGATATTGGTCTGTAATTCTCTTTTTTGATGGGGTCTTTGTCTGGTTTTGGGATCAAGGTAATGCTGGCCTCATAAAATGAGTTTGGAAGTTTCCCTTCCATTTCTATTTTTTGGAACAGTTTCAGGAGAATAGGTATTAATTCTTCTTGAAATGTCTGATAGAATTCCCCCGGGAAGCCGTCTGGCCCTGGGCTTTTGTTTCTTGGGAGATTTTTGATGACTGTTTCAATTTCCTTAGTGGTTATAGGTCTGTTCAGGTTTTCTATTTCTTCCTGGTTCAATTTTGGTAGTTGATACATCTCTAGGAATGCACCCATTTCTTCCAGGTTATCTAATTTGCTGGCATAGAGTTGCTCATAATATGTTCTTATAATTGTTTGTATTTCTTTGGTGTTGGTTGTGATCTCTCCTCTTTCATTCATGATTTTGTTGATTTGGGTCATTTCTCTTTTCTTTTTGATCAGTCTGGCCAGGGGTTTATCAATCTTGTTAATTCTTTCAAAGAACCAGCTCCTAGTTTCGTTGATCTGTTCTACTGTTCTTTTGGTTTCTAGTTCATTGATTTCTGCTCTGATCTTTATGATTTCTCTTCTCCTGCTGGGTTTAGGCTTTATTTGCTGTTCTTTCTCCAGCTCCTTTAGGTGTAGGGTTAGGTTGTGTATTTGAGACCTTTCTTGTTTCTTGAGAAAGGCTTGTATTGCTATATACTTTCCTCTCAGGACCGCCTTTGCTGTATCCCAAAGATTTTGAACAGTTGTGTTTTCATTTTCATTGGTTTCCATGAATTTTTTTAATTCTTCTTTAATTTCTTGGTTGACCCATTCATTCTTTAGTAGGATGCTCTTTAGCCTCCATGTATTTGAGTTCTTTCCGACTTTCCTCTTGTGGTTGAGTTCTAGTTTCAAAGCACTGTGGTCTGAAAATATGCAGGGAATGATCCCAATCTTTTGGTACCGGTTGAGACCTGATTTGTGACCTAGGATGTGATCAATTCTGGAGAATGTTCCATGGGCACTAGAGAAGAATGTGTATTCCGTTGCTTTGGGATGGAATGTTCTGAATATGTCTGTGAAGTCCATTTGGTCCAGTGTGTCATTTAAAGTCTTTATTTCCTTGTTGATCTTTTGCTTAGATGATCTGTCCATTTCAGTCAGGGGGGTGTTAAAGTCCCCCACTATTATTGTATTGTTGTCAATGTGTTTCTTTGCTTTTGTTATTAATTGCCTTATATAATTGGCTGCTCCCATGTTCGGGGCATAGATATTTACAATTGTTAGATCTTCTTGTTGGATAGACCCTTTAAGTAGGATATAGTGTCCTTCCTCATCTCTTATTACAGTCTTTGTTTTAAAATCTAGTTTGTCTGATATAAGGATTGCCACCCCAGCTTTCTTTTGGTGTCCATTAGCATGGTAAATGGTTTTCCACCCCCTCACTTTCAATCTGGGGGTGTCTTTGCGTCTAAAATGAGTCTCTTGCAGACAGCATATGGATGGGTCTTGTTTTTTAATCCAATCTGATAGCCTGTGTCTTTTGATTGGGGCATTGAGCCCATTTACATTCAGGGTAACTATTGAAAGGTATGAATTTAGTGCCATTGTATTACCTGTAAGGTGACTGTTAACTGTCTGTTGTCTGTGTTCGTTTCTGCTCTTTGCTGCTTTTAGGTTCTCTCTTTGCTTAGAGGACCCCTCTCAATATTTCTTGGAGGGCTGGTTTCGTGTTTGCAAATTCCTTTAGTTTTTGTTTGTTCTGGAAGCTTTTTATCTCTCCTTCTATTTTCAGTGATAGCCTAGCTGGATATAGTATTCTTGGCTGCATATTTTTCTCGTTTAGTGCTCTGAAGATATCTTGCCAGTCCTTTCTGGCCTGCCACGTCTCTGTGGATAGGTCTGTTGCCAATCTAATGTTTCTACCATTGTAGGTTACATATCTCTTCTCCCGAGCTGCTTTCAGGATTTTCTCTTTGTCTCTGAGACTCGTAAGTTTTACTATTAGATGTCGGGGTGTTGACCTATTTTTATTGATTTTGAGAGGGGTTCTCTGTGCCTCCTGGATTTTAATGCCTGTTTCCTTCCTCACATTAGGGAAGTTTTCTGCTATAATTTGCTCCAATATACCTTCTGCCCCCCTCTCTCTCTCTTCTTCTTCTTCTGGGATCCCAATTATTCTAATGTTGTTTCGTCTTATCATATCACTTATCTCTCGAATTCTGCCCTCGTGATCCTGTAGTTGTTTCTCTCTCTTTTTCTCAGCCTCTTTATTTTCCATCATTTGGTCTTCTATATCGCTGATTCTCTCTTCTGCCTCATTTATCCTAGCAGTTAGTGCCCCCATTTTTGATTGTACCTCATCAATAGCCTTTTTGATTTCGATTTGGTTAGATTTTAGTTCTTTTATTTCTCCAGAAAGGGTTTCTCTAATAACTTCCACGCTTTTTTCAAGCCCAGCTAGTATCTTTAAAGTCATGATTCTGAACTCTAGGTCCGACATCATACTAATGTCTGTATTGAGTAGGTCCCTGGCTGATGGTAGTACCTCTTGTTCTTTTTGCTGAGGTGATTTCTTTCGTCTTGTCATTTTGTCCAGAGGAGAATAGATGAATGAGAGAACGAAATGCTAACAGGTTTACAACGTCCCCAGCAAATATACTGTATACAAATCAGAAAAGACCTGAAACCAGGGGAAAAGAAAGGGAAAGAAAGAAAAAAGAAAGAGAAAAAAGAAAAAAAAAGATAAAAACAAAAACAAAACAATACAAAAATAGCAGAATATGATCAAATATGATCAGGCTAGTGCATAGATCAGTGCCACACACTAGATTTTGGGCGTATTTTGGTCTGTTAGAAAAAAGTGCCTCCTAAAATTTTAAAGGAAGAAAGACATATATGTACAAAATAAGGGTTGATACAATGAAGGGATGGAAGATGACTGTAAAGATGAAAATTATAAAAGGTTTTATAAAAGGACTTCCAGAAAGTGGTCACTTTTCTGTTCAGAGAGTTGTTGCTACTCTCTTCTTCGGTCTCCTGTTGAGTTCGTAGGTGTTCAGAATGGTTTGCTCCCTATTCAGCTGAATTCCTGAGACCAGACGAAATCTAGGTCTCCTACTCCTCCGCCATCTTGCTCCGCCCCCCCTGTTTTCTGGATTTTTAACAAGCCAAGCAAGGCATGAGTAGCCTGACATATCTGAATTGATCATTACGTTGGTCTGGCTTCTCCAAAGCAGCACACAGCAAAGTTTCCTGGAGCTACTGGTCTATTGAGGGGTGCGGAGGGGGGGTGGAGAAAGGAGACCCTGGCTCTTGATTTCACAGGGCATTCTCCAGGAGGAAGCTATGCCCACGGGGGAAGAGGTGGAGGGAAGGATCTGCAGGATCCTGCTTCTGTCGATCAAAGGTTTGCCCAGGGAACTAGCCTGTGTGGAAAGAATGAAACATATTCCTTACCTCAGTATCAACTGCCAAGCCAGATAGGTCACACACCCTGAGGGGCAGCCCTGGGAGCTGTAAGGAGCCCACACAGAGATAGTACCCATGCAGCTGTGAGCCTGGACAAGCTGCCAAAAAAGGCACGGGTGGTGGTGGGCAGTGTCTGGCCCAGGTGGGACCAGGCTAGCTCTGTGTGTGCCTCCCTGCTTATGTCAGAGCAGACAGCTCACCTCTCTACCTTCCTTTCTGTTTTCTATGCCCTGCTCTCTCCAAGAGTGATGGATTACTTCTCACTGCAATGTGGGCTCTGCTCCTGTCCTACTGCAACCTAATCCCACAGAGGGGAGCACAACAGAGAAGATCCTTAAATCAAAACCAGACAGTGCAATTTCCTTGATTAAAATGACACGGAAGCTTACTCAAAAAAGCATTCAAGAACCCGCCCATGTGATGTGTTCCATCTTACAGTGTCCCTCCACTGTGCTCAGGTCACCTTGCCTTCTCTCAAGTCTATAACACATTGAGCTCCTTCCCACTTTAGGTTCCTTGCCTTTTGTGCTTCTGTGAGGTCTGCATGCAAACCCTTCCCTTCATCTGGTTTCTGTTGAATGAAACCTCTTGCAGAGACCCTTCCTGACCCCAGTCTGCCTCCTCGCTCTCAGGGCCTCTTGCCCAGGCCCTTTCTTCCCCAGACTTTATCTCCATCTGACGCTATGTGCATGGGTACTGGTGAGTGTGCTGAGCAGCTGAGAGCCAGGCAATTGCACTGTCACCTCTGAGTTCTGGGACAATGTCTCTGCAGTTACTAGAAGAATTCTAGAACTGCAGCAAAACAAGATTCTTCACAGATGCCCCAAGATTCTTCAAAGCAAGGTGATTAGAGTTAGTAATTGGGAAAATTAATTTCAAGCATCACATTAGGTTACTTTTCGAACTATAGGAGGGAAAGTCAATTGGAGAATGACACAACCTCTGAGAATGACTCTATTTAAAGCAGGAAATTTAAAATATCACCAGCCGGTCATTATTCCTCTCCCCAAAGTGAAATTGAGCTAGTCCAAGGAGCTGGGAATAAAAGAAGTAAGATCTGGCTCATGGTAGAATGAGAATTATTCCTTCCCACCCCATTATATCATAAAAGACAACACCCATGGCACTGCAGCAGATGGAGTCCTAGGCCCAGGGTTTGTCAGTGAGATCAGAAGAGAGTTTCTGTCTTTCCCGCCAGGGGCGAGCAGCTGCGGTATTGAACCATGACTCCAGGTGCCTGGGCTACATTCCCACTTTGTGCCCGGAACTTATGGCCAACACCACCAAGACCAGGGACCAGGTCTCTTCAGGGTCTTTCCAGAGGAAGCCTACTCCACAGGGAGGCTCCTGCCTTTGAAAATGCATTTTCTAACCAACAGCAAAAGGAATCAGTGCACACAGGGCCAGGAAACCCTCCGGGGAGTTTTACCTCATGGGGATTTCTCAAAGCCTGGAATGTGACAATTGGGCCGACTGGGTGGTTAGCACCAAGGGAGGGAGGAGCATGAGACACCCTTAGAGAGGCAGAGGAGGTCAGCCAGGGAAGGGGCAGAGGGTTCCAGTGAAATTCACCCTGCTGTGCCCCTTGTAGCACCCAGGAGAGCCCTGCTCTGGGCATTCTCACTAAAAATCAGTCATGTCCCTAAATGCCTAAACCCATCCATTTGGAAAATACTGTAGTCTACATTTTGATACATGCCATTTCTGCAGTGCTCCTTCCAAGGAAGTCCTTTCTTGGGTGACAGGCAAACACTCCATGAGTGGCCCAGGAGCCCTGCGACTAGATCAATGATACCCCAGAACTATTTTATGTTAGTTCAGTGAACTTGCCATAGCCAGTATACAGTGTGTGTGTCTACAGTATTAATCACTGAGGAAATAATCTGACAATATGACCTCAACCATCTAAGCACTAGAGCCAATGTTGGGGCCCAAGCTCCAATTCAGTAAAAGCAAGTGGACTTCAATGTGAAAGCAAATGTTACGGTCCTTGAAGATACATGGCCAGATTAACACAAACCCTGTGTTAGAGACATAGAGATGATTACAGATTAAAATTATAAACTGTTAGGCAGTGTGCTGTGCTATTATTTACAATGAAATCCTCTGGACATTGACCTTTCAAATCCTGAGTTTCTTTATCCATAAAATGATAGCATTGGATTATCTCAGAAATCTCTTCCAGATTTAGTATTCTTTCTGTCCTGCCTGGTCTCAGGCATGTAGGTGGGAAGGGTCCCCTCTCAGAGTCAAATTTTGTTATCTGAAAGAATCTGCCCCACTTGACCCTGCTGAAGCATTTAATTTCCATGGTTGCAGAGTGCTTGGGGGTTTAAGAAAGTTGTATAAATTCTTCAGAGGCCCAACTGGTTTGTCCACAAAGCAGATGGCATGAGTTTCCCCTGGCAAAGAGAGAGATGGAGGCAGGTATGTTTTCCCTGATCTGGGGAAATCTCATCTATTTAAGTGCTCAATACCTATAGGGCACAGGCTTTTCACCTAGGGTCCATGCATGGGATAGGATGGCCCCTTGGAAGCTAGGGAAGTAGTGTTGACAGAGTGACTAGCCAGCCTAAGGTCTGGGGCTGGTAAGGACCCAGGGAAGCCAGGCCTGGGCTGGCCCATGATGATGCATTATGTCACCTAGTGGTCTGGAAGCCTGGAAGACATCAGACCAGAAAAAAACAGAACCTGAGGGCATGAAGGGGTGACTAGCAGCAGAGAGCACAGAGAAGCTGTCTCAGCGGCCACTCTCTGTTCTCTTGCTAATCATCTCCCATACCCACTGACTGAATAGCCAGTGTTATATCACCGGTGACGGGGCACTAAAGAAGGGGAGGGAGACTGCAAGTCTCACTTTAGCAATTATTAATTTCCTTAGCATGCATCTTTCTCAAGGAGGCTCATCTATACTGGATTTGCAGGCATCAGGCCTCAAAGCGCCGGCAGGGTGTATCCACCCAAACTCTCACAGGGTTGATGCTGAGCAGCCCTGCAGGGGAAGTCTCATCTGTTAGCAACAAGGATCCCAAGGTTCTGGCCCAGGTAGGCAGGGGCAGCGATGGCAAAGGAGGGGGCTGTTTGGCTGGGATACAGGAAAAAAAAAGCCTGCAGTCAATTCTGTCCCCATTTTGCCTTTCATCTGAGCTCTTGACTTCTTCTCAGGTTATCCCGGACTAGACTCCCCTACAGAATCACCTCTGTGAACTGCAGAAAGGAATATATACTGAGAATAAATCAAAACCTCACACAATGCTTGAGTTATGAAAAAAGCCCATCAAATAATTTATAGCTTACCATATCATATTTAATATTTTATTAAGATATCTTTAAAAAGCACTGTAGTTTATCTGTAACATTTGGTTCAAGTCAAAATGTTACTACTTACATTCACTAAGAATAGCACTTTTTTTTTAAAGATTTTATTTACTTATTTGGCAGAGAGAAACAGAGAGGGAACACAAGCAAGGGGAATGGAAGAGGGAGAAGCAGGCTCCCCACTGAGCAGGGAGCCCAATGCGGGGCTGGATCCCAGGATCCTGGGATCAAGACCTGAGCTGAAGGCAAATGTTTAACAACTGAGCCACCCAGGCGCCCCAATAATAGCACTTTTAAAATCAAACAAACAATGAAAAAAACACAAAAATGCAAACAAACATAAAAAGATTTTACTCTCTAAATATCCTACATTTTCCAAGTGTCCCTTATTCTCTCTGCTTTGAGAAGAATGGAAGGTAGGGGCATGTCACTGTCTCTGAAGGCACATGCTTCTTGTAACCAAAAACAAAACAAAACAAAACAAAAAACCCTCACTGGTCATCACCTGGGAAGTCATGAATGCAAAAGTGTCTAGAAAAGAAACTTCTGCAATGCTAGAAATAAAACATGAAAGGAGTTAGCACTTGAAGACAGCAAAAGGAGAATCATGATGAGAGAGTTTACCTTTCTAGTAACTACCATATAGGTGATAGAATAAGCCAGAAAACAGGTATGGTTTGTCAATTCACTTTAGAGCTCTCTCCTCCTGCAAGAGTGAACCACACAGTGAAGCTGGATAGGAGAGAATAGCCAGAGCATCTGGCAGGTGGTCTCTGTTGTAGAGTGTGCCTGAAGGTTCAGTTTGCCCCAGGCCTCCTGCAGGCAAGACAGGGAAGCAAAGACAGAATGCAATGAGAAGCTGTGAAAGCAGTGGGCTCTGGCACTGGGGGCGGCTAACAGGAACAGTGCCTGTGGCTTGCGGAGCTCTGTGGTGGCCCTTCACTTCCCTTGCACTCTGAGCAGCCTCTGAATTTGCACTGTTCCTATCTTATAACTTGACAGCCTAGGAAAATGTGATGAAATATTTAGCTCTGCTCATAGGTACTATCTAGAGTGAACTTTGTGCAATGCTAGAAGTGTTCACATAAAATGCGTGACTATTTATCACTTCAAATGTGGCCAGTGCCACTGAGGAAGCAAAATTTTAACTTTATTTCCTTTTCACTAATGTAAATGTCAATGGCCTCTTGTGACCAGTGGTTATGGTACTGGACGGCATAGGTCTGCAGGCAAGCAAAGCTTATGCTGCAAGACAGGGGACAGAGAGTGGTTTTCAGGGCAAAAGAAAACAGATACTCTTCCACGGGGTAAGGATGGGGGAGTGTGGCTGGGTATACAAAGACCCCTTGTGTCCAGGGACAAGGCATTCCTGTTCTTAAACTCAGAAGTGCCCAATCAGGCCAATGGAAGTGAGACAAATGTGGTGGTGGGTGTGGGGGAGGTTAGGTGAGTGTGGAAAGGAGGGGAAGAAGCAGAAGAGAAGATGGAGAGAAGGAGGGAAAGGTGAGGAACCTGGGTGTGCACATGGTGATGCCTCCTGTCCAGGGCAGCCTGTGCCAGGTTACCACCTGCCTCCACCCCATGGATTTCAGCATCTTTGCTGCCCTGAACGGAAGGTCAGATCTGAGGCTCCCAGTTCCTTTTTGTCCCTTGACACAACCTGCTCGGCTTTCACAAATCACAAAAACGTCATTATCTTAATGTACCAAATGAAATTATGCAGAAACTTCTTTCTGGATGACTTGCCAAATGAAGCATCACTCTTTCTTTGTGCTGTCTCTCCTCCACAGTGTCTGGTAAAAGGTTTTGCAGGTTGAGTTGCAAAGGTTTGAGTGATCAATTAGGTAATCTCCTTTAGAGCTACATTCTTTAATTAATACACGTATCTGCTCAAGCAACGTGTGTCATTGAGCTCACACTGTCATACAGTTGAAGGTGACTGGGATGCAGCAGTTCGTAGTTAATCCTACTGGGGGAGGACAACAAGGAATGCTATAGTGTCCTGTGGTGACACTATGACCATGGCGAGATTAAGCAGACAAAGCCTCAGGGAGGAGGGATGATAAGGAAAGGGCTCTCTGAGGAAGGGAGAAGGGACTTACAAAGTTCTGGGGGAAATATGGTGCCAGGCAAGATAAATAGCAAAGACATAGCCCTGAGCTGTGTTTAAGGCATGGGGCTGAGGTGATGTAGATCAGATATGTGTGTGTAAATCTATGCCTTCAGATTTTGTAATTATGGTGACATGCAGGACCCATTAGTAAAGTGGGCTTCAGTACCAATGAATGTCTTTCAGCAAAGAGATATCTTGCAATAATCCCACTAGCCTACAGTTGTCCAGATATGCACCCTGTTCCCAGAGAGCCTGATGTCCCAACATGCAGGGTTAGGTACCCCCAGTTCAAACTTAGTTGGCATCAAAGCCAAAGTCCACCCTTATGCTCTGTGTATTTGATTGTGAAACTTGACTAATCTTTAAGATTTCAATAAAGCTCACGTAAAGCTTATGCATTATATCCATGCATAAGGCCTTAGGCATTTTCCACCCCACTGCCCTCCTTGTGCTATCCTACTCATTGCAAAGTACTCCTGAGACACAGATGTGCCATCATCACATTTACTAGGGTGCACGTAAGTAGATCAGCATGGAAGAGACACTCCAGGAGGGGGTGGCTGTCCACTTAACAGGTCACTTATGCTCTCCAAAAGTCAGAAAGTGCTTTATCTTTCATCAGTGTGGCAGAGATGGTCTTATTCGAAATTCTGTGCTCCTGCAGAATACCAAATTTCACCTTCTTCCAACCATGAGGAATGAGAGAAAAACTGGTTATTATATCATCTGAAAAAAATAAATGCATCACATGTCTGCTGGTACGAGCTGCCTTTGTCATCTGGCTACTGCCCACCACAATCAGATATTGCAGCTTCTTCATTACCCATCGAGAATATTTCTTCAGCTTGTCAAGCCTGGCTTTACATCCAATTCACATTAATAGGCACTCAAAAGTATGTCCTGCTTCCTGGTAGGAAACTTGTGACAGTAATAGAGTTTGCATGGCCAGGCTGAGTTGGTGTGAGTTGCTAACATAGATGCAGCCATGTGAACGCCCTGTGATGCCATGGCCTTGGGGTAGGGTAGGTTCCATGGGCTGGTCTTGAAATGGGTTCAGTGACATCCTTAGCAGGTGCACATGGCAAGCTTTGAAGTAGAAATCTTGGAAATCCCTTCCTGATGAATGAGTAACAGCTGACTGACCCCAAGCTTCTCAGTCCTGCTTTTGGATGACAACTCTCTGGTTTTAGTCCCCAGCTCTGTTTTTGACCCATGTTAGGAAGAAACCTCTGAGGAGCATGGTACATGAATCTGAGAAACCCTGATGATGATGGCTGTCACCTATAGACCAGGACCTTCAGGTTCAAGCATTTCTCCTGACCTTCTCCCCAAATGTGTCTACTTGAAAAATTGGAAGTGACTATCATTTTTACAGCCCACCTCATATCTGTCAAATGTCCTGAATATTCTTCCTTATGTGTTGTCTCTAGTTATCCCAGCCATTTAGTTAAATTCCGTGTTGTTGCTCCTCACAAGGAGACTGTATGTGTTCCTCACTCTACATATCACCTTACCACCCAGAACACAGACTTGTTGATCCATCCTCAAAGTTGCGATGGTTCATTGTTTCAGTGGTGTTCTCCTTAATGACTGACACACAGGCCCCTGAGGTTACGATGGTCCTTCCTTTCTCCAAGACCTACAGAGGCCATTCTTCTTTTTACTCCTCACTTAAAATTCTTCCATTTTTAGATGTCATTACTGGTATCATCAAATACTCTACAGATCACTGATTTCAGTATTTAGTTTGTTCTTAGTGCCAATGATATGACTGGAACCATATGCCAGAACTTTATGTGGTCAAACAGCTCAAGTACAAAAATTAAGACAGGATTTAACTTGTACCAATATTGAATGTTGTGAAATACTCACGTTTTCTTTATTGGATGTATGTGCTATTTTCTGAAAGTATACTTTAGTTCTTTGCCTTGCCTTCAGATACCAATGGGATGAGCTATTGCTCATTGTATGGTGCTGGTTTGGCTCTGACCATATGACAGATAGTTAGGAAAACAGAAGGCAGGATGGCCAATCTACCTAAAGACTGCACCAGATTTAGTGGTGACCTGATAGAGAATGACAGTAGGAACCCACTGAAACAGGATTATGGGATCTATTCCTAGGAGAATGGGATGCTTTTAAAGTGGTGAGGTTCAAAGGGAATTTGGGGGAGCAGTTTTGCCTGATGAGACAGGGATACTGCAGGTGAGACAGGCACCTGTCTGGAGGACTTCAACAGCAATGAGCAAAAATTAGAAAATGAAGCAGAAACTGCTTTTCCAAATACATGAAGAGCTTTTCTGCATGGTTCATGGGAGAAAAAATAAGTAGAAATGCATACAGATGATGGTGGAGTCACTCCTGCTTTGTCTTCTCTCTGTGTTTCAGACTCTGTTAGTGATCATCTGCTTACATGTACCATGTGACAGTTTGGGGGGATTCTCCTCTGTCTCTTAAAATAGACAATATTTTTTTTTTCTTTTATGGCAGGGTTGAGTAGTATTTTAAGAAAACTCAGAATAAGAATGAAAGTGTGGTGTTTTCAGCATCAGATAACACCTGGAAATATTAAAAGGCTAAATATTGTAAGGCTAAATACAAAGCAGGTCAATTATTGAGCTCATGGTTCTTGGAGGTTGGGAGTGAGAAAACTAAATCAAAGGTGGTAGCCCAACATGTGCTTGAGGCAGCAGCTCTGCAAGGAGGATGGATGGGGTGACCAGAGCAGTAAGAGAATTACGGGACAGGAGGGGGATGCAGAGCTCATGAGAAGAGGGGCATATATAAGACAATTTAAAGATGGGATTTTATATAAATATACATTTATGTGCATATGAGTACACACGCACAAAATGCAATCACAAGCAAAAGAAGCGTTTGTAAATCATTATGCTACTTAACACCATTTTATATTCAGGTCACACTGCTTTTGTTACAGTGCTTTCAGTATTTATAAAACCAGAAGAAATATTCTTTCATGGCAGGTCTTTCCAAATTGCTGCTTAATAATCAAATCGTGATAACCACAATATTTATCTAATTAGGTCTGTTATGATTTTAATTCAAGGCAACTAATGATGCTAGAATTGGAAACCTAGTGCTTTGAGCCAGAGTTATGCCTTAATTAGAACAGTTGTCCAAGTTTAATATTACTTAAAGCCATTTTAAGAATAAAAAAGCTAAGAAAGCTTTGCTAGGTAGCTTCCTTAAAAGAGAAGTTTGATGGATAATATTTTATTATATTAATGGCCTATACACTTGTGACCAAATGATACCCAACGTTTAGAGAATAACAACTGCCTTATCTTAGATGTGTTTGTTTATCTTTGCACATCAATCTCCATTTGTAAATGGAACATGTATATATTTAGAAAGTAATTATTCATAAAATGATTACATGACTCAGCTATGTTCACCCACATTCACATTCATTTTCCCCATGTAAAGAGTATGCCATATCATCTTGGAATTAAACTCTCCTAAATATGTTGAAATTGCTATATTTTATTTTATTTTTTTTTAAGATTTTATTTATTTATTTGAGAGAGAGAGAATGAGAGATAGAGAGCACAAGAGGGAAGAGGGTCAGAGGGAGAAGCAGACTACCTGCCAAGCAGGGAGCCCGATGTGGGACTTGATCCTGGGACTCCAGGATCATGACCTGAGCCAAAGGCAGTCGCTTAACCAACTGAGCCACCCAGGCACCCCTACATTGCTATATTTTAAAGAAAAAAGGAGACAGAGAGATTATGTCCATGCTGTGTCAGGTTTTTGGATGCCCAAATCATATTTCAGCCACCTTTTGAAGACAGCTTGAAGGAAAATCCAATTTTTAGTTAAACAACTACTCATTAGTACATTTGCTCACATATAATTCCTTGAGAGTTAACTAAGTGCTGGGCAACTGGGTTAGAGTATTGTCAATGTTACTTCATTGAATCCTTACAATCCATTGAATCCATTAGGTCTTTCACAAGTGAGGAAGCAGACCCCCTGAAAAAGATGTCATTTCCAAATGTTAGGGCTGTTTCATTTGCTCCTCCTGCCTGGAACCTGCTACCTGGCCCAGATCATCATATTCCAAAGTTCAAGACAGACCTCATTTCCCCCTTGTAGATTCTCCTCAGCTCTCACATCACAATACAGAATGACAGCCCTCCTCTGTGGGGCCCTCCTCTGTCAGAGTGTCCATGTGTCTCTCTCTATGCACCTTACAGGGCTGAGGAGGGCCTGCTTTACACACATTTCAACCCACACACATGACATGCATATGGAAGGAAGGGACCCCTTTTACTAACCTTAAATTACTTCTCTCTAGGGGCAAAAAGACCATGGAAGTTTTAAGAACACACATATACACACTGTTGAAAGGGATATGTAACCTTCTTTGGAAAGAAAAATTATTAGAGTATTATTTAGTATTATTTTCTTTAAATATTTCCAGACTGATAAAAAGAGAATTCTATCCAAATGACATTATAGTTTAAAAATACCACAGCTATTTAATAAATATGCTGTACATTAAGTGTCAAATGAAGTAAAAATGACAGATCCATCTAGGTTGAAGCTATGTAGCATGATAGAGGCTAATACATACTGGAGTTAAGATGTTCTGTGAGGGGCTCAGCTGGGTACATTCCCTGGATCTCAGGTGCTCCTGCCGGAATTGTTCCTAACTCACCAAATCAAGAAGGCCCCTATGGTCTTCTAATGTCTTTTTTTTTTTCATGTTATGTTAATCACCATACATCATTAGTTTTTGATGTAGTGTTCCATGGTTCATTGTTTGCATATAACACCCAGTGCTCCATGCAGTACATGCCCTCTTTAATACCCATCACCAGGCTAACCCAACCTCCCACCCCCTCCCCTCTAGAACCCTCAGTTTGTTTCTCAGAGTCCATAGTTCTTTAATGTCTTTTATACAGTCACTCTCCTCTCACCTCTACCCACACCTTGTTATGGTGCTAACTGCAGGTTGTAATAAATATAACATGTTTGTACCACATGAAAATTATGAGATCTTATAGCTCAGAGCTCTTTCATTTTCATTTTCCCAAACCCTAAGACATAGTCTAGCTTCATCTTACACAAAAACCTTGAGATGGATTAAGAATGTTTTTTTTTTCAACTTTGCCTCTTAAATATCCATATACACATGCTCTTAATCTCCAGGCAGATAAAGAGATGATGTCTTCTGTTTCCTGTGTATTTATCCACAGTGGCCAGAAACCAGCACTCACACATTCCATACTCAATCAATATTTTACATGCTTTTCTTTCTTTTTTTAAAATTTAATTGGGGCGCCTGGGTGGCTCAGTTGGTTAAGCGACTGCCTTCGGCTCAGGTCATGATCTTGGAGTCCTGGGATAGAGTCCCGCATCAGGCTCCCTGCTCAGCAGGGAGTCTGCTTCTCCCTCTGACCCTCCCCCCTCTCATGTTCTCTCTCTCTCTCTCATTCTCTCTCTCAAGTAAATAAATAAAATCTTAAAAAAATTAAAATAAAATTTAATTGTATTTTATTACATTATGTTAGTCACCATACAGTACATCATTTGTTTTTGATGTAGTGTTCCATGATTCATTGTTTTCGTATAAAACCCAGTGCTCCATACAATATGTGC
Source organism: Callorhinus ursinus (assembly GCF_003265705.2). Classification (NCBI taxonomy): domain Eukaryota; kingdom Metazoa; phylum Chordata; class Mammalia; order Carnivora; family Otariidae; genus Callorhinus; species Callorhinus ursinus. Next base: position 2,019,109 of record NW_027397140.1, read on the forward strand.
CCTCCTTAATACCCATCAGCGGCATAACCCATTCCCCCACCCCCTTCCCCTCTAAAACCCTCAGTTTGTGTCTCGGAGTCCACAGTTTCTCATGGTTCGTCTCCCCCTCTGACTCCCCTCCTTCATTTTTCTCTTCCTTCTCCTAATATCCTCCATGCTATTCCTTATGTTCCACAAATAAGTAAAACCATATGGTAATTGACTTTCTCTGCTTGACTTATTTCACATAATCTCCTCCAGTCCCATCCATGTTGATGTAAAAGTTGGGTATTCCTCCTTTCGGATGGCTGAGTAATATTCCATTGTATATATGGACCACATCTTCTTTATCCATTTGTCTGTTGAAGGGCATCTTGGCTCTTTCTACAGTTTGGCTATTGTGGACGTTGCTGCTATGAACATTGGAGTGCATATGGCCCTTCTTTTCACTACATCTGTGTCTTTGGGGTAAATACCCAGTAGTGCAATTGCTGGGTCATAGGGTAGCTCTATTTTTAAATTTTTGAGGAACCTCTACACTGTTTTCCAAAGTGGCTGTACCAACTTGCATTCCCACCAGCAATGTAAGAGGGTTCCCCTTTCTTCACAACCTCTCCAACATTTGTTGTTTCTTGCCTTTGTTTCATTTCAATTTCCTTAGCATCTTATCACTTTCAGAAATCAACAAAGCCAAAATAAAGAAAAGAAACAACAAATAAACACTAAGTGCTGTAACCTTGTTTTCCTGAAAAATCCCAGTTTAATTGGGTTATCATTATTCATACAGTTCTATGGCCCTAAATGTGAATGTACTAGTAAGCTCCAGTGTGTATGCACTGAAATCTACTTGACAGCTTCTAGAATACATGCCTTATGAATATGCACACAAGATTCTGAAATTTTCCATTTACTGGTAAAATCATGATTTGGGGTCTTTTTCTTCTGAAAATGTTCTGTCATAACATTTAAGAGGATTCCCATTAAGTTTTACTAGTATTAATTGTTGTTGAACTGGTACTTATAGACAGACTATGCAAATAGACAATGGCCAGACCATATATAAAACAGAACTCTGAGTCATAACCTTTGTAGCAACCAGCCAGGGAAGCCAAGCCACAGCTCTGCAGCAATTCACTCAAATTGTTCTCAACTTGGTCAATAACTGCCAATTTCCCTAATTTTTGCCCCCATGTCAAACTTAAGAACCACTAAAGAAAGCCACATAAGCACCCTTAACCAATTACACAGATGCCTTGTTTCTAGTTAGCCCACCTCCAGTCTCCTCATGCCAGTGGCCTTCAGGGCACCCCTGAAGCCTTTCCTTTTTTCCACATAAAGCTCTCCCACTTTTCTACCTGCTTTTGAGTCTCCACCACCTCCAAGTGATGGTGGCTGACTTTTTTGCTATAGGAATTTCCAACCAAAAAACAGCCTTCACTTACTCTCTTTTGGGTGGTCTTTTTTACTTCTACAGTATTAATGATGGTAGCATTAAAGTACCTTCCTTCTTGCATCTGAACAAAGAGCATGCACCCTTATCAAGTATTTATTCTTCATATCAAATGTTTTTCTAGCAATTATAAAAAGAGAATTGTATTAGGAGTATTCCCTAACACGAGTGGAATAGTAACTGGTAAGGATCCAGAAAACTTCTTTAAAATTGACATGATTGGATACTGAAGTCTGTAATCCTAGCAGAATTCAAAATGCTAAGACTCACAATAATTTATGGTGATTCCCACTATCCCTCTCATCTATCCTTCCATTCATGCAGCTGCAATGTCTATTGTATCTTCATGGATGTTGGGAAGAAATAGGAATAAAGTCAAAAATAAGTTAAAAATCAATCCTAAATGCCTCAATTAATTCATTTATTCTCCAAATTAATATTTATAATCTAACTAATACTTATGTGGTAAGCTATATGAGAAACATGTAAAATAATTTGCTCATTTTTAGTTATTGAGAATAATCTAATTATCAAGCTGCAAATTACCCAAAATTAAATTCTCATAATCCATGCATTTTTCTGTTGTGGCTCTCTCTGTGGTCCTTAGCAAATGGTGGCCCAAATTGCAGTTGCTATTTATCCTGCTCTGTCCAATGAAGACTTAACATATACCAACTATCAGTTTCAACTGAATAGAAAGTAATTTGAGCATTGGTTTGATAAATACATTGACTTCTTGAAGTATCATTATTCTGATTGAGAATTATTAGCAACAAGGCTTTTCAAAGGAAATAAGATGTAGAGTTCATTATTTTAACCAAAATAATGTAAGTAAATTTAATTTTTATGTAAATTAAGGACTACTCAGGAAAGACCTAACTGGATTTTCCCTAGTTAACTAATAATTTGGGTAGACACAAACTGTCTTAATCACAAATACTCAAAGACTTAAAAAAAATAACTCCTCTAAGCCCAAAACAATTAAGTGAATGTTGCAGTATCATAGAGATATGTAGTTGTCTCCTGTTTGACCCCATGTCTCCTCCTGTCCTACAAGAGAACCCTAGGGAATGTATCCAGCTTAAAGAGTAGAACTACCTAGTGTCTCTTGCAGGTTGGTATAGCCACAAATGTGAGTTTTAGCTAAAAAGATCCTGTGTTATATATAACTTCTGTAAGTCCTTCTCACACCCTTCTTCATTTTTGCTCCCTGAGATGGTAGAGCAGCAGTTTGTCCAGGCAAACCTTCCATCATGTATGTGAAGGATGAAAACAACCAGGACAGAGCAATGGAAAAGGGAGGAGCCTGGGTCCCTGATGATTTTATGAAGTCACCATATTAGCTCTGAACTATCTACCTACAGACACCTTCTCGGAGAATAATCTCTTGTATGGTTAAGGCATTTATGTGGAGTCTCCATTACTATTTGTTAAGCTCAATTTCTAAGTGATCTACAGAGTTGCAGATATAATATTAAATCTAGTTTTAGCTCTTGTGGAAAGTGGAGCTTTTATTAAGAAAAACAAAAAAAATTCAAAATTCTGATATGCCATTCACTTTAGAGGAAGGGACATATCGAGAGGCAAAATCTGGCTTGTCTTGCTTGATCACCTTGGAAAGACAGATGTTCAACTGAATTTAGAATGCTCACGGACTGCTAACTATGCACGAGGATAGTAGTTGATGTGACTAGAATCAAATAGTACATGAACGAGAACATTTAAATGGAGATTTAAAAAGTGAGATTTTTAGATGCAGCATCCAAACATTCTCAATTGCAACACAGTCCTGTCACCAAATACCCAATATGCATGTTAAATGGGAGATTGTGCTGGAAGCCATAAAGTCCCACCTGCTGCTTTAGGAGGTATGGCATTCAGTCACAGAAATAGTATACTTCCTAAAAAGTCAGCCATTCTTTTACCCAAGTGTTGCCAAATGTCTTAATTTGACAAATTAAGCTGATAAGCATATAGGAAGAAACAAAGGAGATAATGCTGTCACCAACTTACATTCTTTGTAATAGATTAAGATTTTTCACTCTATCTGCCTCTGATGAAATGACCTGTTGTGACCCCAGGTATCTTAAAATACACATGAAGTCTTCGATCTTGAAAAGACATTAAAAAACACAATTTACACTTGCTTCTCCAGGGAAATAAATCCAATTATTTTAGTGTGTGTTAAAACAGTTATTCTCACACTGTTCCCTATCAGTGCTCAATGCTCGGGATATCTGGAGTTACCTGAGGGGTCACTTGGGGTGGTGGGAAGGGATGCAGGGGTTGATGGACATGGAAGGACTTACTCTTGCCCCAACTTCAGTAAGAGCATCTCAGATTTTTTATCAGGATTCCATATAAAATTGCATTTGATGAAAAGTTTCAAAGCCCAAAATAAATGAATAAAAACAAAGAAAGAAACACCACTATCCTGAACATTTACAATGGTATAAAAAGTCACCTAACCACATTCAGTGCAACACTGAAATCAACATTTTACATATCATTTCATCATGATAACAGAAAACATAAATATGCTGAGGTCTCTACAAAAGTCATTCATCAGACCTAAAAGAAAAATTAAAAATTTCAGGACTCAATTTGATAATATCTGTTACCTTAAGCTTAGACCCACCTTGATGCCTTTAAATAGGTGTTTTGTTGTTCTTTATCAATACAATTTAGTCATAATTCCCAGCTGCTTTATAAACTATTAAGAATATTGTCAGGAATATTAGAAATAATCCATTTAGATAATCCAGATAGGAGCGAAAATATTTAATTATTCTTGTGTACATTTTTTAAATGGCACATATATTTTTAATGTGTTAGCTAATTATGAAGTAATTTCCACAAGTCATGCAAAAGTCGTGTATGGAAATCATCACCTGCAAAACTCAAGGTCCTACCTCATCAGGAAATGAACTCCTACCACCTATCACTAGTCTTCCCACATCCCTGATCAAGAGTTTCTCACATCTGTGTGTACGATGGTCCCGTTCTTTGCTCTAAGAGCCCTGCTTTACTGCTTTTACCACCTGTTAGCAAGATGATTAGCTGTGTCTAGTTCATTTTCTTAAAAATATAAAATGATCTTACACATAACAAAATATAGGGGGCTTTAGAAAGAAAGTCAAAGATGACAAAATCATAGAGCAAGTGGGAAATTTCAGTGGATTTGTATGGGCTTGCCATTCTAAAGTTTAAATTTCAGAAAAATTATTAAGTAATTGATAGCACTAACTCATTAGGAGTTTTCATAAAAGTTTCAAAGCATCAATACTAAATGATTGAATTTAACATTGAGGGAGTAACTAATCATTGTTAGTATTATAATAAGGATATGGTAATTTATCATAATACGATTAGCTGTAAGTCCAAGCATATAAATTAGTAAATGTTAAGAGATCTTAGATAATGGTTGGGAAAGTGTGGAGTGATGAAAATTCTCATATAAGAGCAATTTATGAATGACTAAAGATTACCATTTAGTTCTGAAGATATATGAGAAAATGTTTTTAGATAACTTGTAGAAACCAATATATTTAAGCAGATGGGGAAACTGTTCAACTTAGATAAAAATTTTATTAATAACATATATGATTTCTGAAGTCTCATGAGCTTTAAACAGGTGTTATTATTTAAACAAATGCTCTGAGTTCAGTATTAGAAAAAGAAATATATAAAATCAACCTATTAAATTTATTTCATTTAATATATAGAAATGTTTAGCTGTACAAGGTTAGAAAATATAAAAGTGGTCTTAAACTATGTATAGTTCTTCTATTTCTAAAGAGGTTATGCTCTTTTTGAAAGAATCAATGTTTTACAAATATTCTTCTAAATTCAGAATTTTAGTTTTTGTTTGACTATTAGGATACTAACAATCATGATGTATATAGAAACATTTGAAGCAACCGTAACCTATCCATTAGTTTAATACAGTAGCGATGCTGACTGTTCTTTGAAACTTCAGGTGAATTAACCAGTAGTTGTTGAACACTTTCTAACTATAGAGAAATTTTACTTGGTCTTGTTATGGGAAGCAAATTCTTTAAGTGATTAAAAAACTCAAAAATTCCCAGCACTTACAAACAAGAAAGAGAAGGGAAACATACATAGCATTAAAAAATATTATTTAGTTCAATTATGTGTCATTCATGAAGGTTGGGGCCTTAGTCTATGTTTATTTTCCTCTTATTCGCCTCATATTACAGATTAGGGAAGGAATGAATGAAGGAAGGAAATGATAAAATATTTCTCATCCAGATCTCTGTAACTTCACAGCATCATTTCATGTCTTTCCACGTTGTTGCCCTAATGTGAAATAAATGGGATAATGTATACTATTCTCCCAGGTCTTCCTCAGGAAATCCTGAGCAGGAAGGAGGGTGATGGAAGCTTCACTCCTCCTGCCATGGGTGTTCTGAGGACCCATGTTAGAGAACACTGTCTCTCCCAGTTTTTAATAATTTAAACACATTAAACAAATGTAATTTTTGTCACTGCTTCTTATGAAGCATAAATTCTTCCATTTCTGAGACCTCATTTATCACATATCTAATAAGGAACAAAAACAAAAAGAAGTGTTAAATCTACCATGCCTGCTATCTAGTAGGTGTGGAGTGCTAGGATGATTCTATCATAGTATGTCCAATACAAAGGACCAAGTGCTTCACCTCCTAAGTGCAGAATTGATGCAGGGTCTGAGTAAACTCTTCTCTTACCTTTCCCTCCTTCCCTTCCTTCCCCTAGATATAATAACTAAATGTTCCTGTGTTCACTAGCACCATGCACAGTCTATGTACAACAGGTATAAACAAAAATTAAATAACACATAGACCCACATAATTCACCTACTCCTCACAGAGACCCTCTATATTAGGTACATTGTTAGTCTCCCTTTACAGATGAGAAATCTCTCTGCTGGGTTGAAAAATCAGTTGAATGGATCATGGCATCTTAGTTTGTTTGGACTGCTATAACAAAATACCACAGACAGAGTGGCCTATAAACAATAGAAATTTATTTCTTTCAGTTCTGGAGGCTGCAAGTTTGAGATCAGAGTGCCAGCCTGGTCATATTCTGGTGAGGGCCCTCTTCCTGGCTTGCAGACAGCCACTTTCTCATTTTATCCTCACATAGCTTTTTATCACCATGTGTGTGTAGAAGGAAGGAGACCTCTCTCTTTACTTCTTCTTTTAAGGTCACCAGTCCTATCAGATGAGGTCTTCCCATCTTATCTCCTTATTTAAACCTAACCTCTTCCTAATGGCCTTATCTCCAAATACAGTCAATGGTGGGTTAGGGCTTCAACTCAGGAATTTGGGAGAGACACAATTCAGTCCACAGCACACCTTCTCTGGTGACATGAAAACATCAACTAGACATCAAGTAGCACTCAGAAGGACTGACCTCATTCATGGAGCTCTGAATACATTGGACACCTCATAGGAATTTGCAGATTTTTTTTGTTAAGATGGGTGCATGCATGCTGTGCATGCATGCTGGATGTGTCCTACTGAGTCTCTGCCATGGTTCTTTATAAAATGTGCTGTAATACCATTCTTCAGGTGATCAAACTGTCATGACCTAGAGATGAGAAGGGGTTGTGTTCATCTGAATGCAGTTGCTTTACACTTAGTCCTGTGATTAAAAAGTGGTCAGCATTGTCACCATTAACTTCCCATTTATTTCATAGATTCAATTTCATTTATCATTAACTTTCATGAATTATGTCAGTTTATACCTCTTTCTAATAACCTATAACATTCATTCAACTCAGCAATCATCCAATCTAATATGTACCTTCGACATGCTTAAAGCTAGTTGTGCTAAAATCTGTTAGATAAATAACAAAAATACTTGATCCAATGTCAGCTTTCACTGGATTTATAATTTTAATGAGAAGACAAGATAAAAAATCCAGAAAGAACAAATACCCTTTGCAAAGGGCAGCTTCGTTCATTCTTGCATTGGTAGCAATCACTAGCAAGGGAAGACGGGGAGAGACAGTGTACCCCTTTGGGGGCATAACAGGGTAGGTATTAACTGCCAACCCTGAGGGTCCCAGAGGACCCCATAAACCATGAGTTAGGAAATCATGGACTGTAGCCATTAACGTCTTAGGAAGTTCTGAAATAATCATTTGTTTCAAAACAATTTATCTACCTTCTTTTATGAATGTGACTATTATTTAATGAAATGGGGGATAAAATTGGATACATTTCCTAATGGATATTTCAGTTTGAACACATTAAATGAATTGGGTGAATTTCACCAAAGAAATATGTGGGCACAGTCACTGGGACTCAATGATTTTATGAGAGATTTTTAGTTAATTTACACTTAATATGTTGTGACATGCAAATCACTGACCAGCCTCTAGGGAGACAGGAAGGTATGTAATTACCATGTCAAATGCAGAGCATGTAGAAGCCACAGAACAGTGGTTCTGCCTGGACACTAGTGTGGAGTGGTAACTGGCTATGAAAGAGTTCAGTTTCTTGGGTCATTTTAGTGAAAAATAAAATAAAATAAAACTTTAACCCGGAAATTCCAACACCTTAAAACATCTAAATCTTTGCAATTCTGTAATAAGATTGAGCTAGTGCCAGGCATATTTTCCACCTACTGTAAGGCAAAAACTTAGCCTCTGGGCTCAGCCTTCTCTTAAATTTCTCCTCCTCATAATGGCCTTTTATTTTTTTTAAAGATTTTATTTATTTATTTGAGAGAGAGAGAATGAGAGATAGCACAAGAGGGAAGAGGGTCAGAGGGAGAAGCCAACTCCCCGCTGAGCAGGGAGCCCAATGTGGGACTCGATCCTGGGACTCCAGGATCATGACCTGAGCTGAAGGCAGTCACTTAACCAACTGAGCCACCCAGGCACCCATCATAATGGCCTTTTACATCCCTTGTCTCTTACCAACCATTTGCCTGCTAATAAAAGTAATATGCCACAAGCTGGAGCCCTAATTCTTGACCTTTGAGTTCCCCTTTGAAAAGAAAGCACAGCTCTGAGTCATTACGGAAGAGCACAGGAAGAGAGGAAGGCAGATTAATTGCTTTTCAACTAATCCTAATTGTTTGCTGCTAAACAGTTTGTTTATCTTTTCACATCAAGAGAAGAGGTAGCTAATTGTGTTATTGTCAAACATGAGAATGTTCCCAATGCTATCAAAAACCCAATGTTGGGTTGCCTGGGTGGCTCAGTTGGTTGGACTGCCTTTGGCTCAGGTCATGATCCTGGGGTCTCAGTCCTGCATCCAGGCTCCCTGCGTAGCAGGGAGTCTGTTTCTCCCTCTGACCCTCCCCCTTCTCATGCTCTCTCTCTCTCAAATAAATAAATAAAATCTTAAAACACACACACACACACACACACACACACACACACACACAATTTTCAAGAGAATGGGAGAGGACACATCCAAATAGGAACTCTCCTTGCCGGTCTAAATGAGTGCCCTGAAATACATATAAAACGTGACCACCTTCCAAGTGTTGTTCACTTTGGAGTGTTCACATTGGTGAGCTGCAGATAATTTCAAAAGTCAAATACACAGTAGTTGGGAAGGATAGAAGGAGGGCTGAGGAAGGGATTAACTTTCCCTTACATGAGAGGTTTTCTTTGAATGTGTTAGCACAGTGAATTTTTTTCAGTAAAATCTTAAATACCATTACTCAAACCTCTGCCCAAGGTACCCCATCCTTTTTAAAAAATAAAAAGTAAAATAGAATTTTAAAACAAATTAAACCCAAAAATAAATAAACTACCCACATGCATCCCCTTTCTTACTTCTACTCACTTCTCTGCAGGAAGGTGGGGATCACTAGCCCATACCTCAATTTCCCCTACAGCTTGGAAATCTGTGGCCCAAGTGTATCCATGACAGGAGTGATTCTCAAAATTGGATAAACAGGACTCTGAACTTTCTTACTGCATTTCCAATCTCCTAGAATCTTGTGTTCCTATTTGCATGTAATTCACATTAAGAGAACATCAACTCTACTTCTTACGTGTTCTCCTCCACCTTCCTCCTTCCCAAACCTCTAGTACACTTCTTCAAGGAGTTTATGGACTCTCTGGTGGAAATAACACAAACATAAGACACCTTAAGTTAGCACAAATGAGAAGACTCTCTGCTTGACCAAACTTTAGCCACATTCCCCTGAGCTCTCTTCTCAACTATATCTCAACCTTGGCCTTCTGTATCTGTCCTGTCCTTCCTTGCTAGGCCTGCCTAGCATAGTTTTAGCAAGAATTCTGCTAAATCATTTTAGCTGAAATCCCCCCATTCTCTGTATCTGATCACCTCTGCTATCAGATCAAGTTCCTCATCCCCACCGGTGATGTAAAAATCGTGACTTGGTCAGCAAGAATCCTATTAGGTCAGGCAATTAAGAATCCCTCCACCCCTGGTGTCTAACCAAGTTCCTCTTAGCAATTTTTCTTCCACTGAACCCCTCACTAGACATTGGCTATAAATTCCTACTTGTCCCTATTGTATTTGGATTTGAGTTCAGTCTCTCTCCCCCATTGCAATAGTCTTGAATAAAATCTGTCTTGCTATTTTTAACTAGTGTAGTGCCTGGTGAATAATTTCTCTTTAACACATCACAGATTGGCCTGTTGTACCATGAAATTGTTGCACTGTAAGATGGTTTCCAACTTGGGTTACCCACTTCCCGGGATTTGGGGACTTGGGTCAATTGGCGATAGGGTGGAATGAGAGTATTTGAAGAGGGCTGTGGGCCCCTTCATTACCACTGTCCTCTGTCTTATATTACCACTTTCTGCTGTAGATTTCATTTAAGGGGAAAAAAGCAAAAGTATTGAAAATTGCTGCATGAGTTATGTGACTTCTAAACCTATTGGTAGATTATTAAAAATTTCTGGAGTATGAACTTATGCTGTGAATTTTATTTGCATTGTTAAAATTACTTAAAGAGTAATATATGTATGTGACAGAAATAAAATAGTGCAAATACAAAGCAAAACATTCATCCTTCTCCCTGGAGCCCCATACCTCACTCCTTGGGGCTCTCATCTAGCCTGTGGTGTTCCTTCTCATGGGTTTTTCAATCTGTCTCCTATGTTATCAGGTGAATTTTGCCAGTTTTTTTTTAAATAATTTTTAATGGCCTCATATTATGTACATGGCTCTAGAATTAACTTTTTTCTATTTTAAATTGTGAAAAAAATGTGCACTCAAAAGAATGTATAAAATATATTAAGTGTGGCAGTTTTTTTCATGCAAACTCTCTTATAACCAAGAGAGTTATAGTTAAGAAGTTAAGAAGTAGAATGCCCCTCTGCCCCTCAGGTTAAGAAGTAGAATGTTGTAGGGACATCAAGCACTCGTGTGTCCAGACTTTTCTTCAGAAGGTATTCACTACTTTAAATTTGTGCTAATAGTTCTCTTACATTCACTATAGGCTTACTGCCTCTCTATGCAGTTCTAAGTAACAAAGTTTAGTGTTCTATTTTCACTTGGCAATCCTCAATTGCTCATGAGGTTGAGCATCTTTCAGATTTTTATTGGCTATTTACGTTTTCTGTGAAATATCTATTAAATTGCTTTGCCCATCTTTATCATGGGTTGATTGCCATTTTCTGTTTTATAGGAATCCATTATATACTGTTCTTTTGTTTATGTAAGTTTGTATGGTTTGATCACCCTCACCCATTTCATCTACTACCCTACACCTCTGGCAACTATGAATCTATTCTTTGTATCTATGAGTTTTTGTGGGGTTTTTTTTTGTTTTTTGTTTTTGTTTTTGTTTTGTTTTGTTTTTAGATTGCACATATAAGTGAGATCATATAGTATTTTTTTTCTCTGACTTATTTCACTTTGCATAATGCCCTCAGGGCCCATCTGTTTTGTCACAAATGACTAGATTTCCTTCATTTTTTATGGTGAATAACATTTCATATATATATATATATATATATATATATATATATATACACCCCATTTTCTTTAACCATTCCTCAATCAAAACCACAATGAGATACCACTTCACACCCACTGTAATGGCTATATGCTTTTTTGAGATTCACTTATTGTTTTGAGAGAGAGAGATGGGGCAGGGGCAGAGGGAAAGGGAGAGAAAGAACCTTAAGCAGACTTCCTCCTGAGCACAGAGCCCTACAGAGGGCTCAATCTCACGACCCTAAGATCATGACCTGAGCTGAAACCGAGAGTCAGTTACTCAACTGACTGAGCCACCCAGACGCCCCTATAATTTTTTTTAAAAGTGGAAAATGACAATCGTTGATGATGGTTGATGATGGTGTGGAGAAGTTGGAGTCCTTATACATTGGCTAATGGGAGTGTGAAATGATGTAGGCCTTATAGGAAATAGTTTGGCAGTTTCTTAATGGGTTAAACAGAGTTGTCATTTTGCCAAGCAATTCCTCTTCAAGTTGTATATTCAAAAGAATTGAAAACAGATATGCAACAAAATATTTGTTCACAAATGTTCATACCAGTACTGTTTATGACAGTTGAAAAAGTGAAAGCAGCCCTAATGTCCACCAATGGATGAATGGATACAAATGTGGCATATTTGTACAATGGAATATTATTCACTTTAAAAAGGAATTAACTACTTCTAATCTATGAGCACAAACTTTCAATTTATTTGTGTCTTCTTCAATTTCTTTCATCAATATCTTATAGTTTTCAGTGTATAGGTGTTTTATGTTTGGTTAAATTTATTCCTAGATATTTTTATTCTTTTTGATGCAATTGTAAATGGGATTGTTTTCTTAATTTCTCTTTCTGATCATTTGTTATTAATTACAGAAATGCAACAGATTTTTGTATACTGACTTTGTATCCTTCAACTTTACTAAGTTTGTTTATTAGTTCTGACAGTTTTTCAGTGAAGTCTTTAGGGTTTTCTATATGTAATATCATGCCATTTGCAAATAATGACATTTTTTCTTCCTTTCTGATTTAGATGCCTTTTATTTCTTTTTTTCTGTCTGATTGCTCTGGCTAGGACTTCCAATACTATTCTGAATAAAAATGGTGAGAATGGACAACCTTGTCTTATTCCTGATCTTACAGGAACATTTTCACCATTGTAGCTTTTCACTATTGAGTATAGTATTACTGTGGGTTTGTCATATGTGGCCTTTATTATGTTGAGGTATATTGCCCCTATATCCACCTTGTTGAGAGTTTTTATCATTAGTGGATGTTGAATGTTGTCAAATGTTTTTGGCATCCATTGAGATGATCATGCTTTTTATCCTTCGTTTTGTTAATGCAGTTCATTACATTGATTTATTTGTGGATGTTAAATCATCCTTGCATCCCAAGAATATACCCCCCTTGATCATGGTATGTTATCTTTTTAATTTATTATTAAATTCAGTTTGCTGGAATTTTGTTGAGGATTTTTGCATCTATGTTCATTGAGGCAACTGGCCTATAATTTTCTTGTGGTGTCCTTATCTGGTTTTGGTATGATGGCAATGCTGTCCTCATAAAATAAGTTTGGAAGTCTTTCCTCCTCTTCTATTTTTGGAAGAGTTTGATAAAGATTGGTATTAATTCATCATTAAATGCTTGGTGGAATTCACTATTAAAGCCATCTGGTCCTAGACTTTTGTCTGCTGGGAAGTTCTTACATATTTTTAGTATTAGTCCTTTTGGATTACTATGTAATAAAATGGAAATTCTTAATTTTAATCCATTTAAATATGTACCTAACCTAATTATCCAGTAAAATTTATATGTATATATGCATAGATGGACTTTTAATATATATACCAGTTACTTTGCTTGTTTTGTATGTTTACATATATATATGTATATATAGATCAACAAATTATCCAGTAACATTTATTATAAATCCATTCACTCTCCATAATCTGAAAATCTACCTTTGGTGTGTTTCTAGGCTCCATCTATACAGGGATATATACATCAGTCTGTTTCTGCTCCTTTGGTCTATTTATGTATTTTTACACCAATCCTATATACCATAATTACTAATGCTTGATAACAAATCTTGATAAATGCCAGGGCAAGGCCACCCACACCTAATCCTCATAGCAACCCTAGGAAGAAGGTCTTTCTATTTTATAAATGAGAAGACTGAGGCCCAGAGAAGCTAAATACATGTGAAAAGGTCACACAGCAAAAATGTGGCAGAACTGGCATTGGGGCCCAGGGACGGATGGTGCAGAGCCACACCCTTGCCCATGTGTTATGGATGTGAGGATGGGGTGCCTCCTTGGGGAGAATGTGGGCTTCCGGAGGTTTTTTGTTTTGTTTTTTATACAATAATAAGCTTTCTTGATACATTATTCCATCAACCAAATGTCACAGAACCAAACAGAATAGAACAGAATAGAATTAGAACTAAATAGTTCTAAATAATTTTTAGTTTCCTTTTTAATAAAATTGTAGAATTTTATTCCTTATTTTTTAAATCTTCTCAGACTAATGGAAAAAGAAAGAGAAAGAGAGAGAGAAAGAGGAGAGATGAGAAAAGAACAAAAAAAGAAAAAGAAAGGAAAGGAAAGAAAAGAAAAGAAAAAAAGGAAGAGAAAAGAAAAGAAAGAAAAGAAAAAAATATTTAAGAAAAGAAAAAGAGAGAAAGACAGACAGGAATCTTCCTCTCTAAAGTTCTGTGGTCTTGAAGTACAAATGCATGGTTCACTCTGAAAAACAAACTGAGGGTTCTAGAGGGGAGGGGGGGAGGGGGATGGGTTATCCTGGTGATGGGTATTGAGGAGGGCACGTTCTGCATGGAGCACTGGGTGTTATGAACAAACAATGAATCATGGAACACTGCACCAAAAACTAATGATGTAATATATGGTGATTAACATAACAATAAAAAATTAAAAAAAAACCAAATGCATGGTTCATAATATGTAAAGAAGGAGAAGACGTCATATTGTAAATTTAAATAACTACCTATTTAATGACATAAAAATAATTTTAATAGAATGATAATTTCATATTATATCTAATAGCTTCACAACTTATAGGAAACATAAAAACCATGAATGGGGGCAAAATTAACCCCATTTTTCTATTATAGTTAAGCTATCTAGTGGTTTGTATAGGTGTCTAGTGTATTTTGTAGAAAAATGTTAATGAAGTGGGTTCACTATTTCTATAAACTACTCTGGACCAAATGATTGTATCGCCCAAAACTCATGTGTTGGAATTCTAATCTCCAATGTGATGATATTTGGAGGTGAGGTCTTTGAGATAAAATTAGGGTTAGATGAGGTCATGTGGGTAGAGCCTCCAGGATGGGATTAGTGTCCTTATGAAAAGAGCAAGAGACACAAAATCTCTCTCTGCTGTGTGGAGACAGTAAGAAGGACATGGTCTGTAAACCAGGAACAAGGTTCTCACTAGAACCCAACCATGCTGGCATTCTGATCTCAGACTTCCAACCTCTAGAACTGTGAGAAATAAATTTTAAAGTCACCAAGTCTATGGTATCTTGTTATATTAGCCCAAGATGACTAAGTCACACACCCTATTCCACTTCTCTATGCTTCATATTAAGGCTTAGCTAAATAAAACAGGAATTTAAAGAAAAGGGAAGTCTAACAAACAGATGTTTGGGTACACGGCAAAGATAAACACAACCCATCACCCAGCAGCCCCATCTCTTTGCCCCAGCCTGAGATGAAAGGCTCCCACATTTCCAGGCATGCCACCCAGTGAGATAGGTTTAGCTTCCCACACAACCACACCTCTAATTGTTTCTCTTCAACCCAGGCTCCCATCTCTCCCACTCCAGGGACAAAAGGACCCGAGACTGAGGGAGGGCATCATTCAAATGGACAGATGCTCACAGAAGAATGTCTGCTTCCACCTGTGTTTTCTCTGCAGCATGCCCAGGAGAGCAAGGCTCCTCTTGATCAACACAGGCTCCCCGGAGGGCACTGCATCAGAAGTAAAGAAGCAGATTTCTCATCAACTCATTTCCTTTAGAGATGCAGGTAGAAGAGAGCTCAATTACCGTGGACCTAACTATGGTATCTTATTTGAGAAGAAATATTTAAGACATTGTATCATTTTTCCACTGAAAATGTTTGTGAGTAGAAAGTAATTTCTACTCTTAATGTCATCAAACAAAAGAGAATAATGGCCTTTCCTCTTTCATCTATGTCTCCTTGCCTTCTGCCCCCAAGTCAAGGTTGACTGATCATAAACAGAATTTTCATGAATATCCTCTAGGGTCTCGGCACTTAGAATGTGACCTGGTAGGAGAAAAGCTGCCTCAGTTTACCCCTAAGGTAGGGAGTCACTCCTGGTGTACTCTCCTCCTCAGCCCAGCACACTGCCAACCTATCCTCTCATGCCCCACCACAGCCCACCAAGATCTACGGTCTCCATCCAGTAAGTGACCATGTGCTAACTCTGTACAGAAGACCTCAGATCTGGAATGAGGCAGGTGGCAGATAAAATGGCAGTTGCTTGAACCACACTTGCCTCCACTACATTTCAGGCCAGAAGCATGAAGAAAATGGGTTACTTTAAGTACTTATTGAATTTAATGTAAACCAAATTCACTCTTTGTTATTTTACTGAATTAAGTTTGAAGAATCGGCCCTCACTAACCATATTCCACGTGGTTAAACAGTATGTTCAAGACCTCAAAGTTAGACTGAATTATGACATACAGAATTTCCTGCAATGAAATTGGATTTTACTCCATTTAACACAGCACAATTATTATAAAGCATCTGATGTTTCCATTTTCTCTGAGAAAATTAATCTAAAATTGTCTTACTTTCTATATCATTTTCACATATTAAAAATTTATTTTTACCTGAATTGTAAGAGGGCTAATACAATTTATTATGTAGTTGACTTTATTATTTACCAGCATAAAAATTGGATTTTTGTATGAGAAGCTCTTATGAACCACGGTAAACAAGAGTAGCATTACAGTTTTCCCATCTATTATTTAGATCATTTGATGAAGGGGAGAGGATCTTTGTCAAGTTAAAAAAATATTTTAATATGTTTTGCAAGATTTAGATAATTGGATCATTCTTTCCCTCACAAAACTGTGGAAAAGCCAACAAAATTTGGATATACTCTGTCTACCAAGCAAAACATAAAAAGGTTACCATATCCAGAAAACGAATTAATTGAAAATAAATGAAAAAAAGCTGAAATCTCTATTTTTGTTTCTACAGCTAGGATACTAGGGAGGGTTCTAGGATGCCAACCTCGACTGGCAGGCACCCTCTTCCTTTCTTTTCCAGAAGATATTTTCCAAGAAAGAAAGTCACCAAATTCAGGTTTTCAACCCCACATCCATGAATGATAGCAGATAATACAAGACATTTAGAAATTAACAGCTTATTTCATTCCAGGCTACAGTCTCCTTGGCATAGGACCAAGCCCTCCTCTTCTCCTGCTGTTGATGTCCTCTTCCCCCTCCCCATTTCACAATATCTGTAGCACTTGAACCTCAAGGAATGTTCTGAAATCAAAGACAAATTTGCTGCTCAGGAGGCCTTCAAAGTTCTCAAGAGAAAGTACTGCCTTGAAGCTTGGTATGACTCTTGCTAAGTATTTTCTATCCCTTCCTTCCTTCTTTCATATTTCTTTCCTTCTCTCTCTTTCTTTTTTCTTTCTTTCTTTCTTTTTTTCCCTTTCTTTCTTTCTTTCTTTCTTTCTTTCTTTCTTTCTTTCTTTCTTCTTTCTTTCTTTCTTTCTTTCTTTTTTTCTTTCTTTCTTCTTTCTTTCTTTTCTTTTATGGTTATCATTAGCTTAACTATAATTATATTGCTGTGTTGGACATCTAACACGTGAACATATAGGATTTTTTTCACAGGATTTTTTTTAAAAATTAAGTGTTTGGGAAAATATGTAAAATATAAAGGTAACTTTAAAAGTTCATAGTTTATTTATTCATACAAATACATGTAACACTAGTGTGCATGCAACATGAAAACATTAGTTTGAGATTCAGATATTTGATATGTTATATAGAAAGTATAAGTATATTAAAGGTTTATTTTCTTGAATCCCCTTTAATATTAAGAAGAAAGCCCACCATGTGTACATGCACACACACACACACACACACACACACAAACACACACCTTTTAATTTGGTCCAATCACTTAAAATACAGTTTTAAAACTATTTTCACTATTCAAAGGACCAAAACAATGACCCAGATTTCAGCTGCTCTACTGTCTCCTGCAGAGTACTTTACACCCAGCTGTTAATGACAAGCTACAACAGCATGGGAGGTTCAGGTCTATAATTTGTAAAATTTATTTTTAGGCCACTTTAAATATTTTCAGTGCTAAGTCATTTAATGGCTTAATATTCACAGTTAAAATAAATAAATAAATAAGAAGACCACAGTAGAAATGTTTCTCATTTTCAAATGGCAGCTCTTGCAAAGAGCACTAGACTAATTATTTTCTCCACTATTAAAGGGTCAAACAAGGCAGAGGAAACCTATTCAGCAAAAACCAACAGCAAATAGTCTAGAGGAAATCATATGCAAATTCTATGGACATCCACAAATGATAAAAGCCTGCGCTTGTAGAACAAGTATTTCTAGGGAAAAAAATGAACAATTAAAAAGTAACAGTGAGAGTTAACATCCAAGGTAGAAACTAAGGAAAATGAATGTGAGTAACCTGTCCATTCCAGACTCTGGCATATAACCTCATTTAGGGTGTACCATGATATTTTGACAGGTAGAAGCCATCAGATGTGCAGAAACAAACAGAACAGTATAAAAACTAGTTAGGGTTGATCTGTAATTTAATTTCAGACCATTACCATCATAAATGCATCTCAGATTCATGCTATAGGTTTGATTCAATGTACAAGTTCAGAGCTCTGTATTACAATGGGTATTTAATTGGTGCTAACACAGTTATTCAACTGTGAAAACATAGTAAACATTATCTTTCAGTTTATCTATGTGAGCATTTAAAATTGTAAAAATAAGGGTGCCTGGGTGGCTCAGTTGGTTGAGCACCAGGCTCTTGATTTCAGCTCAGGTCATGATCTCAAGGTTGTGAGATGGAGCCCCACCTCAGGCTCTGTGTTCAGCACAGAGTCTGCTTGAGAGTCTCTCCTTCTGTCCCTCCCTGCTTATACATGTTCTGTCTCTCTCTTTCTAAAATAAACAAATAAAATCTTAAGAAAAAGAAAAAGTTTAAATAAATAAAATGAAATTGTAAAAATATATATCAAGAGAGTTAAAAGTTTTTATTCCTAATTACAAGCAAAATGAAAACCTGCAGTTTTATATGGTTTATTAAGACCACAAGGAAAGACATGCATGGTAGGATGGAATTACTGAATAATTACCTCAGCCTTTATATTATTTTTGAAGAGCAGATACAGTACAAAGCTTCTCTACCAAGTACTTGATAACATTTCTTTATTTCATGGTTGAAATCTAGTAATTGATTTTTTCTATAAAAGAGATATGAAGGGGTATGTGCACCCCAATGTTTATAGCAGCAATGTCCACCATCAATTTCCATAGAGCCTATGGAAAGAGCCAAGATGCCCATCAACAGATGAATGGATAAAGAAGATGTGGTATATATATACAATGGAATATTATGCAGCCATCAAAAAACCCAAAATCTTGCCATTTGCAACGATGTGGATGGAACTAGAGAGTATTATGCTAAGTGAAATAAGTCAATCAGAGAAAGACATGTATCATATGACTTCACTGATATGAGGAATTCTTAATCTGAAGAAACAAACTGAGGGTTTCTGTTGTGGTGGGGGGTGGGAGGGATGGAGTGGCTGGGTGATAGACTTTGGGGAGGGTATGTGCTATGGTGAGCGCTGTGAATTTTGTAAGACTGTTGAATCACAGATCTGTACCTCTGAAACAAATAATATATTATATGTTAAAAAAAACAAACAAAACAAATATGTGGAAAAATCTTACTGAAAAGCATGGGGGTAATGGTGCTGACCTAAGTATTTTTGGAAATGACTGGAGTCTATGAATAAAGACAAAATGAACTGCAAAAAAAGAGAGAGAGAGAGAGATTACCATGGCTGCTTCTGTGTCTTCTTTAATTATGAGATTATCATATTTTCTAGTTTCTGTTAATAAACTTGATACTTTAATGTTAAGCCAAGAACCTTTTTTTAAAGATTTATTTATTTATTTTAGAGAGAGAGAGAGAACAGGGTGGTAGGGAGAGAGAGAATCCTCAAGCGGACTTCCCCGCTGAAGGAGGAGCCCAACACCAGGCTAGATCCCAGGGCCCTGAGATCACAACCTGAGCCTAAATCAAGAGGCGGAAGCTTAACCGACTGAGCCACCCAGGCACCCCAAGCCGATCTTTTATGTAAGTTAACATCTAGGGAACTTTGCTGTCTGCCTCAGGGACTTTGGCTGTTTTTGCAACTTATGAAGAACTTTGTTCCTTTTTTCCTTTCCTTTCCTTTCCTTTCCTTTCCTTTCCTTTCCTTCTTCTTTCTTTTTCTTTCTTTTCTTTTCTTTTCTTTTTTTTTTTAGGGGGTATGAATGTTTTATTAAAGGAGGATAAAAAGTTCCTTGGGGAAGTAGAGGTCTGGGGTTAATTCCTTTGGTAACAGGGACAATATAAGCCAGTCTAACTCCCTTAGGGGTCCATTCTTCCAGGGGATAAAACAATAGGTTAAGGGGAGGTGCTGGCTGTGACCAAATAAATGTCCAGGATGCCCTTGATGAATCAGGAGAGCACGCTTCTGTCCTCGTGTCTCCAGGAATGGAGAGAAAGATCACTAGTTAGGAAAGGTATGGCAGTGTTGTCATTCCATAAACTTAGGAGTTGTCACTGGTAGATTACATTAACTAAAATGGAAGCAGAGTTCCCCACTCAGCACCTCTGTCAGCATGGGCCCTGACAACCAGAGGGTGGGCAATCACCAATGATGTGCACCCCAACCTCCAAGCCCAGAGCAGCTGGGCCTTGCTGCAGCCATGACGAAGCTTAGTGTGAGCACAAAGTTCACACCATGCTCCCTGGGATGACAGCTCATCTGCCTAGGCCCATGGCTCCTGAGACCCTGTTCCTCTAATCTCTAGGTGTCCAAGACAGCTACTCCCAAGCCTTTGGCGACATTCCCACAACATGAGTTTCCATAGCTTGGCTATGGAAATCTTCTTCCATCTTCTTTATCCATTCATCTTTTGATGGGCATCTTGGCTCTTTCCATAGTTCGGCTATTGTGGACATTGCTGCTATAAACTTTGGGGTGCATATACCCCTTCATATCTCTTTTATAGAAAAAATCAATTACTAGATTTCAACCATGAAATAAAGAAATGTTATCAAGTACTTGGTAGAGAAGCTTTGTACCGTATCTGCTCTTCAAAAATAATATAAAGGCTGAGGTAATTATTCAATAATTCCATCCTACCATGCATGTTTTTCCTTGTGGTCTTAATAAACCATATAAAACTGCAGGTTTTCATTTTGCTTGTAATTAGGAATAAAAACTTTTAACTCTTCTTTTAGCACTTCTCCCTGAGCACTCTGTCCTTAATGCTCTGCCAGCGAAGGCCCACACAGTTACCTTTACCCCTTTCTGCTCAGGCTTTCAACCTCCCTGCCTCATTTTCCCAGACTCAAATCCATCAGCACATCCTCAGCACCAAGTGCATCCACATTACCGTCTGTGTGCCTGTACCTTTCTGCTGGCTGATTCTTCCTAAGGTCAGGTAAAACTATACACTGTTTAGATTCCCTAAGAGCTACTTCCTATATAGCTACTAAAGCTGGGTAACATGATTCAGTATTTCAGGGTTTCTAAGAAAATGATTCTGCACTCAGGGACACTAAAATCCAGCTTGGCTGAAATATGATTTTTCTGTTTTACATATCTAGGTGCTGGCACCGTGAGGACACAAACATGGGATACTACAGAATCCCTTCTCTCAGTGAAAGTCATGTTAACTGTTAATCATTTCCTGGGAAATTGGAGACCAGCAGTGGGAGGTTGGGGGTTAAAGCAGATTTAAAGCCTTAAGAAATGTCCAACCTTAGGGGGCTGAGCAAGATGGCGGAGGAGTAGGAGACCTGGATTTCGTCTGGTCTCAGGAATTCAGCTGAATAGGGATCAAACCATTCTGAACACCTACGAACTCAACAAGAGATCGAAGATAAGAAGAGTAACAACACTCTGAACAGAAAAGCGACCACTTTCTGGAAGGTAGGACATGCAGAGAAGTGAATCCGAGGCGATATTCGGGAGGATAGACAGTGGGGGAGGGGGCCTACATCGGCCGTTTCTGGCAAGTGACAGAGCCGCGGAGCACAAAATCAGAACTTTTAGAAGTCAGCTCCGCTGAGGGATGTCGCTCCAGTGGCTAGGCGGGGGGTGGAAGCTTCGCGGGACAGTGTGGTCTCAGAACCCTCAGGGTCACAGAAAGACTGGGGGTGCCTGAGTGTGGCAGAGCTCCCAGGTATCGGAGCAGGGAAGCCGGCTGCAGAGACGGAGCCGAGGCGCGGGCTCTCAGCTTGGGGTTGCCATAAACTGTGATCCGCGGCCCAGTCGGGCTATTGCTCCTCCAGCAGGGACCCAACAAGCGGCAGAGCCGGGGAGACTCGCCTTACTCCCCTGAGAGGAGCGGCGCGGAAGCACACCGCAGGGATCTCCTGGGTTTGGAGACTCCACACGGGGTCGGGTGCCAGACATAGAAACGCTGGATCACAGGCCGGGTGAGCATGGAGTGCGGCCGGAGACCGGGGAGACAGGAGTGACTGCTTTTCTCTGGGGGCACACTGAGGAGCGGGGCCCCGAGTTCTCAGCTCCTCTGGGCGAAGATTTGGAGGCCACCATTTTCACCCTGGTCCTCCAAAGCTGTACTGAGAGCTTGCAGGGAACAAAAGCTCCTGAGAGCAAACCCGAGCAGCTTGCTTAGCCCGGACTCACAAGGGCGGGGCAATTCCGCCTCCGGAAAAGACATTTGGGAACCACAGCAACAGGCCCCTCCCCCAGAAGATCAGCACGAACAGCCAGCAAGCCAAGACCAAGTTTACCGATCAAGGAGAACGGGAGAACTCCAGTGCTAGGGGAATACTGAACATAGAATACATGGCTTTTTTACCATAATTCATTAGTTTTTCAAAGTTAATTTTTTAACTGTTTTTTTTTAATTTTTCTTTTTCCCTTTTTCAAACAACATCTTATCAATCCCTTTTTTAAAAAAACATTTATTTTTTTCCATTTTTAGAGTCATATTTTTATCCCTTCATAGTAGTTACCCTTATTTTTGGCATATATATACAGGTTGTTCTCTCTTTAAAATTTTGAGATACAATTTCTTCTAAAAGATCAAAATATACCCTAAATCACTAGTGTATGGCTTTGTTCTATTCTTCTGCCTGATGACATTCTCTCTCTTTTTTTTTCTTTTTTCTTTTTCTTTTTAAAACTTTCTTTTTAAAAACAACTTCTTATCTTATCAATTCCTTTTATAAAATCTTTTATAATTTTCATATTTACAGTCATCTGCCATCCCTTCATTGTATCAACCCTTATTTTGTACATATATAAGTCTTTCTTCCTTTAAAATTTTAGCAGACACTTTCTTCTAACAGGCCAAAATATGCCCAAAACCTAGTGTGTGGCACTGACCTATGCACTAGCCTGATCATATTTGATGATATTCTGTTTTTTTTGTTTTGTTTTGTTCTGCTTTTGTTTGTTTTTATCTTTTTCTTTTTCCTTTTTTTTTTCTTCCTTCTTTCCCTTTGTTGTCCCCTGGTTTCAGGTATTTTCTGATTTGTATAGAGTATATTAGCTGGAGAGGTTGTTAACTTGTTAGCATTCTGTTCTCTCATTCATCTGTTCTCCTCTGGACAAAATGACAAGACGAAAAAAATCACCTCACCAAAAAGAACAAGAGGTAGTACCGTCTGCCACGGACCTACTCAATACTGACATTAGTGCGATGTTGAACCTAGAGTTCAGAATCATGACTTTAAAGATATAAGCTGGGCTTGAAAAAAGTGTGGAAGTTATTAGAGAAACCCTTTCTGGAGAAATAAAAGAACTAAAATCTAACCAAGTCGAAATCAAAAACGCTATTAATGAGGTGCAATCAAAAATGGGGGCACTAACTGCTAGGATAAATGAGGCAGAAGAAAGAATCAGCGATATAGAAGACCAAATGATGGAAAATAAAGAGGATGAGAAAAAGAGAGAGAAACAAATACAGGATCACGAGGGCAGAATTCGAAAGATAAGCGATACGATAAGATGAAAAACATTAGAATAATTGGGATCCCAGAAGAAGAGAGAGAGGGGCAGAAGGTATATGGGAGCAAATTATAGCAGAGAACTTCCTTAATGTGGGGAAGGAAACAGGCATCAAAATCCAGGAGGCACAGAGAACCCCTCTCAAAATCAATAAAAATAGGTCAACACCCCGACATCTAATAGTAAAACTTACGAGTCTCAGAGACAAAGAGAAAATGCTGAAAGCAGCTCGGGAGAAGAGATATGTAACCTACAATGGTATAAATATTAGATTGGCAAGACACCTATCCACAGAGACCTGGCAGGCCAGAAAGGACTGGCATGATCTCTTCAGAGCACTAAATGAGAAAAGTATGCAGCCAAGAATACTATATCCAGCTAGGCTGTCACTGAAAATATAAGGAGAGAGAAAAAGCTTTCAGGACAAACAAAAACTAAAGGAATTTGCAAACACAAAACAAGCCCTACAAAAAATATTGAAAGAGGTCCTCTAAGCAAAAAGAGAGCCTAAAAGCAGCATAGATCTGAAGGGAACACAGACAATATACAGTCACAGTCACCTTCCAGGCAATACAATGGCACTAAATTCATACATTTCAATCGTTACCCTGAATGTAAATGGGATCAATGCCCCAATTCAAAGACACAGGCTATCAGATTGGATTAAAAAACAAGACCCATCAATATGCTGTCTGCAAGAGACTCATTTTAGACGCAAAGATACCCCCAGATTGAAAGTGAGGGGGTGGAAAAACATTTACCATGCTATGGACACCAAAAGAAAGCTGGGGTAGCAATCCTTATATCAGAGAAATTAGATTTTAATACAAGACTGTAGTAAGGGATGAAGAAGGACACTATATCCTAATTAAAGGGTCTATCCAACAAGAAGATCTAACAATTGTAAATATCTATGCCCCGAACATGGGAGCAGCCAATTATATAAGGCAATTAATAACAAAAGCAAAGAAACACATTGACAACAATACAATAATAGTGGGGGACTTTAAACCCCCCTAACTGAAATGCACAGATCATTTAAGCAAAAGATCAACAAGGAAATAAAGACTTAAAATGACACACTGGACCAAATGGACTTCACAGACATATTCAGAACATTCCATCCCAAAGCAACGGAATACACATTCTTCTCTAGTGCCCATGGAACATGCTCCAGAATTGATCACATCCTAGGTCACAAATCAGGTCTCAACCGGTACCAAAAGATTGGGATTATTCACTGAATATTTTCAGACAACAATGCTTTGAAACTAGAACTCAATCACAGGAGGAAAGTCAGAAAGAACTCAAATACATAGAGGCTAAAGAGCACCCTACTAAAGAATGAATGGGTCAACCAGGAAATTAAAGAAGAATTTAAAAAATTCATGGAAACCAATGAAAATGAAAACACAACTGTTCAAAATCTTTGGGATACAGCAAAGGCAGTCCTGAGAGGAAAGTATATAGCAATACAAGACTTTTTCAAGAAACAAGAAGGGTCTCAAATACACAACCTAACCCTACACCTAATGGAGCTGGTGAAAGAACAGCAAATAAAGCCTAAACCCAGCAGGAGAAGAGAAATAATAAAGATCAGAGCAGAAATCAATGAAATAGAAACCAAAAGAACAGTAGAAGAGATCACCGAAACTAGGAGCTGGTTCTTTGAAAGAATTAACAAGATTGATAAACCCCTGGCTAGACTTGTCAAAAAGAAAAGAGAAATGACCCAAATCAACAAAATCATGAATGAAAGAGGAGAGATCAGAACCAACACCAAAGAAATAGAAACAATTATAAGAACATATTATGAGCAAATCTATGCCAGCAAATTAGATAACCTGGAAGAAATGGGTGCATTCCTAGAGATGTATCAACTACCAAAATTGAACCAGGAAGAAATAGAAAACCTGAACAGACCTATAACCACTAAGGAAATTGAAGCAGTCCTCAGAAATCTCCCAAGAAACAAAAGCCCAGGGCCAGATGGCTTCCCAGGGGAATTCTATCCGACATTTCAAGAACAATTAATACCTATTCTCCTGAAACTGTTCCAAAAAATAGAAATGGAAGGAAAACTTCCAAACTCATTTTATGAGGCCACCATTACCTTGATCCCAAAACCAGACAAAGACCCCATCCAAAAGGAGAATTACAGACCAATATCCTTGATGAACATGGATGCAAAAATTCTCACCAAAATACTAGCCAATAGGATCCAACAGTACATTAAAAGGATTATTCACCATGACCAAGTGGGATTTCTTCCTGGGCTGCAAGGCTGGTTCAACATCTGCAAATCAATGAACGTGACACAATACATTAACAAAAGAAAGAACAAGAATCATATGATCCTCTCAATAGTTGCAGAAAAAGCATTTGACAAAGTACAGCATCCTTTCTTGATCAAAACTCTTCAGAGTATAGGGATAGAGGGTACCTACCTCAATATCATAAAAGCCATCTATGAAAAACCTACAGCAAATATCATTCTCAATGGGGAAAAGCTGAGAGCTTTTCCCCTAAGGTCAGGAACGCGGCAGGGATGTCCACTCTCACCACTGCTATTCAACATAGTATTAGAAGTCCTAGCCACAGCAATCAGACAACAAAAAGAAATCAAAGGCATCCAAATCGGCAAAGAGGAAGTCAAACTCTCACTGTTTGCAGATGATATGATACTGTATGTGGAAAACCCAAAAGACTCCACCCCAAAACTGCTAGAACTCAACAGGAATTCAGTCAAGTAGCAGGATATAAAATCAATGCACAGAAATCAGTGGCATTCCTATACCCCAACAACAAGGCAGAAGAGAGACAAATCAAGGAGTCGATCCCATTTACAATTGCACCCAAAACCATAAGATACTTAGGAATAAATTTAACCAAAGAGGCAAAGGATCTCTACTCAGAAAACTATAAAATACTCATGAAAGAAATTGAAGAAGACACAAAGAAATGGAAAAACGTTCCATGCTCATGGATTGGAAGAACAAACATTGTGAAGATGTCAGTGCTACCTACAGCAATCTACACATTCAATGCAATCCCCATCAAAATACCATCCACCTTTTTCAAAGAAATGGAACAAATAATCCTAAAATTTTATGGAACCAGAAGAGACCCCGAGTAGCCAGAGGAATATTGAAAAAGGAAAGCAAAGCTGGCGGCATCACAATTCCGGACTTCCAGCTCTATTACAAAGCTGTCATCATCAAGACAGTATGGTACCGGCACAAAAACAGACACATAGATCAATGGAACAGAATCGAGAGCCCAGAAATGGACCCTCAACTCTATGGTCAACTCATCTTTGACAAAGCAGGACAGAATGTCCAATGGAAAAAAGAAAGTCTCTTCAACAAATGGTGTTTGGAAAATTGGACAGCCACATGCAGAAGAATGAAACTGGACCATTTCCTTACACCACACACAAAAACAGACTCCAAATGCTTGAAAGACCTAAACGTGAGACAGGTGTCCATCAAAATCCTAAACAGGCAGCAACCTCTTCGACCTCAGCCACAGCAACTTCTTCCTAGAAACATCACCCAAGGCAAGGGAAGCCAGGGCAAAAATGAACTATTGGGATTTCATCAAGATAAAAAGCTTTTGCACAGCAAAAGAAACAGTCCACAAAACCCAAAGACAACTGACAGAATGGGAGAAAATATTTGCAAATGACATATCAGATAAAGGGCTAGTATCCAAAATCTCTAAAGAACTTATCAAACTCAACACCCAAAGAACAATTAATCCAATCAAGAAATGGGCAGAAGACATGAACAGACATTTTTCCAAAGAAGACATCCAAATGGCCAACAGACACATGAAAAAGTGCTCAACATTGCTCAGCATCAGGGAAATCCAAATCAAAACCTCAATGAGATACTACCTCACACCCATCAGAACGGCTAAAATTAACAAGTCAGGGAACGACAGATGTTGGCGGGCATGTGGAGAAAGGGGAACCCTCCTACACTGTTGGTGGGAATGCAAGCTTGTGCAACCACTCTGGAAAACAGTTTGGATGTTCCTCAAACAGTTGAAAATAGAGCCACCATACGATCCAGCAATTGCACTACTGGGTATTTACCACAAAGATACACATGTAGGGATCCGAAGTGGTACGTGCACCCCAATGTTTATAGCAGCAATGTCCACAATAGCCAAACTGTGGAAAGAGCCAAGATGTCCATCGACAGATGAATGGAGAAAGAAGAAGTGGTATATATACACAATGGAATATTATGCAGCCATCAAAAGGAATGACATCTTGCCATTTGCAACGACGTGGATGGAACTGGAGGGTGTTATGCTGAGTGAAATAAGTCAATCAGAGAAAGACATGTAACATATGACCTCACTGATATGAGGAATTCTTAATCTCAGGAAACAAACTGAATGTTGCTGAGTGGTGGGAGGTGGGGCGGATGCGGTGGCTGGGTGATAGACATTGGGGAGGGTATGTGCTATGGCGAGTGCTGTGAATTGTGCATGACTGTTGAATCACAGATCTGTACTTCTGAAACAAATAATGCAAGATACGTTAAGAAAAAAGAAAAAGAAGATAGCAGGAGGGGAAGAGTGAAGGGGAGTAAGTCGGAGCGGGAGAGGAACCATGAGATACGATGGACTCTGAAAAACAAACTGAGGGTTCTAGAGGGGAGAGGGGTGGGGGGATGGGTTAGCCTGGTGATGGGTATTAAGGAGGGTACGTTCTGCGTGGAGCACTGGGTGTTATGCCAAACAATGAATCATGGAACACTATATCAAGAAATAATGATGTAATGTATGGTGATTAACATAACAATAAAAAATTAAAAAAAAAAAGAAATGTCCAACCTTTGACTCAAATAGGTTCTGGGAATTTACCTAAAGAAAATGGTTCTATATAGAAAAGATTGTGTATAGCAGTGTTCTGCAACATGAAATCAACATTTCTTGCAATGAGGAAATGGACCAAGTGAATTTAGGGGCAGCCACTCACTGTACTCAATTGAGTATTATCCTTCAGCAGACTTCACAGTCCCTGAGTGTGCAGTGTCAGGCTGTGGATAATCTATCTAAATATTCTTTTATATCTATCTAGCTATGTAGCAATATGGATTGTATATGTATGTATGTATGAAAATACACACACACACACACACACATATATTTAAAGATCTAACATTTATTTTTATCTATCTAATCTACCTAGTATTTTAAAAATTAAAAAGTGATCCTACCAAAATGCTAAACATAGCTGTGTTAAGGTAGTAAGATTGTGAGTCTTTTAAAAAAATTTTTCTTTGTATTCTGATATTTTGGAAAGAAAAATCATTTAATTATAAACTGATCTCAAATTTCTGCACAATAAAAAATACGTGTTTTAGTTTTTTTGTTTGTTTTGGGGTTTTTTTTTAGAAAGAGAGAGCGAGCGAGCATGCACACACATGAGCTGGATGTGGGAGGGAGGAGCAGAGGGAAAGAGAATCTTAAACATCTCCATGCCCAGTGCAGAGCCCAACTGGAGGCTCAATCTCATGACCCTGAGATCAGCACCTGAGCTGAAATCAAGAGTTGGGTGCTTCACCAAGTTAGCCACCCTGGTGCCCCATGTTTTAGTGGTTTACAAGAAAGTTTCCTCAGGCCCCCCCACATCAGTGTTGGATTGAAAAGAAATGCTATAAAGATACAAATCGATGTTACATCTTTAAATTATTCACAGCACTCCTTTCTCTGCCCTTAGAATGAATGAATCATGAATTTCAATTACTTCAAACCTACCCCCAAGAAAGTAAATAAGAATCAACCAAAAGAGGCAAACAATTGAAGAAAGAGGAAGGATTTCTTAAGCTTGGCAGCAGATTGTTTTTAATTCTGCTTTGGGCACCCATGTGTGGCAAGAAGAATTTATGTAAGGCCCTCTCTGTGTGTTCTTGGGCTGAAACTATTCACAAGCGAGTGTAGCCACTGGCAATGGCTTGGCTTCAGCCTATGGCTCCCGAGGAGCATCACTGCAGCTACAGCTGGAATCAATCTCAGTTTGTAATGAGGTCATACAAATGTACATCATACATTTGTAATGTAACAATTCACTCCAAATACCTCTCAAATACCTCTCAAGATCTTGAACACATTCAGGATTGGGGAGCTCCTATCTTTGGAGATAATGAGTTATGTCATTTGACACCTCTAATTCCTAGGTTGATATTTGCACTGATTGTGTGTTCCTGCTTTATGCACCCATATTGTACTCAAGTACCCCTGAATTCCAAAGTCCACATTCTCCACTAATTCACTTTAGAAAACTAGGAATTTGCTTTTGGATATTTTTCCAGAAGTTTTAGCATGAAATCCAAGTGAAGAAGTAGGTCTGACAGAGATCATATCACTGATAATTATAACTAACCCTTATTTGACATGAAGTATCTCTCAGGTACTCTTCTGAGACTTTGTATATGATCTTCAAACATCCCTGCAAGCAGATTATTCTATTATTCCCATTTTACATATGCGGAGTATATGTAAATATACTCATACCCTGCCTGAGACGGCATTGCCAATAAGCAACTAAGCCAATATTCAAGCCTATGCACCTGGCTCAGACCTACTGACTCTCAACGTTGAAGGGGTAGGGGATAAGCTCCACCCAGGGTAGTGCTCACAAAGGAGAAAGCAGTTCAGGGAGTCTTCTGTTGAAGAATATTTGGAGTCTTAGGATTAGCTTCCCCAGAAAGGTTCCCCAGGAAGAGAACAAGGAGGGAAGAGAGAGAAGGGTTGAGACCAGAACGATAGAGAAATCTGCATTTGAAAGGCAGAAGAATATATTAAAAAGGGTTTAAAAAAAGAATATAGAGGCAGCAAAGGAAAACCAAAAGCACCTGCTATCCTCAAACTAAATGGATTTCAATCATGTAACCCATTTGGGGGCAATCATAAAAACGCCTAGTGCATGGCTTTACTTGAGAAAGAAGACATAAAACAGGATCTTCATCATCTTTATTTGCCATCTGGACAGGCAAGGTCAGTTTGCTGACCTCAAATTTTGAGTAGCTGAGAAATAGAGAGAAGCAACATTTTATAAAGCCAAAACAGGCTACATTTATCCGGGCACACTCAGAAGAAATTATGAAGGGCTATTTAGACACTCTAGAAAATGACCACTACATTGTAAGGAGGCAAAATATTACAGAGGCAACTGGAAATGTATTTTAGTTCACAAGTGTGATGGATGACCTGATGGGAGCCCCCAAAGTCTTGGTACACATGGTTATGTCTGTGTCCCCCAGGGCCTTCTGAGAATCCACCTTGAAATTAGCATCTCTTACCAGACTCCTTTTCTCTGAATACTTTAAAAGTAAAAATCAGTATCCACTTAGTCACTGTACCTTAATCTTGCAAAACAAACAAACAAAAAAAAGATTATTGCTTTTTGTTTGTCTGGGTTTTTTTGTTTTATAACTTCCTCTACTCTTTTTCAAACCATGTGGTCATTGATTTTGTGATTTAAAGATGTAAAGTGCAGTAACATAAACTAACATTGCACCAGGAATTAACTGGTCTTCAGCCTCTTCGCCAAGCAAATGGGAAGAGAAGGAGGTTTCCCTCTACAGAGCATACTGGGAGCACAGCAAGTATCTAAAAATGAAAGTCACAAAGAAAGGAAAAGAATCACATTTCTGCATGTTTCAGGAGACAAATATTCCTGGAATATTTTATATCATGTTAATCATCTATTAAATAAAAGACTTCATCTCTTTAGAACAAATTCTAATTCCCTTTAATTAATCCTGAAAGTCTGAGCAACTTTCTTCCCTGGATGTAGCCCAGTATGTACACCTCAATATTTGTGGAGTAAAAGATAGAGAGAAAAAATAGAAGAAAGAAAAAATAAATAATTCTAGGTTCAACCAACTGGAAAGTTCAATAATGCCTTGCATATAAAGTATTGTCAATTTAAAAGTTTGAACAGAATTCCTGATCTGTAATTTTTTATTATGGATGGCAAAAAGCACCCCCTACTACTACTATGCAGTAAAATGGCCACATTCCTCAATTGTTGAATGTGTAACCAGGAATAGTTCTTGGGAGAAACAGTTGTACAAGTCATGGCAAACAGACTTGAATCTAATGATTACATTTCTGCAAATCTGTCTTAGGTAAATCATATTAATTGTAGGGAGATGCTTTTAAACAAAGCAAGGAAGGAACAGGCATTAAATTTCCTCAACACTGTATTCCTCAGTGTTCCAGGCTCTTGTGGGGCTCCCTGCTAGGGGAAGCCAGCACCAGCCAGCCAGCAGGAGCCTGTGGCATGCAAGTCTGCAGGGTGGTGACACTGTTGGCTGCCAGGCAGAGGCCAGGAAGATGGAGGCTGGGGGTGGCAACCATGGGATCCCACAGCAGGTGTCCAGGGCTATGGGATCCACAGCCATGAGTGCATCTATCCCGCTTCCTCCTTGCTCTATCCCATCACCTGTCATGGCAGCTATGTGTGGGGTAGGAAGGCACAGAGCCACTGGAGACTATTTCACCTCTACAATTCAGAGGCCAGAAAGGGGACAGAGCTTCTCTCACCCAGACCTTGTATGACTAATACTGGGGAAGAGGTTTTGCCCAAATTGGGCTCTTTGCCTATCCCTTGGGGCAATTGCCATGGCCTGGGAGGAGAACCAAAGGGAAAGCCATGCCCACCCCCAGGCCAGGACGACTATGTAGGTGAAAACAATCACCACTCCCCATGCAATGACATCCACCTGAAATAGAAAAAAAAGTGTATATATATATATATATATATATATATATATATATGGTACAGGGTCCCCTTGGGCCCCTATGGTTGCTGAAGGAACTTAAAATCTAGAGAGAAGAAATGAAAACCAATGAAGGAACAAGTCCAGCAAAGATTTCAGAATCTCAGGGCAAATAGTTAGAGCTTGGACTGTAGCCAAAAGGAGAAGGCCAAGGTTAGAGCGGCACATAAGTAAATTGAGAGACTGGCAGGGAGAATGCCAGCCAGGTTCCTCAGGGGCAAGAGGAAAACACAGGGTTTATGTTCATTAGTCCTTACTTCAACAGTTAGAATAATAGTAGCTGACTTTTTCTCTGTTAACATGAATAGACATAAAACCTCTGTCATACTGTCAAGGGGGAGAAATGGAAACTATTTTGGAAGGTGACCTGCTCAAGGTCACCCACCTGTTAGCATCAGTCCCAGCCATTCAAACCCAATGGTGACTGATTCCTGAGTCCTCTGCTAAATTCTGCTCTGTTCTCTAAAACAAGCAGGATATGAGTTGCATGACCACCCTCAGAGCTTGGCCTCAGAGTTGATAAAGGGGTTAATAGAGTTGAGAGGACACATTTGGGCTGGGCTGCCACATTCAACCAAGTCAGACAGACAGAAACTGGGTAGTGATGAGGAGGAGACAGAAATGCAGGGCATGGCAGCCCTGGGATGTGAGCATTTATCACTGCTGTGTGAAGATCAGAATGTGCCACCCCAAATATGCCACTTTGGCTATAGATTATTTTGAACTGAAGGCCACTGAGATTCCATAAGTACAGAAAGAAGCCTTCTCAGGAGCATCCCTTATCTAAGAGCATGAACTTCTGAAAAATGAGGACTGCCATAAATCCCCTCTTCCAGGGGAGTCTGGACTGAGATTGGATTGTACAAACATTACTAAATAACCCTTATCTTCCCTTGGTTTTCTTATATATTTACTTTCTCACAATTTATCATCCCTAGAAACTCAAAACCCTTTTCCTTTGATCTATCACTTCTCCACAAATTTATTGCCCTTTGTTAAAATGGTATATAAACATCCAGGTCTGCCTGTCTCTTAGGGGTTTTCATGTTGTGTCTGTGAGGCCTACCACATGTATATGAAATAAACCTTTTCCTCCTGTTAATCTGTCCTATTTCAGTTCAATTTGTGGGGCTCCAACTATGGAACGTAAAGGGTAGAGGAAAGTTTATTTTCCTTCTTGTCGTGAAGAAGAAGTGGGGCTACCACCCTGTGAGTACGGACGAGGTCCAGAAAAATGGTGAGACTTCCAAAGTGCAGGTCACTAGAGCACCCAGAGGTTGTGGCCCTTGTTCATGTCCTCCTCTCATACCCTGCCCCTGAGGTTGGAGTGCTGCTCACCCCCCTTCCCACAGACCCCACCTCAGGGAGAGGCAAGATAGCTCTGCCTTCTGGGAGGCTGTGCCTACAGGTGACCTGGCCAGGGTCTGGCCAACAAGGACTGCCCCATTGAGCCTGCTTTCTCTTATGTGTGTCTATCTTGAAATCAAAATCCTTTGGTCTCCTTTGTGTCCCTCAATGCATGACACACAGAGTGTCAAACTGTAGTGACAGTGTGATCCCTGATACTTTATTGTTTACAAAACACTTCCATATTCACCATTACCACATGAGGCATGCAGGGGTGAAAGCAAAATTTTTAACAACCAGTGTGGCCACAGCCTGCAGCAGGATCCTAGAAGCTCCTGCTGGCCCAGGTGGAGACTTGCAGCTCCGGAAACTGAGGTAGAGCAAGGAAGGCCATTCCAGGCGGTTCTGGGGTAAGGTTGTGAGGCCAGGGAGGGGGCCCCTAGGGGCCACAAGGCAGTGGGTATTATTTAGCTATACAATAGCATCTCAGAACCATGACACCCTGGTGGATGCAAAAAAGAAGCTAAGATGCGTTTCCTAAAATATCACATGTATACAGCGGTGGCGACTAGAGCTGTACTTGTCATCCACTGCTGTTACTAACAGCCATAGCAGGTGTTCAAACATCCCTACATGGAAATGAGCTGGTCAAATATAATGGCAGGTTTATAGCTTGGGAGATTATACCTGCAGAAACAGGGAATGTGTAGTCACAGCATGAACCCAGCTCCAAGTTCACTGAGTGTTGGTACCTAACAACTGATTCCCAAGAGCTGGTTTGTGAAATATGCAGTGGATTCTTCTTGAAAACATACTGATGGAGATAAATGTCAGAATAGGTGATCCCCAGTAATAAAGTAGCTTCTGCCTCTGGGACTGCTCCAGAGCAATGGTTGTTGGTGTGACTTTTGAATGCCCACCCCCTTGGGCTCTGTCTTTCTCTGCAGAAGAACCCCTGTGCTCCCAGGTGGCAGAACTGAGCTGGAAGGCTCTCTAGTTTTTACTGTCTCCAAAGATTTCTGCAGAGTCTCCCTGCTCTCCTTTCAAATCTTGGTAAACTTCATCTTTGTGCATCTAATTATCACCAGCTCCATAGACTATGTTTCCAACCCAAGCATGCAGAGGTCTGCACCCATGTTTGGCCCCAAATCCACCTCCCTTAGTTTTTACCATCTACAGAATAGCCAGCCTGTGCCAGTCTTATTTGTAAAACACCGCAAATGAGCCAATACCACATTAGAGCATCAGGAAAGCAGAGATCTTTGGATAATCTTGATACAGTACAGGTTTATCCTAGCCAATTCCCTCAATTCATTAAGTTGTGTGTAAATGCGACTGAAGATACACTTTCATCTTTTCTATATCCTGCAAACTCAGCTCATAAAAGAAGAATATATGTATAAATTATTTTAATTTGAGCCACTAATTCTAGGTAACAATATGCAGATATTCATCAGCTCCCAGAAGAGGGACCAGGAGAGGGAGGACATGGCCCAGTAGAGCCCATCCCTATGACTAGAAAAAACACAAACCACATGTCCTCACAGAAAGCCACTGCCCACATTCATCTGTCACACACCAGTCATTGCAGGTCCACACTCCTGATCCAAGTGACTCAGAATACCCTGGTCTGGTCTTGTGATTCATGCCCAAGGAGTGGATGCCAATTCTCCCACACAGGTTTTGCAAATATCTTTAATAATACAGCATGAGATAAAGAGAGGCAAACTGAACCTTTGCTGGTTAATCATAAGGAAGGGTTCTAAGGTCCTTGCAAGGTGTGGGAGAAGTTTGGAACTATCTATCAAGATTAGACTTAGGATCTTGATGGGGTAAAAGTTTGCAGAATGTTGAGCTTCAGAGAAGCATAGGAAAGTTTAAATGGCATGAATGAGGTGCAGCTGGGAGAACCCCTTGCCTCCTTTTAACCCTAGCCCTTAGGAAACAGTGCAGAAGTACATGAGAAGGGCTCACCTTTTTAAGGCTAGGGCAAGAGTGGGATAAAGACCAAAGAAGACAGGCAGAGGCAAATCTTCTGTGCTTCTGCCCTCAGGCCATGTGCAACCCCTCCTCATAGTGCTTTCTGGAGTGCAGCATAGGGTAGGCACATCTCGCATTCCTAACGTGTTGAGCGTTGAACAGTCAGGCCTTGTCATGGTTGCCTAGGGAGCTGCAGCATGTTTGCAAGAACATCAAAGTCAGGGAGAGTGCCTAATAATGAGCTAG
Organism: Callorhinus ursinus; assembly: GCF_003265705.2. Taxonomy (NCBI): domain Eukaryota; kingdom Metazoa; phylum Chordata; class Mammalia; order Carnivora; family Otariidae; genus Callorhinus; species Callorhinus ursinus. Next base: position 2,055,174 of record NW_027397140.1, read on the forward strand.
GGAAAGAAAGGGAAGCCAGGGAGCTCAGAAGCCACTGGGAGTGTGCAGGGTCCCAAATCACCTGCTAAACAGCCTTGCTGAGCCCTCTTCCTCTTTTGAGTTTCCCAACCTTTCCCCGCAAGGAGCGATCCAAAAATACTGGCTGCTTCTCTTTAAAGGAATATTGGCATTGAGTAAATCTGACATAGAGTGAACATTAGATAGAAGACTGATCCACATCCTTGTCAGCATTTGGTGTTTTCAGTGTTCCAGATTTTGGCCATTCTAATAGATGCATAGTGGTATCTCACGGTTGTTTAATTTGCATTTCCCTGATGACATATGATATGGAACATTCTTTCTCTATATATCTTATATGGTGAATTGTCTGGTCAGGTCTTTGGTCCATTTTTCAATCAAGTTGTTTTCTTACTATTGAATTTTAAGAGTTTTTTGTATATTTTGGATAACAGTCCTTTATCAGATGTGTTTTTCTGCAAATATTTTCTTCCAGTCTGTTGCTCATCTCATTCTCTTGACATTGTCTTTCATAGAGCAGAAGTTTTAAATTTTAATGAAGTCCAGCTTATCAATTATCTATTTTATGTATCATGCCTTTGGTACTGTATCTAAAAAGGCATCACCATACTCAAAGATTTTCTCCTATGTTAACTTCTAAGAGTTTTATAGTTTCGCATTTTACATTTAAGTCTATGATCTATGATCTATTTTGAATTAATTTTTGTGAGGGGTTTAAAATCTGTGTTAGACTCATTTTATGCCTGTAGATATCCAGCTGTCCCAGCACATTTGTTGAAAATTATCTTGTTCCATTGCTTTTGTCAAATATCAGTTGAATACACGTGTCTGTTTCTGGGATCTCTCTATTTCTGAGATCAATGGAGAGTAGCTACATTGATTTATTTGACTATTTTTTTTAACAGTTCCACAAAGTCTTGATTACTGTAGCCTTATAGTAAAGTCTTGAAATCAGATAGCATCAGTGCTCTAACTTTGTTCTCCTTCAATATTATGTTGGCTATTTTGGGTATTTTTGCCTTTCCATGTAAACTTCAGAATCGTTTTGTCAATAGCTACACAATAACTTCCTGGGATTTTGACTGGGATTGCATTAAATCTATAAATGAAGTTGGGAAGAACTGACATCATGAAACTATTGAGTCTTTTTATCCATGAACAAGGAATATCTGTTTATTTTGTTCATCACAGTTTTGTAGTTTTCCTCATACAGATCTTGTACATATTTTGTTAGAGTTATACCTAAGTATTTCATTGTTTTGGGGTGTTAATGTAAATAGTATTGTGCACTTAATTTCAAATTCCACTTGTTCATTGCTGGTGTACAGGGAAAGGGCTGACCTTTTTATATTAACCTTGTATCTTGCAACCTTGATATAATCACTTGCTATAATCACTTATTAGTTCCAGGAGTTTTTTGTCAATTTATTCACATTTTAAAGATGCTCATTTTAATGACAAGATTCAGCTTTTTCCCTATATGTAGTTTTCCTTAAGCTGAAAATGTAAGTGCTATTGTCCCCTGAACCCAATTCTTGAAGTTTGAACTCAAACTCGTTAAGCCTCAATTTTCCAGTTTTTAGAATGGAAAACAAAAATTCCAACACCAGTATTGTTATGTGTATTTAATGAGGTTATGCATGCAAATTCATGAATATATAGTAAGTATTTCAAACAAACACAAAGTCAAATTCTAGATGAGAGAGCAGGAGGACAGACCAGTGGAGCCGAATGTGTCTAATTTTTATTACTCAGCACAGAGGCTTGGGGATATTTAACTGGCCTGTCTTACTAGTCTCAAAAAGAAAAAAGAAAAGCAAGTTGTCATTCTAAACTGTACTCTCAATGATAAGAGGAAAAACATATTAGCATGCGCTGTTAGTTACTTTCCAATGTATCTGTATACAAGCCTAACTACACTATAAAAATATGCATGTTAATAACCTGTATTCTAGTTTAGGAATACTAAAACCTTCTAAATGTGTTTGTTTCTTAGGACGGGAAGTCTCTATGCTTCATGTATTATTTGTTTCCTAAGCAGTATTTCTCTATTATATCAAAAGTCTTATTTATCAGTGGTTGAAATGTCTCGTTTTTATATTAATTTTTTGTAGGTTGTTAACTAATGAACCATGGCACTGCTTCTGTGATCTAGTAACCAAGGGGCCAGGAGCAGGGAATCTAGAGGTAGTTCATTCCTGGAAAGCCTTGGGCCTCTTTTAGATGCATTGATCAGATATGTTCTCTACAAGAACTGTCTCCTAATAGCCCCACCCTGGAAGCACTTGCAAGAATCCCACGATGGGGTCTGTATGGAGACAGCCCATGGCAAGACCTCAAGAAATGTAGCTCCCATCATTATACCCAGCATGGACAAAAGTTCACCCATGTAAACCTCCCAGGAGCCAGACCAAAGCCAGACCTTCCATGAACTTAAATTGCTCATGTTCTAATTTACTATTTTTTTTAAGTTTTTAAATTCCAGTTTGTTAACATACAGTGTTATATTAGTTTCAGGTGTACAATATAGTAATTCAACATGTCCATACGACACCCTGTGTTCATCATGACAAATACACTCCTCAATCTCCATCACCTATTTCACCCATCCCAGCCACTCACCTCTCTTCTGGTAAATCAGTTTGTTCTCTATATTTAAGAGTCTATTTCTTGGTTTGTCTCTCTATATTTTTCCTTTGTTTATTTGTTTTGTTTCTTAAATTCCACATATGAATGAAATCATATGGTATTTGTCTTTCTCTAATTTTGCTTAACATGGTGCTCTCTAACTCCATCCATGTCAATGCAAATGGCAAGATTTCATCCTTTTTATGACTGTATAATATTCCATTGTATGTATATGCCACTTCTTTTTTATCCATTCATCAATTATTGAACACATGGGTTGCTTCCATATCTTGGTTATGGTAAATAATGCTGCTATAAACATAGGGATGCATGTATCCCTTTGAATTAGTGTTTTTGTATTCTTTGGGTAAATACCCCCTAGTGCAATTGCTGGATCATAAGACAGTTCTCTTTTTAACTTTTTGAGGAATCTCCATACTGTTTTTCACAGTGGCTGAACCAGTTTGCTTTCCCACTAACAGTGCACAAGTATTCATTTTTCTTCACATCCTCGCCAATACTTGTTGTTTCCTGTGTTGTTGATTTTAGCCTCTTAGCTTTTCTGACAGGTGTAAGCTGATGTATCATTGTAGTTTTGATTTGCATTTCCCTAATGATAAGTGATAATGAACACCCTTTCATGGGTTTATTGGCCATCTGGATGTCTTCTTTGGAACAATGTCTGTTCATGTCTTTGCCCACTTTTTAATTGGGTTATTTGTTTTTTGGGTGCTGAGTTGTATCAGTTCTTTATATGGTTTTGATACTAGCCTTTTATTAGATATGTCATTAGCAAATATCTTTCCCCATTCTGTAGGTTGCCTTTTAATTTCGTTAATTGTTTCTTTGTGCAGAAGAGTTTTATTTTGATGAAGTCTCAATAGTTTATTTTTGCCTTTGTTTCCCTTGCCTCAGGACACATATCTAGATAAAAGTTGCTATAGCTAATGTCAAAGAAGTTAGTGCTTGTGTTCTCTTCTAGGACTTTTTTTTTTTTTTTTTGGAGAGAGAGAGAGAAAGAGGAGGAAGATGGAGAGAGAGAATCCTAAGCAGGCTCCACACCCAGCACAGAGCCTGACACGGGGCTCAATCTCATGACCCTGAGATCATGACCTGAGCCAAAATCAAGAGTCAGGAACTTATCCATTTCTTTTAGGTTGTCCAATTTGTTGGCATCTAATTTTTCATAATATTCTCTTGAGTCCTTTCTCTTTTTTTCTTGATAAGTCTGGTTAAAGATTTATCGATTTCATTGATTTTTTTTTCAAAGAACCAGCTCCTGGTTTCATTGAGCTGTTCTTTCATTTTTGTTTTTTTTAGTTTTTTTTTTTTAGCTTCTGTATCGTTTATTTCTGCTCAATCTTTATCATTTCTTTCCTTCTTCTGGTTTCAGGGTTTGTTTGTTTGGGTTTTGTTTCATTTTGTTTTGTTTTGTTGGTGTTCTTTTTCTAGCTCCTTTAGGTGCAAGGTTAGGTTGTTTATTTGAGATTTTTCTTGCTTCTTGAGGTAGGCCTGTAATGCAATAAACTTCCTTCTTGGAATCACTTTTGCTGTTTTGGACCATTGTGTTTTCATTTTCATTTGTTTCCATGTATTTTTTTTAAAGATTTTATTTATTTATTTGACAGAGAGAGCACAAGTAGGCAGAGGGTCAGGCAGAGGGAGGGGGGAAGTAGGCTTCCCACTGAGCAGAGAGCTCAATGCGGGGCTTGATCCCAGGACCCTGGGATCATTACCTGAGCCAAAGGCAGATGCTTAACTGACTGAGCCACCCAGGTGCCCCGTTTCCATGTAGTTTTTTATTTCTTCTTTGATTTCCTGGTTTACCCATTCATTGTTTAATAGCATGTTCTTTAACTTCTGTGTATTCCAGATTTTTTCTTCTGGTTTATTTCTATTTTCATAGGGCTGTGTTCAGAGAATATGCATGCTATGACTTTGATCTTGATTTATTAAGGTTTGTTTTGTGGGCTAATATGTGATATATTCTGGAGACTGTTCCATGTGCCTTTGAAAAGAATGTGTCTTCTGCTGTTTTAGGATGGAATGTTCTGAATATATATGTTAAGTCCATCTGGTCCAGTGTGTCATTCAAAGCCATTGTTTCCTTGTTGATGTTCTGTTTAGATGATCTGTCCATTGATGTAAGTGGGATGTTAATGTCCCCTACTATTATCAATTAGTTCCTTTATGTTTGCTATGAACTGTTTTGTGTATTTAGTTGTTCCCATATTGAGTGCACAAATATTTATAATTGTTATATTTTCTTGCTGGATTATTCCCTTTATTATTATATAATGTCCTTATTTGTCTATTGTTACTGTCTTTGTTTTAAAATCTATTTTTTCCAATATACATATTGCTACTCTGGCTTTCTTTTGACATCCATTTGCATGGCAGATGTTTCTCCACCTCCTTCCTTTCAATCTGCAGGTGTCTTTAGGTCTAAAATGTATCTCTTGTAGGAAGCATATAGATGGGTCTTGTTTTTTAACCATTCTTCCACCCTATGTCTTTTGATTGGAGCATTTAGTCCATTTACATTCAAAGTACTTATTTTTTTATTTTTTTAAAGATTTTATTTATTTATTTGACAGAGAGAGAGAGAACAAGTAGGCAGAGCAGCAGGCAGAGGGAGAGGGAGAAGCAGGTTCTTTGCTAAGCAGGGAGCCCGATGCAGGGCTCAATCCTAGGACCCTGGGATCATAACCTGAGCTGAAGGCAGACACTTAACCAACTGAGCCACTCAGGTGCCCCCACATTCAAAGTAATTATTGATAAATATGTATTCATTGCCATGTTGTACTTGTTTTGTGGTTGTTTCTGAAGATTTTCTCTGATCCTTTTCTGTCTTTCTTTCATGTTTTGTTGATTTTCTTCTGTGATATATTTGGATTTCTTTCTCTTTATTTTTTGCATATTTATTAGTGGTTTTTGATATATGGTTACCTTTAAATTTGTATATAATCGCTTCTGCATATAGCAGCCTGTATTAAGTGGATGGTCATTTAAGTTTGAACCTATTCTTTTTTCCTCTCCTCCCCACATTTTAGGTATATGTTATTATATTTTATATTCTTTTTTGTGATTTCCATGACTGATTTTTTACAGAAATATTCTTTATTACTGCTTTTGTGTTTCATACCTCTGTACAGCCATCTTTGGTTCTCTTTTCCACTCGAAGAGTCCCTTTTAATATTTCTTACAGAGCTAGTTTAGTGGTCATGAACTCCTTTAGTATTTGTTTGTCTGGGAAACTCTTTATCTCTCTTCCTATGCTGAATGATTACCTTACTGGATTGAGTATTTTTGGCTGCAGATTTTTCCCATTCAGCATGTTGAATATGTCATGCCACTTCCTTCTGGCTTGATCACTATATTTTGCAAATTTAATCACAATATGTATTGGTGTTGGTCTGCTTTTGTTGATTTTGTTGGGGGTTCTTTGTCCCTCCTGGATCTGGATATCTGTTTCCTTCCCTAGATTTGGGAAGCTTTCACCTATTATCTCTTCAAATAAATTTTGTGGCCCCTTTTCTCTTTCTTCTTCTTCTTGGACTCCTATAATACAAATGTTATTATGTTCGATGGAGTCACTGAGTTCCCTAAGTCTATTCTCATTTTGCATAATTCTTTTCTCTCTCTTTTGTTCAGCTTGATTACTTTCCATTACTGTCTTCTAGGTAACTAATTTGTTCCTCTGCTTCTTTCAGCTTGCTGTTTTTCCATTAAGCTAGTTCCTTACTTCATTTATTGTATCCTTTATCTCTACAATATTTTCTTTATCTCTGTGTAAGGATCTCACTCATGTATTCCATTCTTTTCTCAAGTCCAGTGAGTATCCTTATGATTATTGCTTTGAATTCTGTATCACACATGTTACTTATATCTGTTTTAGTAGATCTTTGCCTTGGTTTTGCTCTGTTCTTTCATTTGGGATAAATTTCTCTGTTTCCTCATTTTGTCTGCCTCTCTGTGTCTATTTCTGTGTGTTAAGAATGTCAGCTGTGTCTTTTCCTCTTCAAAGTAGTGGCTTTATGAAGAGGTCCTAGAGTTCCCTGTAGTCCACATCCCCTGTGCACCAAAACCTGGCACTTCAGAAGAATATCCTATGTGTGTTGTTTACACCTTGCTGTTGTGTCTGAGTCACTTTTCCTTTCTGTGCAGTCATCTGCACTGACTCTTTGCCTGTTTTGGGCTGTGTTTGCTCTCTGTTGTGTTAGTAGGACTTACTAAGCCAGCTCTGGGGGTGCATGTCCACTGGAGAACTTGGGAGAAGGGTGGCGGTGTCAGAAAAATGTGTACTGGGCAACTATTCCTACACCAGATCCCATTCATTGCTGGGGTAGCAAGGGGCTGTGTGCCAGGGCAGCCAGGGGCATGAGGCTGGTTGCAGAGCCAGATGGTGGCTGGGGATGTGTGGTTAAGCATGGCATGGCCTTCTAGCTAATTATGGTGGCCGGGTGTCCGTGTGGCCTCGGCTGTGCACCTGGCAGGTGGGTGAGGCACACAACTGCTGCCGGGGTTGCATAGCTGGGTGGGGTGAGAGACGGTGCCTGTGGGCACCCAGCTAGGCAGGGGCAAGATAGTGCATCAACCCATGGCACGTGTTGGTGGCTGGGGGTGCATAGTTGGGTAGACACTGGGGTCGACATAGTTGGGCAAAGGGGTGCATAGCCAAGCACAGCAGATGTACATGGTGTCAGTGGCAGCTGTGTACCTGGCATCTGGGTGTGGTGCCCGTGAGTTTTTAACAAAATTTGCCCTGATCTCAGGCCTGAGGCCAGCAGGCTTGGAGTGGTCAAGTCCTAAGGAGAACTTGTAAGCCTGCTGCACTGCTAGTGGGTTAGGTAGCAAGTGTCTGTGCAGCCCGGCCTCTAGCAGGTTTCTCTGTGCTTATGTTTAGGGCGTGGGAGGGGGAACGGTGCCTGCCAGCTCCCTTGTTTTCAGAGAAGTCCCCTAACATGCTCAGAAATCAGTGTGAACAGTTCTGTCTCCTGTTTGCCCCCAGAATTATGTAAATGACCATTTGTATGTTGTTTCTCCATGCAGGCTGCTATCTCTCCAAGGGTGGCAACTGGCTCTTGCTTGCCCTCCTGGCTCATCCAGTGCTGAGTCAACTGACCTCCAAAGCTCCAGGTTCCAAGTCCTACTAGTTTTACAAACTCCCAGAATTCAGCCCCACCAGTTTTTAAAGCCAAACATTACAGGGATTAGTCTTCCCCATGTGAGCTCCCTGGTTCAAGGACTAGTGTCTCTGCCCTCTCCGAGTGCACAGCTCACTCTCTCCTGTGGGCAGCCTCCCTCTATCTTTCTGACTTTTGTAACCTTTCAGATGCAGCTTTTTCTCTGAATTTAGTTGTGGAGTTTGTTCTGCCAGTCTTTGAATCACTCTCCAGTTTATTGAGTTGGATGTGGATGATATCTCATTGAAAATGTGGGGCAAGGTGAGCTCAGGGTCCTCCTACTCCACCATCTTCCCAAGCTCCTCCAGTTCTGATTTACTTTAAGATTTGTTTTCTGAGTTCCAAGCTGCTGGAAGCTTAGAAGCTTAAAAATGTTAATTAGAAACAGAGGGAATTACAATAGATAATATTACCAACGGCATCAAAATGTTAGGAGAGCATAAGATCAAGGAGGGACAGAATGAAATAATGACAAGAAGACACAGGACATCAGAGACCTCCAGCTTCCAGGAGCACTTAGCACTGTGGCCAGCACTGCAGCTGTGCCAGAGGACCTCTGGTCCCCAACCAGCCCTCTGTTTGGAGACCACAGAGCAACTTACATTTGATGAACTGTCTTTAAGAACACCAAATTGCAAATTACATTTTAGAAAGAGGGCTGCCTAAAGGGTATAGTTAAATCTATCCCTGTAACTTGGGGATGATGAATATTTATGTGTTCTAGGGACTTCCTGTGATTCTGAGCATATGGAATGTTTGCTTGGGTCCCATGAAAGGTTGTGTGTGACATAGACCTGGTGAAGAGATGACTGAAGGAACACAGGCTTCTTGTCTTGAAGGAATGGCCTGCTTCTGTTAGCCGAAATGACATTAAGGATGCAACATCTGGTCCTCTCAGTGGACACAAGGAGACCTGCGTGACTAGAGTCCAGATGCAGGCAAGCCTGGCCCTGGTGTTCCCTCACTGGCTCACTTCCTTCCAGGTCTCTTTTTCAGTCTCCCACAATAACAAAAATATATTCCCAACAGGCTCAGAGATGGCCTAGGGTATTTCTTCAATCCTCCTTTTATTTCTACTTTCTGATAGATAGAAAAATGCTCCTTCAGTAGGGGATCTTCTAAGGAATCTGGAGAGATCAGGGTGAGAGAAAATAGGGACTATGTTCCTAGGAACCTGGCTTTCTAGTGTGCTTTAACAAAACATGTTGTCAAGCAAAACACTTACACCAGGGCTGTCCCCATAGCTCCTCCTTATGTCCGTGGGGGGGGGGGGTGGCATCTGCAAGGTCCACAGAGTGTTCCTTTCCAGGCTATGGAACTGCTACTTCTCCTACTCTGTTGGCACTTGACTTTTAAAATGTCAAGATTTAAACATTCAAACTGTACCATGGTCTACTGTTATTGTATCTTCTAAGAATAAGCACTGTCAGTAATATTCTGCATTACACTTACCTGTTATCAAGGGAAATATTAGAGTGGCATCCCTCATAGTTGGCAACTCACTGGAAACACAATTCTGCATCAGTTTAGGTTGTGAGTTTGAAAGTGACCATGCCCTAGTGCCTGTGTTTGTGTGTACAGGTGTGTGCATATGATAGAGAAAAAATTCACATAGCTGCAAGTAGCCCAAAGTTGGGAAGAATCCCTGGCTGTGAGAGACAGGCAGTATGCCACTAAACACTATGGGAACTAGAAAGTTGAAAGTCACCTATGTGGGGGAAAATGTGTTCATGAATACTCTTCTTACTACACTCATTTGTTTTTAGCATAGGTAAAATAAAGGCCAGCTCTGTTGCCTGCAATCAGGAGGGGAAAGTTTAAAATGAATTACAGGTGTTTCTGGAGGCTGAGGAGAGAAAGAGGGATCCTTTCTTCTGCTTTATCCACCTGTCAACATTCACCTCAACTCTGCCCCCTATCTAGGGCTCATGTGGTCTTGATTCTGTGGTCTTCTGAGAGGCATTCCTGCATAGAAGTGGCCAGTCCCTGGTAAACTGGGCATGTTGTCTGGCCTCATAAAGGAACCCGGATGTTTATTGGACTTTTTTCTCATCCTAAGAGTCCCTAAACCAGATTTTCAGGCCTCAAATATTCAAGTTATTTACATAGACCAAAACTGTCAAGAAGAAGCAGTTCCCAGTTTTCAAAAATACTATGGACTCTGGTCCATTGCCCTTGGGCAAGTTGTTGTCTTTGTTGTTGTGTTGTGTTTGTTGCTCAGAATGACTGTTCTTTCTCGTTCTTTCTGTATTCCTTTCTCCTTTTCTCTCCCTATTTCACACACACACACACACACACACACACACACACACACAGCTGGGTAGATGCTCATTCCATGTACTCCAGTGACATCCTATGTGGAGCTCTGCTGGTTGACTTTACCATGCTCTACTCTGCTGGGTATTTGCTTTTCTAACTCTCTTCCTGACCTGCCCACATTTAAGGGATAGCAGCCATGTCCTACAGCTGCATATCCAAAAAACAACACACTGGTAGGGACCCAACAGGTACTCAACAGAGAAGAATTTCTGTTTAATCTCTTCTTTAGAAATCAAAGCAGATGCAGTTAGTCAAGCAGCAGACAGGAGCTAAAGACAAACATTCTGCTCTATTTCTCCTCTCTACTTTATATTTGTTTGGATTAGTGGGGATTATTCCAGGGGAGATGTGTAGAGATGGCTGGTTATCTATACAGAGTCTAGGAGATGCTGTTCTCTGCATTTCATAAAATATGGATGAGCTAAAAAGCTGGAGACAGCTAAAAGGAGTAGGGAATGTAGGCAACAGCAATAAAAAATTTAAAAAGATGTAAATATCGAGGCCTTAAGGAAAGATTTTGTGGGGAGTGATGAATATAGCTCAGAGATAGCACACTGGGACTCTCAGGTCAAGTCCACCTAAGGTATACTTCTATAAATAAAGTTTCAGTAAACACAGCCATGCGCATCATTCACATATGGTTCACGGCTGTTTCCAAAACAAGGGCATGGGTGAGCAATGGCAAGAGAAACCCAGTGGTCAAAATCTAAAGCATTTACCATCTGGACTCTTATAGGAAGACTTTTGGGACCCCCTTCTCTAAAAGAGAAAAGGGGTCAGTCACTCTTCTTCCTCATGCCAGAATGCAAACTCCCTGAAGGAAGGGCCTGCATCTGCTGTGCTCAGGGATGTGTCTTGAGCTAGAGAAGTAATGCCATTGATGAAGCACCGACAGAAATCCTAAACACTTAACTAACATGCCAGTCTGGAAAAACATGATTTTCTCATTTTGTTTCCTGTAAAATTCCCAAAAGGGAGCATATATTTTAAGAGTGAAGAGTGCTGAGACAGTTTTTCTAGTATGGCTCATAGAATTCAACCTCATAATTAGATGATTTATAGTAAGAGGGAAAGCCACATCTGCCCCATATAAACTGAATTTAAACGTAACACGTCATAGCTGCACACAGACAATGTCAGCCAGGAAATCTTGCTGGACTGTATCTGCTGTAATTTCTTTGTTGAAGGGTCACAGAGAAGCTGGTAAACATTCTTCCTTCTTTTTCTTCTGTTTTTTTGTTTGGAAGAGATAGAGGCATTATTTTTAGGAGAAATATTTAAGAAAGAAGGAAGGAAGGAAAGAAAAGAAAAAGAAAGAAAGAAGAAAGAAAGAGAGAAAGAAAAAAGAAAGAAAGAAAGAAAAGAAAGAAAGAAAGAAAGAAAGAAAGAAAGAAAGAAAGAAAGAAAGAAAAGAAAGAAAGAAAGAAAGAAAGAAAGAAAGAAGAAAGAAAGAAAGAAAGAAAGAAAGAAAGAAAGAAAGAAAGAAAGAAAGAAAGAAAGAGAAAGAAAGAAGAAAGAAAACTAGGGAGGAAGGGAAAGAGAGAAAAAAGAAAGAGAGGAAGGAGGGAGGGATAGAGAGGGAGAAATAAATAATATAATAAACTAATGAATCCTTGAACACTACATCAAAAACTAATGATGTACTGTATGTTGGTTAACTGAACATAATAATAAAGAAAAACAGATTCACTTTAAAACAAAAGTGCATCACCTCCAGGACCAGATTAACACAATGGTTGTCATTCTAACCACACAATCAAAATAAAAAACCAAAGCAGGCTGTCAATATGTGGTCCTTTTGTTCCAATAAGCTTTGGCTCCATCTATCCTTAATCCTTTCTTGTGAGACCTTCCATAAAATGCATATTTGACATTTACTTGTATGTACTCCACTGGACACCAGACCCAAGTACAAGCCTGAGCTCCACTGTTCTGTTTCCTGAGGGCGTCACCTGGGAGGGTCACTCCCACCAGGGGCATATGCAGCTGCCACCTCATCCACATTGCTTTCAAGATGAAGTAAATTCTTATTTAAAGAAGACAAAAATTAAATAAATAGGTGGATTCTTATTTTGCTATGGAGAGTTCCATTGGTATCTCCTCAACAAGCCCTCCTATGAACATCAACTTCTTGCTCACATAAATGGAACAAAGAGACAAGTTTGGTAGTGAGAGCTGTTCAGGGCAGAAGCAGGCAGCTAATATATCACATTTTAAATAGAATGGTTTTTGTTCTTTCTAGAGTTTCCACAGAGGAAACCTGGAAGTAACCAGAAGGATCATTCCATCTACTCCTCCTCCCACCCTGTGTTTCCAGTGTTAGAGAGACATCCACCTTGTACCACTTATGAGCTCTGTGCTCTTGGGCTAATTTCACCTCACTGAGTCTCACTTTATGGCACAGCAGTAATGTTAAGCTCAGCAACAACCAGAGCTGCAGAAGTTATCGAGTGCTTACTATGCTCAACACCTCACACCAGGAGCTCTCATGTGTCGCCTCCTTTAAATTTCACAACCCTGGGAGTACTGCCCATATTTCATGGATGCAGAGCTGTGATCCACATGGTCAAAAACCCTCGTAGTAGGGCTGAGCTGGGATCTGCATCCAGGGCCAACTCCTCCAGAGTCAAGTGAAATAAGTCAGCCAGAGAAAGACAAATACCAAACCATCTCACTTATATGTGGAATCTGAAAAACAAAACACTGAACTCACAGATACAGAGAACAGACTGGTGGTTGCCAGGGACAGGTTGCCATGGGGGTGGGGGGTGGGAAATGAGTGAAGGTGGTCAAAAGGTACAAACTTCCAGTTATAACATAAATAGGTTCTGAAGATGTAATTCACAGCATGGTGACTATGTTAACAATAGTGTATTGTGGATTTGAAAGTGGCCAGGAGAATGGATCTTAAAAGTTCTCATCCCAAGAAAAGAATTATAACCATATAAGGTCACCATCTTACAATATATACATCCATAAATCATCACATTGTACACCTCAAACTAACACAATGTTATATGTCAATTACATCTCAATAAAACAGGGGCAAATATACTTTGAGAGTTTTTAAGGCCCAGAACCATTTCAAACCTCCTTCAAAACACCACTTTTGTTACTTAAATTTGCAGTATTGGATAAAATCAGGGAATGGGGATCCAAACTGCCTGTTCTCAGTCTGGCTCCCTCTGCTTAACTAGCTGTGCAACCCCAGGCACACATCTCCATCACTCAGTTCTCTCTCTTCTTATCTAGATGCCAGGAACAAGATGCTAGTTGAAAGCCAAGCCTAATGCTTTGTTTTGTTTTCTCTTTCCAGGCTTTCTGTAGCTAAGGGAGTAGAGGAGGTGGTAATAAAGGTAACTATTTTTTTATATCCTTATCATTCAGAAATTCAGCAACATGATCAGGTACCTATTAGAAAGAAATGAAGCATGTTTGTCATCCATTTAAAACTCTAGCCGATCATTTCACTGCTTGCCAGGAGGAAAAAAATTGAAAACAAACAAACAAACAAACTTGTCATCTGTGAAATAATATTTCACAAAGTAGAAATCAAGGATTTAAAGGAATCCACCACCTAAGGCTTTTCTCTCTAAGATGAACTGATCATTCTTCAGTAAAAACTAAAAATAAATCACAAAAGTGGAAGTTTTATTTTCTTGCTGTTTTTGCTCAGTTTAGCTTGGCATCACCTTAAGACTGTGTCCTCGGTTATCAAAGGATGTTTTTTGTAGGCTTCCTGTAAACATTAGTTGCCCATTAGCAGCCTGAACCAGCAGAACCTCGGTCAAGAGGACATCTTGCTTGTTGGACCATTGAGCCCACACACTGCCTGCTCCCCCAGCAGGGCCACTCTTGATTTGCAAAAGTTGAAAATCCAGCTGTGCACAGCTGGATATCCAGTGAGGCCACCAGCGTTCAGCACAAATCTATTTAGTTGATGGTTGCGTGGGAAGCTCTTTTCTCTCTATACTGGCCTCCCAGCTAAGCACCCTCCTCAGGTCATCTCATTCAAATCTCAGCACCATGCTGAGATACAGGAATCCTTACCTCCATTGTATAAATCAGGAGTGGAAGCCCAGGTGTGTCCAGGCATCAGGTCACACAGCTTCAGAGCATGGTCTCTGATTCCTGAGTGCATCCTCTTAAACATCACTTATGAAAAACAATAAAAGCCAGTAAAACTCTGACTCATGGATTTGACTACCCAAAGTCTTGAGTATTTGAGAATAACTTCTCAGGTCCATGACATTTTACTACCTGTAATTTTGAATACATGCACATTTGAATAATAAACCTAACAAGAGTAGTTTGTGGGAGCAAACTGTGTCCAAGCACCAATCTGCATTCAAACATAGAGCCTGTAGTCTAAAAATCAGCCAGAGAAACTACAGAAAGTACCTGTGATGTGGGACCATCCCCAGGGCTGATGTACAAGGGTGCCTCAGAATCTGCATTTTTATTGACTTCTCCATGTTATTCTAATATCTGTGTCCACATTCAATTGTATTGCTTTTTTACTAAGTACTAACTCTCAATAGGAGTCACATATATTTTTCAGTTATATTCAGTTGTATTTTATATTGGAAATGCTATGCCTTTAGTAGTTTCAGGAATTCATTGTACTTTCTTGTGTGCAGAATTTAATGGGAGAGATTGCTAAGTATATGGCATAAAAAGATTGCTAAGTATATGACATATATGTCATTAAGAAGTTCAGAGAGTTCTTAACTAGGACCTTATGATCTGAATATGACCAGAACTTGTCACTCTTGAGTGCTGGAGTCTTGGTTTACAGCTGCTTACCCAGCACTTTGGGGAGTGCTTACACATAACAGTCACTCAATAAGTATTTGTATAAGTGAATGAATAATCATTTATCACTGATGTATTATGGAACTGAAAAAGGAACAATCAGAAAGATATGGCTGGAAAAATGTGTGTGGTCAGATGGCTTTGTATATATATGATAGTGCATTATCATAGAACAAATAGAATTAGCAATTCATTCAGACAGAAATCATGAAATCTGTGTTTCTGGCCCTAACCTCTGTCTGATCCTTTCAGTGGCCACACATCTGTAACACTGCCTTTGTTATTTGTTGTATGCCCAGGTATTTGTATTAGGATATGTCTGTTACACAAATCCAGACCCAACTGTGATTCTAGGTAAGACTTCTAGTAAATAAGGTATATGTTGGCAAGAGGACTGTCTTCTTTTTCCCTCCCTGATCAATAAAATCTAGAACGAAGGACTCTGGGGATTTGGAATGGGGCATCATGGTTATGCTGATTTTAGACTCCCCACCAAAAACACCCCCCGGAAAATTGCCCACATGATATATGAGCAGCTCTCAGTGGCTGTCAGTGGCACAAGACTAGAGAATAAAAGCAGCTTTTAACAAACCATCCCTCCTATCAGGTGCCTGCTTGCAATGTCTCCAACCCAAAATGTTGGAAGATTTGATGGTGAGATATGAAGGAATTTATTGAATTCTGGCCCTTCAATTCTTTAGGCCCTTACTGCCCTGCTCCCTCTCATGAAGGTTGAAATTGGGGCTCTTGTAAGCAGAGTCAGTGCAATCTAGCAGCTAGAAGTAACATCTGATGTGAGAGAGGAATTTCCAACCTTGCTATGGACTGAATATATTCCCTGTCCCCAAGTTCATACACTGAAGCTCTAATGCCCAATGTCGATGTGGGAAGCAAAAGCAAAAGAAAAATTAAATTCCCAGGGCACCTGTTTGGCTCAGTTGGATAAGCATTCAACTCTTAGTTTTGGCTCAGATCATGATCTCAAGGGTCCTGGGATGGAGCCCTGCACTGGGCTCTGCACTCAGCAGGTAGTCAGCCTAAGATTCTTTCCCTCTGTCTCTCGTCCCCCCCCCCAGTAAATAAATAAATCTTTAAAAAAAAGAAAAATTAAATTTCCTTACTACCTATAGCCTACTGACAAGTCCTTGAAACAGGCAGAGTGACATTCCTCTAGGAACTCAGCTGCCTTGATTTAATACTTGGCTAAGGGCAAAGGCAATCTTAGCCCAACCTCCAGGATTCTGTGAATCTACTTTAACGTATAAAAATTACTTTGGAAATTTCCTTTATTATGTTAGCAATCATCCCCCAAGTATATGACCTACCAATATACATCTGAAGGGACTCATGACTAGGGTTTTATTAGACAGTAATAAATGACCTTTTTCTAACAATAGCTAGCCCCCTCAAGGTCCTGGAAACTTTGCTTCTAAAATTCCTTAGAGATTTATGCTACCCCTAACTCCCTTCCAACTTGAAAGTATATAATCAGCCACCCTTCACGATCCCAGGGCAGCAGCTCTTTCTGCCCACCGGTCCTGTCCCAATGCTTTAATAAAACCACCTTTTGCACTGAAGACGTCTCAGGAATTTTTTCTTGACCAATGGCTCTGAACCCCACCACTTCAAACCATTTCAAATATAACTATATTTGGAGAGAAGGCCTTTATGGAAGTAATTAAGGCTAAAATGAGGTCATAAGCATGAGGCTCCAGTGAGATAGGATTAGTGTCCTTATATGAGTCTCTGCCATGTGAAGACACAGAAAGAAGGCTGCGATCTGCAAGATAGGAAAGGAGGTCCTACCAGGAACCCAATTGGCTGGCACCTTGATCTTGGACTTCCCAGCCTCCAGAACTGTGAGACGATAAATTTCTGCTGTTTAAGTAACCCAGACTATGGTATTTTGTTATTGTAGTCTGAGAAGACTAAAACAAACCTTAAAATACCAAACCAAAACAATTTTGTGCATTTGGTTGGTCAGTCCGAATCTTGAGCCCTATCTAAATATTAGAGAATTTTCAGAGGCCATAAGGTCTGTGTCTATGCTAACAGAGACAGCATTAGTGTTAGTCAGTGGGTTTGGAGCCAGGGAGAATGAAGGAAGAAATAGAAGAACAAGGAACAAAAATAGAGCTGCTGGTGGTGGTGTTTTCCAATAATCTCTAGAAATGACCCTGCTTGAACCCTTGTAAGAATGTGCATGTGCAGTCCACAATAACCAAACTGTGGAAAGAGCCAAGATGTCCATCAACAGATGAATGGAGAAAGAAGAAGTGGTATATATACACAATGGAATATTATGCAGCCATCAAAAGGAATGACATCTTGCCATTTGCAACGACGTGGATGGAACTGGAGGGTGTTATGCTGAGTGAAATAAGTCAATCAGAGAAAGACATGTATCATATGACCTCACTGATATGAGGAATTCTTAATCTCAGGAAACAAACTGAGTGTTGCTGGAGTGGTAGGGGGTGGGAGGGATTGGGTGGCTGGGTGATAGACATTGGGGAGGGTAAGTGCTATGGTGAGCACTGTGAATTGTACAAGACTGATGAATCACAGATCTGTACTTCTGAAACAAATAATGCAATATATGTTGAGAAAAAAAAAAGAAGAAGAAGATAGCAGGAGGGGAAGAATGAAGGGGAGTAAGTCAGAGGGGGAGACGAACCATTAGAGACGATGGACTCTGAAAAACAAACTGAGTGATCTGGGGGGGTGGGGGGATGGGTTAGCCTGGTGATGGGTATTAAAGAGGGCACATTCTGCGTGGAGCACTGGGTGTTATGCACAAACAATGAATCATGGAACACTACATCAAAAACTAATGATGTAATGTATGGTGATTAACATAACAATAAAAATTATTAAAAAAAAGAATGCACATGTGCACGTGCACACACACAGAGTATAGATTCACCTTAGAAATGGGATCTAAGTTGGGGTGAAGATAATAGGGTAAATGATGATGTGGTTGGAGCCCTCTGTTGAGCTTGAGGGTATGAAAGGAGTCAGGGTTGGCTAACAGAAATGGGTTGATCAATGAATCTCGAGAAGGTGAATGCAAGCTACAGTATAGGAAAGTCTAGTACTTTACCAGAGGGCCACTGGGCCACCTGAGGATGGAAATGCATTTGAAAACAACTGTCACTAAGTGATCTGGGAGAATATTACAGCTGCTATCTTGTTCAGTGTCTCTTTGTTTTTTGTTTTTCCACTCAGGCCATTTGCCTGTCTGTTCTCAGTTGCTGTTGAAAGGTATAAATCTACTCAGTCTTCTAAACTAACAGTTCCCACAGCTTTACTTAGATATTAATAAGTTTCTTCAGAAAGAGTGTGGTGGTCATGCCCAATTTATCACTATCACCCCTAGATGCCAGCTAACATCTTCATGAACTCTCTGTGACATGAAGATGAAGCACATTGAGCCCAGTGTTTCCCGGGGAAAGCCAAAGATCCAAGGATGTTCCAGCAGGCAGTCTACCAGCAAGCACAATGCACTCAGAGGTAGAACTGCTCTGACTCCTCAGAGCTGCCTTCAGTTACATCTAAAAGGTGATGAACTTACTGTGACAGCAGAGGACAGTTTGGTAACAGAGATTAAAAACAGAGGCACTGTTTTGAGTCATACCAGGCTGAAGAGGGAACTGTTCCCCTTCCCCACCTTACATCATTACGTTGTTTCCTTTTCCAAGCACCCCGTGCTGCTTCTGACCTCCACATACTGTGGCATTTGAAGTTCATGACATGAAAGAATAAGGAACAAGTGGCAACAAATAGGGAATCAAACTTTTGAAGACACAAGATAAATGGGTTCCTGACCCAGGAATAGAACCCTAGGGTGTTGTGTTTCTTTGTACTCTGGAAAGAGGTGAATTCTGAACATTTTCAAACTGGAAATTGCTCACTTGGGTACTTCTTGATTAAAGTTTTCATACTATAGCAGAGGAGAAAAAGATAAATTTCTTGGGAGTCAGACTAAGCATCAAACCATGAGGATTTCATCACAAAAATCAGAGGAATTTGTTATGCAAAGAAGTTAGTAGACCGAAAATAAGTGATTACAAAACTGGTGGCACCGTTATCAACAAAAATGGAAAAAGCACAATGCCCCTTTTTTGAATGTGACTAATGCATTATTATCGTGGACACATACAATGAATGCATAGTGACACTGCCTTGCAAGGGGCATGGGACAATGCATGGGACATTGTTGCAAGCTGCTCTTAGAGGGAAGACTGACAACACTGCTTTTCTAGATTGCTAAACTGGACATGTTTCAAAATGGCAAATCGTGGCACTTCCTTGATGATACTATGTTCATTTACAAAATAAGTAGTATTTTTGATTCTGGCATTGATTTGTATTTCTGAAGAGGAATTTCATATTTTCTGACATTTAGGCTTGTATGAGTTGTGGTTTTTAACCAAAAGTAAGTATTAACTGAGTCAATAATACTCATAATCTCTGTTGGAGCATCTATAAGATGCCTCATATCATTTTCCATGGTTTGGTTAAGCTAGTCTTCTTGGCAGCCCTGCAAAGTTTTTAGAAAGAGATTGAAATGTGGGACGACTGGGTCGCTCAGTTGGTTAAGCGTCTGCCTTCGGCTCAGGTCATGATCCCAGGGTCCTGGGATCAAGTCCCACATCGGGCTCCATGCTCAGCGTGTAGCTTGTGTGCTCTCTCTCTGGCAAATTAATTGAAATAATTAATTAATTTAATAAAAAAAGAGATTGAAATGCATTGAAGCAGTTAAGGAGTGTTCCTCTGCTTAATGAACCACAGAAATGAGACACACCCAGGTAGGTGTGACACAAGCCAAACTGATGTAGGAAACAAAGACAAAAGAAAAATTATTAGATTTCCTTACTACTTGCAGCCCATTGACAGGTCCTTAAAACAGGTGGAGTGACATTCTCCTAGAGTGACATTACCTAGGGACTCAACTGCTTGGATGTTGACACTTTGCTAAGGGGAAAAAGCAAGCTTAGCCTGCCCCCCTCCACCCCAACCAGGATCCTGTAAGTCTACTTTAACATATAAAAATTCCTTTGGAAACTTCCTTTATCTCTACCCATCCCCCCCAAAGATACATGTTGGCAATCATCCCCTAAGTGTATGACTCACCGATATACATCTGAAGGGTCTCAGTGAGTAAGGGACAGGCAAGGCTAGGTAGGGAGAGATAGATAGGGGGCTATGTGATCAAGCTCACAGAAATGCTGAGACATAATGAAACCAGAGATAAGGGAACAAACCAAATCACCCTGCCCTTGGTGTCAGAGGTAGGGAGCTTTTATAACAGTCATTTGTGACCAACAAAGAATGAGCAGACCCCAAAGAAGATGTGAGCCATTAAAGATTTTATCACCAGTCCTTACTCTAAACAAGACATCACAAGAATGTTAAGGCCATAAGCTTTCTGGTCAGTTCTAAATAAAAGACTGTCAGTGGAGGCCCACATTGGCAACCCTGTTGGGACCCCTCTCACTCCTGAGAGCTTTTTCTGTATCCTTGCTTTATAAAACTCTATTGCTTTACTCACTCTCCTTTGTCTGCAAGATTCATTCTTTGACTCCGTGAGAGAAGAACCTCACTTTCCCACTTCAAAACCAACTCTTCCACACAATATCCATTAATTCAAGAGTCATAACTTGAGCATTGTCACTGATGCTCTTCGTGGCTTTATTTAAAATCAGGCATTGAATTCAGCATTTGAATCCCAGAATTTTCCAAGCTCTCCTTCCAGTGGAAAATCACACAGTGGTACATGACATATTGGGACTGGACACTCCCAACTCTTTCAGCTCTCTGCCATGCAAGTTCTCAGACTTGTACTCTCTGGGCACTGCTTCTGGGAAGCCTTTCTGACTTTCGAAAGCAGAGGCAATCACAGTGTTAAAACAATTAAACAGATAGGCTAATAGACCGGTGGCTCTAATGCCTTGGTGGTTTCTGTAAGCAAACCGAAACCTAAGCCAGAGTCAAGTCCTATAAATGCATTGGTATTCCAGAAAATGAAATTTAAGGGATGCCTGGGTGGCTCAGTTGGTTAAGCATCCACCTTCAGCTCAGGTCATGATCCCAGGGTTCTGGGATCAAGTCCCACGTCAGGCTCCCTGCTCAGTGGGGAGCCTCCTTCTCCCTCTGCCTGCCGCTCCCCCTATTTGTGTGCTCACTCTCTCTGTCTCTCTGACAAATAAATAAATAAAATCTTTTAAAAAAAAGAAAATGAAATTTAAGAACAAGCAAACATAAACAGTCAGCTAGGCTTTCCCAAATAAGGAAACTGCTTAAGCTATAACTAATCAAATCATTTCCTTGTTTTGCTTCCATGTCTGCTCCTTAAAAGCTTTGCCCCTATGATGAGGGAACAGAAGTCAAGCTGAGGACAAAGCAGAAGCTGACATCCCTCAACGCCCCCCCACCATGGGATATATGTGACATTACTCAGGCACTCTTGGGTACCCTAAAGGAAAAACAAATAGTTAACTTACAGAGATCACAATCCTACAAGACAGGAGTCTCCCTCAGTTTACAAATGTTTTAGCAATCTACAAGAACCAAAGCATTCCTATCATCAATGATTTAGCTTCCAAAAGGAAATGTAGATACGATTAAATGCCCTTATAACCTGCAGCCCATTGACAGATACTTGAAGGGGGCAGAGTGTATTCCTCCAGGAAGCTCACAACTATCTTCATGTTAATGCCTTGCTAGAGGGAAAAACAACCTTAACTTGACAATGGCAAGTCTTCTGGTATCTTCTAGGTCCTCTTTTGCATGTGAAAGTTCTTTTGAAACCTCTCTTTTTCCTTACCTCCCCTAACCCCATAGTATATAATCAGCCACCCATTACAACCCCCATGCAGCAGCTCTTTCCGCCCATGGGTCCTGTCCCCGGCTTTAATAAACCACCATTTTGCACCAAAGATGTCTCAAGAATTCTTTCTTGGTCATTGACTCCGGACTCCATCCCACTGAACCTCACCTATATTCCAAAACCACATCACCTTGTTCCTGTCATTGGGGCGCTCTTAACCACTTCTGGGTTGGCACTGCCTGACTCGAATTGATGTTTGCGCAAATAAAGTTAAAATTTCAACATGCCTCAATCTAACTTTTAACACTAGAAATAAACCACAAATGTTTAAAGTAACAATAAAACTATCCTTAGTATAAAAGATCTCTTGTTCTTTTAGCCATAGTTCCTCGTACTTTATAACTGCTGAACTCATCATGTTCTGTTATGATGATTTCCTAATTTCCTAATGTCTCCTTCGGTGGCATAACTAGCATGACCTGGGATGACACCAGGCTATTCAGTAATCACTAGTTCATAAATAAGTTGTTAAAGAATAAATATTATTACCTTTCTTAAGCTCACAGTAGTTTTTTGGTGCTAATAAGTGCTAGAGCCCCGTTACATTCATTCTATAGCTGTGTTTCTTGGGATTGAACTGTTAAAATATAAGTGTAAAATGGGTGGGTGGTCAAGTTAGCTGGGGGATGCTGACTGCTGGCTCTTTCTTTAAGAAATTCATTATTATATGCATTGCTATTATATATATATGTGTGTGTATTGCATTAGCATACCAAAGAGTGTGATGATTTCTTAAAAGAAAAAAAGGAACAGATTTTCACTACGTTGTATACCTGGAACTAATGAAACACTGTATGTCAATATATTTTAATAAAATTTTTTTTTGTAAAGGAACAAGTTTAATTTTACTTAGGAGACAAATTTAAGCTACAGAATGTCTTTTTTGCTTGTTTATTATTATTTTTTCAGCATTTCTATTTACACAGGTCAAAATAAGTTTCCCTAATACCAGCTTTGGGCTTCAAGTCTTTTTTTTTTTTTTTTAAGCTCCAAGCCTTTTTAATGCAAGGTTGCTAAGAGCTACTCTCTAAGCCTTTTTTTTTTTTTTTTTTTTTTTTTTTTTTTGGTTTGCCCCAGACCTGCTGCTCCAAGGCATTCTGCTGGGTAGCTCTGCAGGTGTGCTTAAAAGGAAGGGACAATGGCTCTTTTCTTTCATTGTAACCAGCAGTTAGAGGTGAACTAGAAATGTTTAAAGCAACAACTGAACTATTCTTAGCACAAAGGTCAGGATGCATTGTGAGGGAAAGAGAATAAAGGCATCCCTTCTTTAGGACAATCCTGAGGGATGCTGAACCACCAGGGGCCCATTTGCCTTGCTTTCTGGCGTTTGTTTTGTTTTATCTTCTCCACTGAGAACATGTCTGTAATGTCTCCATAAGAGGCATATGTCTAGGCTATGTCTAATTATATACTAATTTTAATTTAAAACATTATTGGGCCATGGAATTAGAATGTCTGCATCGTTTCTGGATTTCCCCAAATTCCCAATGCAAAACAAACAGATCGATGGGGTAGTATATGGAAAACTCATGGATAATATCTTTGAACGAAACAGACAATTGTCAGGGAATAGCCTGAGCCCTAAAATACTGGTGGTGGCCACACCGGTAGCTGGGGTTAGTGTGGGGTGTTGGGGTCATGGATGATGCAGGAGATACCTGAGGTCCCATAGGCTGCCCACCAGGTTCCATCCTTCCAAAAGGAGGATTTGGCCCCTGATAGAAACCAGGTCCATGGGTCAGCAAATGATGGTGAAACCAGAAGTCAGTGCAGACCCCAAACTGTAGGTAAATGCAGAAAGTGTGCCTGGCAGAGGGGCTGATGGATTGCCCCTCTGGGCAGGGAACTCTGCGATGGTCACAAATACTAGATGGTTGCAAAAGCAGGGTGTCCCTTGAATAGGGCAGAAGCCCTGGGCCAGGAAAAACAAAGTGCCCCTGGGATGGGGTGAGAGGGGTGCAAAAGAAGGGGATCCCAGAGAGATGGACAAACATCAAAATCCACTATCCCCAGGGAAAGGCCTGGTGGAAGACTGACAAATGTGGGGCTAACCCTTGGTCCCAACTGCTTTCTTTAAACACTATGTATTTCCTAGCTCTGAACCATAGAAGGTTCTAGAAACTGTGACCTCTGAATAATAGCAAAGCCCAACCATAGGTGCCTGATGTTATTTTCTAAAAGCCATTCCCTACCGAATCGGGGCAGAGCTCCAGAGAGGGATAATTGATTCCAGGGCTTGAGAAAGAAATGTGAAAAGAGATTCTGGGACGTCCTGAGAAGAGTCATGTCAAAAGTCACAGAAGCCAACTTGTGGGGGCTTCCATTCTCTAAAGATAGGAATATGTGAGAATCAAAAGGTAACCATTGTAACTGACTGAAATGCACTGAATATATAAGAAGGCTGAATTTCTAATGATATTTAACAAGGTGCCAGGGTGAGGAGGGAAAGAGGAGAGACAGAAGGAAAGGGAAGAGAACGAGGGGCAAGAGGAGCAGGAGGAGAGAGAGAAGAACAGTCACTGGGCGACACTGGAGACAACTGGGGCACCGCTCTCTCTGCAAACTGGCAACTGGAGGGAAAGATCTCCACATTTATCCTCCATTTCCTATACAGTAGTCTTTCCAGGTAACCAAATAGTTCTAATTGAGGAGGAGAAGTAGTTTTGCACCGAGAAACTCTAGCTATTAAAAGTGGAAGAGATGGCACACCTGATGTGATGCAGTATTTGCAATTCAGAGAAGGGGGGCAATAGAAAAAGTTAAATGGCTCAGTGAGAAAGAAAACTGCCAAATGTCTTCAGCAAATCAGCATGAGATAGGAAAACTGAAGGGCTCCATAAAAATCTGCTTTTTCTCCTTCTCCTGCTTCAATTCTTGCTAGGACCTGCACTTCTATCCCACTTGACATATGCCTTGTAATGCAAATAGCATATGTCCTCCTTGTAAGGGACAGTTTATGATTTCTCTAGAACAGATGACATCTAAGGAAGGACCAGATGAGAACGACTGGATAAAGCGATCATATGTGTATTCCAGATCACCAGAGCTAGACATATCAATGCCAAGACCCCTGGCTCCAAAAAATAACACCCAGGCCCTCATCTTTCTTCTAACCAGTTCCTGGATGCCCAAGAGGACATGGACACAAGACCACTGTCCTCAGTAAAAACTCTCAGACTCCAAAGACGAGATTCTCTCCTTTCCTTTCTGAGTCTCCCAGACACTCTGTCTGTATCTGCACTCCCTCTATATCTTCAATAAACTCTGCTTTCACCTCCTGCTGGTTTATGTTTGATTTCCATCCTGTGTGCAAGGGACCCTGTTGGCTGGTCCTGTGGGACCCCATCTGGGTCCTCTGACCTGGCTTGCTGGCATCACATGCTACGGAAAACAAGCAGATCGAGGTTCTGCTGGAGAACAAAGGACATTCAACAGACATGTGGGTATTTCCAAGTGTGGACAGTGGAGTCTGATACTGCTTTAAGCCAGGCAGCCACACAAATGCATTTGAATGTGGACTGGGGATTACATACAGGATGTCAGAGAAGTACCAGGAATTTTTTTGGTAGTATAATAGCATTGTTGTTAGGTGTTAAAAGTCCATATTTTTGCTAAAAATTATGGACCTGTGTCTTACAGTCTTTGGAGCAAGGAATGCTATTCAGAATTTCCACACTAGGTGTCCACCCCTCCCCCTGCCCCCTAACCCTCTCCCTTTCTCATAAAACCATACCAACTGTATCCAGATGGCTTGGAATTGCTAGTCAAAGGAGCAGACATAATGGGTATTTGCGTTTGGGTTATCTTCTGAACACCGCTAGAATGCAGAAAATTCCCTGCTGAACTGCTAATGGGACCCTAACTGCATACATTTCCCTACACCAATAAAGAGAATCACATCCAGAACATTTTGAAATGAAGTAGGTAGTTAAAATGCAACAAGAAGAAAGCCCTGACATATCAACTTTAGAGTTAGCAAATGATTCTAGACTTTTAGAATGGTGCATTATATGCCTCTGTCACAAGAAATGAGTCTAACTGTTTGATGGAGTGTTGCTCTCCTAATATGGGAGTGAGGCTTGCAAGCGGAAAAAGCATTTCTCTAGGTGCATTCACACATGGATAAGTGAAATTCAGGCCACCCAGATGATGATGGGGTACAAACTGTTGCTGGCAATCTGACAGTCCTCATCTGATAGAGTGGCTGGATGCCTTGCACAGTATTCCCAGACTCACCAGTTAATTCTGAGATGACAGTTTGCAAAAGAGGAATGAGACCATGATTTCCAGGTACAGAGACCTGAACTAGGAGGCTGTCTGTGGACTAAAGGCCCTTCTCTGAAGGTCTGAGTAGCACGGAAATCCCTGGATCCCTGGAGGGGGAGTAAGGTGCCTGCCCAGTAATGACTGGGACTAAACTGAGTGATGGGGCTTGCAGTCATACTTAACTTGACTAAAAAAGAATCAGTGGACTTTTCTGGCTCACAGAGGTTAGGAGTTGCAGGTGCAGCCTGCTACATGCATTAACTAAATGAGGTGGCACTACAGAAGTCCCTGTCCAGCTCCACCTGTCCTGTTGAAACTTGGAGCTAAAGGACAGAGAAGATCCCGTGGAAGTAGTAACAAAAGTGTCAGAGAGGAGTTCAGTACGCAAAAGTGCAGGATAGTGACTTGTCTAAGTTACACATGTCATGGTTCTGAGCCAATGAGTTTCAAAGGAGGAAAGGGGAGTGAAGGTCAGTGTGTAACCCAGCGCTGACAATACCCAGAGAAATTTTACAGCCAGGAAAGCCATCATCCTGAGAACTAAAGATCTTCCAGGATTTCACAGGGGCAACGACTCCATGTATTCGGGGAAGCTTCACCTCTCAGCACCAACACTATATAAGAAATGTTGTGCCAGGTGACAAGAGAGGGAAATATTTTCTCTCCTTCTATCTCTCCCTCTTCTTCTCTCTCTTTTCTCTCTGCCTTTCTCTTGTTCTCCCTATACTACACACACACACACACACACACAATTTGGGGAGAAAGGCAATTGGCATGGCAGGTACTTTTGGGCAAATCTACCAGGAATAATGATTCAATAGGAACATTTATATGCAACACTATTCCTTTATTTCTAGCTGTTACATTGGGCCAAGTGAAAGAAAAATAATTTTTATTTAATATTAAAAGTAATCATTACTTAAAGTGAATGGGTTTCATGATTTTTGACTGATATAGAATCTCAAAGCTATAATTTATTTCTTAATTTAGGATCATGGATTCTAAAATACTGGTGTTTCATCTGCCTTACCAAATTATGGACTATAATTTTAGGAGAAACTTTTGATGATCTGGCTCTAACATCGAACCCACCCAACCCACTGCTGAGCAGTGAAATCTGTGCTTCTATGCCCTGAGACACTAGGCCTCTCATCCTATCCTTCCCTTGTCACCCCAGCACCAGACCATGCCCAGCTCTTTCTTTTTTGTCACCCGCCCTGGTGAAGTCTGAGTCAGCTACAGAGCGAGAGCTAAAAGCCCAATCTGGAAGGGACAGACTTGAAAGTAGTAATTATATATTTTCAATTTGAAAACTGCTTGAGTTGAGAGATTCAAAATCTATTTGGGGAATGCATAAATAATATACTGATAATTGGCACATTTTTTACATCAGCCTTCCTATTTTAAACACTCATTTAAAACAACTGGCAAAAAAATGCTAACAAAATAAAAATGAAATCTTATTTCTTGCACACATCTTATTTGTCACAATCTTTACATGATTCCACTGTCATGATTTCAAAATAATCAAGAGTGCTAATACTGCTATTGAAAAATGGATGTATTAGGTAATTAATTTGAGTATTTGGTCCATTTACATTTGATGTGATTATTGGTATATTTCTGTTTGCCTTCCATCTTGTTATTAGTTCTCTATTTTTTCTATCTGTTCTTTATTCCTTATATTTCTTTTATGTCTTCTTTTGGATCAACTAAGGATTTTTTCATATTTTACCATATCTCCTTTATTTGTTTTTAAGCTACACCTCTGTGCTTTTTTTAAATTTGTGGCTCTGTGGTTTACAATATGCATCTTTTAATTTATCAATGTCTATTATAAACTAGTATTATATTATTTACATATCACATTATATTAGAAACTAAAAGAGTATATGCTTCCAATTACTCTCTCTTGTCCTTTGTGCTATTATTGTCACATGTTATTTCCGTATATATTAAACTTAATTCTACATTGTTATTACTTGTTCTTTAAATGGTCAATTGTCTTTTGAAGAAATTAAGAAATAAGAAGTGTTTTAAATTTGCCTATATATTTACATTTATCTGAGCTCTTCAATCCTTCAGTGGACAACTTCCATTTGGTATAATTTTCCTTCAACATGAAAAAATTCCTTTCATGTTTCTTGTAGTTCATCCCTGCTGGTGATGAATTCTTTCACTCATTAATCATATAATATCTTACTCTCACCTTCATTTCTGGAAGATATTTTCCTTAGATCTAGAATTTTTTCTAGATCTTAGGACTGTATAAGTATAAAAGGCTAGTATAATAATGTTCATAGTTGCTTAATTTGTAATAGCCTAAAACTGGGGACAACTAAAATTTCTCTCAGTAAGTACACAGTTAGGGAAGCTGTGGTACATCCATACTATGGAATATCACTCAGCAGGAGAAAGGAATAAACTAGTTATTCACTCTACAACTTAGATGGTACTTAAGGACACTGCTGAGTGGAAAAAAAAAATAGCCAATCTCATAAGGTCACATACTGTGTGATTCCATTTATATAACATGCTCCCAAGGAAGAAAAGTGTAGAAATGGAAAACAGAGTAGCAGTTGTTGGGGTTAGAAATTCAGAGTGTGACCATAAAAAGGCAGTAGGAGAGAGATCTTTGTAGTGATGGAACAGGGTGAGGGAACGGTTTTGTATCTTCATTGAGGTTGTGGGTACAGAAATATACACATGTGATAAAATGGCATTAAACTATATCCATCCACACACTATAGCAATGCCAATCTCATGGTTTTGACACTGTAGTTATATAAGATGTAACCTTTGGGGAAAACTGGGTGAGGGGTACACAGGACTTCTCTACACTAGTGTTGCATTTTCCTGTAATTATTTAAAATAAAATATTTATTTAATAAATGCAAATAAAATAAATGTATTTTATTTTAAATAATTATTATTTATTTGAATATATTTATAGTTATTACAAAATGAAAAGTTTAAAAAAATCATGAAAAAACTCACAAAAGTGTTGCTGTCCTGATGACTTGGAAGTTACCTATGGTAGCTTTAAAATTCATGAAAAATCTGCAATCTATCATATAACACATCATATTTGTTTTAATATAAACTGATGTTTTAGATTACTTATGTTAGAAGTACATGAAAGCCTTATTTTCTGCTCTTCCAGCCATACTTCAATATCCCCCAGTCTGAGGAAGTTTAGACTCAGCCTCCATTGGGTTGAAGCTAGTCGCTGCCATTCTCAGTCTTGTACTCCCCAAATAATAATCTTTGTAAACAACAGTTTTCTTATCTGAAAAATAGAGGCAAAAATTGTGTTTGAAGGGTCACTGTCAGATTTGGAGATGATAAACACAGCACCTATGATAGCTTCTGACATCCAGTGCTCACATGTTGTAACTACATACTCCTAAAGTAGGTGCACTGTAGGTATGCATGTGTAATATATATTTTTAATCATATGAAAACTCACATAAAGTCACCTATTTAACCAAAAACATTGTTTTCAGGGTAAAATATCTTTTTTCTGCTCTTCTAAAAATGAAATTTACTAATCAGAGAGGGGGAAAAAAACCCTCAAGGATCACAGAGAAGAGTAAAAAAGATTATGAATTCACTTTTTTTAAGAGACATTAAAATCCTCTTTAATGTATAAAACATTTAAAATAATATTCAAATCTATGTATTAAGAATTAAAAACAAGAGGGGAGGGGAGGTAAAAAAATAAGTAGGGAAGGAAGAGTTAAAGATGTCCTCAGAAATGAAAAGAGTTTCCAAGAGAAAATTAAGAACAAGAGTGGAAATACCTATGGAAGAAAGGAGAGGGAATGGGAGAGATGAGGTGGAAGCCCACAGTAAAATAATAGGAATAAAGAGGAATTATTAGACCTTGAGAAAATTCTAAAATCTTGGGCAAATGTCATTGTCACATAGTGTCTCCCTTGAGACAGTTGTCTTAGAAGATTTTAACTTGCCTTATTGCTCTTTGAAATTCCCAGTAAGCTCTCTCATCATTTTTTATGGTTCTTCACCTATTTTCTGAAAGATAACAGAGAATCCACTGAGTAGGAGAGGGAAAAAGATGTCCTCTAGTCTCCAATAGTAAACTGAGGAATATCACACACATGGAGTGAAAGTAAAAATCCAGAATACTGTTATCCTTGATTAAATTCCAGCCTTGGAAATAGCTGAAAGAATTACCTGCCTCTAGCTAGTCATTCAATTTCCACTTTTCTGAGTTTAATGCTATTTCAAATACTATCTATATCTTTTCTATCACAAGGAATAATTTTGGAATTAGAAAAGGTAGAATGTTAAAAAGAATGATGATGACTGACAAATATCATTTATTGGGTATTTACTGCACCCCAACTCCACCAGGGACATTATGCATTGTGTCTTATTTAATTACTATTTATTGTAATATATTAACAATTAACATTTATTGAGAGCCAAATAAGTATGAGCATGCTGCTTTATTTACATGCATTATTTCATTGACCCTTACACTTTCATATGAGAAAAGTGAAGTAGAGAGGAGTCAAGTACCTTGCTCACATTCATTTAAATAGAAAGTGATAGTGCTGTGTTCCAGTTCATCTTTCTTTGACCATTTTCAGGACTCCATTTATTCAATAATTCTTTAACTGTTTACAGGGCATTATATTAAAAGGATGTGGTAACTGGCCTCTTGTAACTAACTGTAAGTAGCTTTCTTTTGGTCATAGAGCCAACAGGTGGCTTAGCTGAGCCTCAAACCCAGGTCTGTCTGACTGCAAAACCTTCTTCTTTATCCTTATGACCAACCATCTCATCATTGAGGTAACTGAGGCTCACTGGAGTTAAGTTATAGTACTTGAAATAACGAACACTTCAATCTCCTAAACTAGGCAACCACATGCATTTATACAGCAAGTGTTTATTACATTCTGGGCACTGTTTTCAGTACTTTCAGCCACATTTTACAATCCTAATGTTTTGTAATAGATATTTCCATTCTGTTAGTAAGGAAAATACATTCCAAGGAGGTGTCTGGCTTGTAAGTCTTAACCCAAGCTCCTTGCTGCCTCCCTTTTAGGTTTTCCCAGCCTTCCGGATGTGGGCAATAAGCAAGGATGACCAGGAGAATGAATCAAGTCATAAACTTCAGTCTGACACCAAAGGAATGTGAAGTGGATGAACTGAATTAAGATTTTCATGTGGATTTAACACACTTTGGCCAAGAAGAGGCAAAAAAAAGTAAGACTTGATTCCACAGGAAATGGAGAAACTTTGAAAGCTTTTTATTTTTTATTTTTGTTTTTAAAACAAGCTGTGGCCAGTTTTATCAAAGAAAAATTTTGTGTGATTTACTTTTCACCAGTCTGTTCTGGCATGCTTCTAATGATATCAGAATCACCTGGATCAATGATAGCCAGTGTGCATACTCTCCAGTATTTCCCACATGCTGTGCCCTATTCAATATTATTGCCGCTGTAGTGATGGGCACCAGTTTTGGCCAACATGGCATAGTATTCTATTTCAGATTTCCTCAAGGCTGGGCAGTTGTTGGCAGGGAGGACCAGTTTCGCTTTGCCATGTCTGATCATTTTCAGAGTCTGCTTGTACCCCAGCACGTACTTTCCACTTTTCATAACAAGCTGGAGCCTGGAGTCGATGGACTCCAGCAACTTTTTCGTCTTCTTTGCGGCCACCATCCTCCTGCCTTAGATGCCGGAGGGTCCCAACCCAAAGCAGCCGCCAAAATGGCCAGGAGAGAGAAAGGAAAGAGTTCCCACAATGCAAAGCCCTTCACTGCCTGAAAGCTTTTGAAAAGGAAAATACCAGGATAAAATCTGTGCTTCAGCAAACTGGATCTGCTGCAACATATGGGAAGACAAGCAAGTGGCAGGGTCTGGAGACATCAGGAATGTCCCAGGTAAGAGGATATGAGAACCTGAATTGGACCTTGGGATTTAAAAGGAGGACACAGCTGCCAGATAGGTAGGATTACCAAGTCTTAGAACTTGGTTGGATATAAAAATATAAGTTAAAGATAACAATAAATGTTAATGGTAAGTGAAGCCCAGAAAAGCAATGGGAGGCAGGAGAATTTTAGAACAGGAGATGGTGCTCTCTAGTGAGCTTTAGAAATAATGAGAGATCCAGGGGGCGCTAATAGCAGGAAAATGTAAGGCTAAAATGGACTTCCAGGAAGCTTTAGCCGTGGAAGGTGACATATAGTTGTTAAAATTTTAGGTTTAAAGTTTCAGGTTCAAGAGAATTACCTCCATATAGATGTTAACTACAAACCCTTCAAAGTGCAGAGAAGATAGCGGTTATGGAATAGTAGAAACTAGCACATGCTGTTATGATTTTCCTAACATTGAAATGGTAGGTTTGGGATAGACTGGTAAATCTAACAATCTCTCCTCAATGGTAAGAATAAATAATTATTGGGTGGTTGTTAAGCCTCTAGAAAAGAATACTCTAATCACTAGGAGTAAGATGGAATCAGTGAAAAAAAAAAAAGGTTATGGCAAACCATGCCACATCTTTTCAAGAGCTACCAAAATTGCAGGTCAGAGGAAAACCAGAGAGCCCATATGCCTTGATTTTTAGCAGGCGTTTGTGGACACTGAATGCTGTGGTCAGCACAGAAATGTGGCAGCTATATGCTGAGCAGTATAGAGGTTTAAAGAGGATTGGAGTCATGCTCAGAGAATAGAAGTTAATATCAGCTGAGAACATACTTCTCAGCATCATAAACATTTGTCACATTTGAAAACATGATGAAGATGTAGGAACATCATAACATTATGAACTATTGGGTTGAGCATTCTGTGGAGTGAGGGGAATATCTTAGCTGACATTAATGCCCAAAATATTGTCCCAGGTTATTGTGATCAATTTAAACTAAGAAGAACTTTTAAAGGGATAAGAAGTAAAAATTAAGTACATAATAACTGAATAAAAAGAGATCATGTAGCAGGAAATCATTTGAGAAAGGCCTCAGAGTTTGGGCTACAAACAAACTTTAAGCCAGCAAAAAATAAATAAATAACTAATTATTTAATTAAAATAAATTGCTAGTATAGCCTCATGCTGCATAAATAGAAGTCTTTCATCCCTATTAAGGGCAGCAAAGGTGGTCCAGCATTGGTCACTGAACTGACTATATCTGGAGTCACTTCATGGTTGGAAAACTTATTTTTTTAAAGATTTTATTTATTTATTTGACAGAGAGAGAATACAAGTAGGCAGAGCAGCAGGCAGAGAGAGAGGGAGAAGCAGGCTCCCCGCCGAGCAGGGAGCCTGACACGGGGCTCAATCCCAGGACTCTGGGATCATGACCTGAGCCGAAGGCAGACGCTTAACCGACTGAACCACCCAGGCGCCCTGGAAAACTTATTTTTAAAAGTTCATTGCTGGGGGCGCCTGGGTGGCTCAGTTGTTAAGCGTCTGCCTTTGGCTCAGGTCATGGGATCCAGCCCGGCATTGGGTTCCCTGCTCCGCGGGAAGCCTGCTTCTCCCTCTCCCACTACCTGTGTTACCTCTCTCGCTGTATCTCTCACTGTCAAATAAATAAATAAAAAATAACAATAAAAGTTCATTGCTAAACAAGAGGATTTCCAGTGGAAATTATTAGCAAGGTTGAATATTTTGAGGAATGAGATAGATAAAAACACTTATGTCCAACCAAGCTAATAAAGGGAATCTCATTGGGAGAAGAAAACAAAAGATTTTAAACCTTGAAAATGGAAGACTTATTGGTAATGGGATTATATTTTCAAATATTTAAAGACCTTAATATGCAAAGGCTAATTCCAGGAAGTAGAATTAGGAGCACTGGTTTGACAGATGTTAATGAGTAACTAGGAATATGCTTATGTGGGAGATATTTGAGCAAGATATTTGATTCAAAACCCTTTGGGCAGAAATACACCAGTCTTGGACATGCTGGCAAATGTCAAGGCCAAAATAACATGCATTTATTCCACAAATATTTTTTTAAGCTTTATAGTGACCCACACACTGGGTTTGGGGGTAGAGATACACTGATAAATAAGAGAGACAGTCATGGACCCATTAGTATGGGGCTAGTCATAGTGGGGACATAGACAGGACTTTTCACTGGGGTGACCGGTGGGAAGAAAGTGCTACCTAAGAATCTGAACTGCTGAGACAAGACTTAGCTTGTAACCAAGGAAAAGAAAAGGTGAGGTGGAAGTGGGAACAGAGAGGCTGGGTGTTTGGTTAACCAATATCCCACACAAACTGAAGCACAATAATTTTGCTATTAAGTCCTTTTCACAGAGGGTGGTGGGACTTTTTCTTTTTTTTTTTTTTAAGCCACTGCTGGGAGGATAAATGAATATATGTAAAACACCTACAAGCATACCAAACACATAGAAAGTGCTACATAAAGGTTGGCTATTATTGTTGTCATTGTTGTTGGCCTTTTTCTTGATGGTCTTTGAAAGTGTTGTGTTATGGACTGAATGTAAGTGTTTCCCCAAAATTCATATGTTGAAGTCCTAACCTCCCAATGTGATGATATTTGGAGGAGGGGCCTCTGGGAGGGAATTAGGGTTAGATGAAGTCATGAAGATGGAGCCCCCATGATGCGAGGAGTGTTCTTATAAAAAGAGGAAGAGACACCAGTACCATGTGATGACATGAAGGCAACTGCATCAGCCAGGACCTTGATCATAGATTCCCAACCTCCAGAACCTTGAGAAAATAAATGTCTGCTGTTTAAACCATCCAACCTCCTGTGTTCTGTCATGACAGCCCAAGCTAAGACAGACAGGGAGGGAGAGCTGCTATTAAAGGATACTGAACTATCTCAGTGAGGAGGGAGCACATGCTACTGTTGGTCATCAGCTATAGCTCCTCTTGTGCAGAAACCCTCAAAGGGAAAGGATTTGGCACACAATTTTGTTCACATTCCCATCAGCCATTCCTAATGGCTTTCCATAGCTATTATCACCTAGAAGCCTTGGGTAAGCTATCCTCAGCCCACTTCTCCAGGCCCATCCATCAACATGCTCCTCTTCATTCTCTTCCTTAGACTCACTGGCCTTTGATCAGCTCCTCCAATAGGCCATGCTCCCTACAGCTTCATGCCCTGTTGTATTACTCCCTCTGCATGACATGCTCTTTCACTCCCTTTCACATCTAGCAGTTGTCCAGGAAAGTCTCCTCTGACTTTCCTAATCAGATAAATTTTACCATTACACATTTCATGACACCTGTACACAGCACTTACCAACATCTGTTATGTTTTCTATAAGTGTGAGATTAATGGCTTTTCCTCCACTCTTCTCTCCTTGTTCCACAAGGACAAGGGCCCCCATGTCTATTTTGCTCACCATTGTATCCCCACCCCTCAGCACAGGACTTGGCACATACCTATTTTGGCCCAACTTATCTATTCTAATAAACATGTTGATAAAGAACAATATAGACCTCCATATACATAAGGTCGTGCCATCATGGTTCTCCCCTTAGACCTAGATTTAATTCCTCTGCATAAACCTTGACTATAGGAATCTTGCAGAAAAACAGAAGGAGAAACTTTTTAACCAAACAACTACATGTTCTGCCTTTCACAGGGAGACCTGATTAATTATTGTATGTTTTCAGCACAAGTGGGGTGACCACCCATTGGGGAGTTGTGATGGTTAATTTTACACATCAACTAGACTGGGTTAAGACAAGTCTAGAGAGCTGGTAAGACATTATTTCTGGGTATGTCTGTTAGGATGTCTCTGGAAGACATTAGCATTTGAATTGGTGAACTGAGTAAAGATTACCTTCACCACTGTAGGTAGGAATCATCTAATCCATCCAAAGGCCCAAATAGAACAAGAAGCAGAGGAAGGAGCAAAAGCAACATGAGGCACTATGATGGTGGGAGCACAGTAGCCTTGAGGATGTGCTTCCTGCAGTCATTCCTTCAACTATTCATCCAAAACCAACAGAGCCTGGGCCTTGTACTATGGAAGAGCTGGGGACACAAAAATGAAGAGAAGCCCCTGTTCTACATGAGCTCATAGTCCAGAGAACCAGAAAGAGGGAATTATATTTTAGAGAAGGATATATTTAGAGATGCTGAGCAAAATTAGTCAAGGTCACACTGGCTGGATAGTTAAACCTAGAGAGAATGAGGCTCCCTATCACTTGAATTTTTGTTATAAAGAGTCTGGCTTCAGCCTAAAGTCCCCTGAGGTGACACAGGAGAGGGGTTCAGGCTGCAAGACTTATTCCATCATCTCTGTGAAGAGATATGCTAAGAAAGGAGGGATATTATCTTTGCTGAACAAGCATGTCCTGCATACAGTTTGAGACATTCATCCTTCAGGATGATTGAATTTTCCTTTGCTGTAATCTTATTTAAATAACATTATATGTAATACTATTTGTGATAATATACTGAACATCTTTATTTCTCTACAGACAGCAGGAGCTATTTGTTTTGCCAGTCCAATGCCAGTGCCTCACTGGGTGTTGGAACCTAATGGGTGTGACCAAACTGATGGGCATGGTGGCTGCAGTACATGAAAGCTGAGGGCTGTCATGGCCACACAGTTTTCTACATGTGGGCCAAGCCAAGAGAACAGGCACAGGCCTCCCTGCAGTATCTGTTCTACCCCAGAGAGTTCTCCAAAGAGTTAATGCTGGGAAGGAGGACACAGAAATGCTGTTATTTTCCTAAAAATAAAAAAAATTAAAAAATGGCTCTAAAGCTCAAAGAAGATGGTGTTATAGATGTAAGGGCACTTTTTTTTTATGTTATGTTAATCACCATGCATTACATCATTAGTTTTTGATGTAGTGTTCCATGATTCATTGTTTGTGTATGATACCCTGTACTCCATGCAGAATGTGCCCTCTTTAATACCCATCCCCAGGCTAACATGTCCTCCCACCCCCCTCCCCTCTAGAACCCTCAGTTTGTTTTAAAGAGTCCATTGTCTCTCATGGCTCATCTCCCGCTCTGATTTATTTATTTATTTTTTTAAATTTTTTTGTTGTTATGTTAATCACCATACATTATATCATTAGTTCTTAATGTAGTGTTCCATGATTCATTGTTTGTGCATAATACCCAGTGCTCCACGCAAAATGTGCCCTCTTTAATACCCATCACCAGACTAACCCATCCCCCCACCCTCCTCCCCTCTAGAACCCTCAGTTGTTTTTTCAGAGGCCATTGTCTCTCATGGTTCCTCTCACCCTCCAACTTACTCCCCTTCATTCTTCCCCTCCTGCTATCTTCTTCTTTTTCTTTTTTCTTAACATATGTTGCATTATTTGTTTCAGAAGTACAGATCTGTGATTCAACAGTCTTGCACAATTCACAGTGCTCACCATAGCACATACCCTCCCCAATGTCTATCACGCAGCCACATCTTCCCTCCCACCCCCCACCACTCCAGCAACACTCAGTTTGTTTCCTGAGATTAAGAATTCCTCATATCAGTGAGGTCATATGATACATGTCTTTCTCTGATTGACTTATTTCACTCAGCATAACACCCTCCAGTTCCATCCACGTCGTTGCAAATGGCAAGATGTCATTCCTTTTGATGGCTGCATAATATTCCATGGTGTATATATACCACTTCTTCTTTCTCCATTCATCTGTCGATGGACATCTTGGCTTTTTCCACAGTTTGGCTATTGTGGACATTGCTGCTATAAATATTGGGGTACACGTACCCCTTCGGATCCCTACATTTGTATCTTTGGGGCAAATACCCAGTAATGCAATTGCTGGATCATATGGTAGCTCTATTTTCAACTGTTTGAGGAACCTCCATACTGTTTTCCAGAGTGGTTGCACCAGCTTGCATTCCCACCAACAGTGCAGGAGGGTTCCCCTTTCTCTGCATCCCCGCCAACATCTGTCGTTCCCTGACTTGTTAATTTAAGCCATTCTGATGGGTGTGAGGTGGTATCTCATTGAGGTTTTGATTTGGATTTCCCTGATGCCGAGTGATGGTGAGCAGTTTTTCATGTGTCTGTTGGCCATTTGGATGTCTTCTTTGGAAAAATGTCTGTTCATGTCTTCTGCCCATTTCTTGATTGGATTATTTGTTCTTTGGGTGTTGAGTTTGATAAGTTCTTTAGAGATTTTGGATACTAGCCCTTTATCTGATATGTCATTTGCAAATATTTTCTCCCATTCTGTCGGTTGTCTTTTGGTTTTGTGGACTGTTTCTTTTGCTGTGCAAAGCTTTTTATCTTGATGAAATCCCAATAGTTCATTTTAGCCCTTGCTTCCCTTGCCTTGGGTGATGTTTCTAGGAAGAAGTTGCCGTGGCTGAGGTCGAAGAGGTTGCTACCTGTGTTCTCCTTTAGGATTTTGATGGACTCCTGTCTCACGTTTAGGTCTTTCAACCATTTGGAGTCTATTTTTGTGTGTGGTGTAAGGAAATGGTCCAGTTTCATTCTTCTGCATGTGGCTGTCCAATTTTCCCAACACCATTTGTTGAAGAGATGGTCTTTTTTCCATTGGACATTCTTTCCTGCTTTGTCGAAGATTAGTTGACCATAGAGTTGAGGGTCCATTTCTGGGCTCTCGATTCTGTTCCATTGATCTATGTGTCTGTTTTTGTGCCAGTACCATACTGTCTTGATGATGACAGCTTTGTAATAGAGCTGGAAGTCCGGAATTGTGATGCCGCCAGCTTTGCTTTTCTTTTTCAATATTCCTCTGGCTATTTGGGGTCTCTTCTGGTTCCATACAAATTTTAGGATTATTTGTTCCATTTCTTTGAAAAAGGTGGATGGTATTTTGATAGGGATTGCATTGAATGTGTAGATTGCTCTAGGTAGCATTGACATCTTCACAATGTTTGCTCTTCCAATCCATGAGCATGGAACGTTTTTCCATTTCTTTGTGTCTTCTTCAATTTCTTTCCTGAGTATTTTATAGTTTTCTGAGTAGAGATCCTTTGCCTCTTTGGTTAAATTTATTCCTAGGTATCTTATGGTTTTGGGTGTAATTGTAAATGGGATCAACTCCTTGATTTGTCTCTCTTCTGTCTTGTTGTTGGTGTATAGGAATGCCACTGATTTCTGTGCATTGATTTTATATCCTGCTACTTGACTGAATTCAGGTATGAGTTCTAGCAGTTTTGGGGTGGAGGCTTTTGGGTTTTCCACATACAGTATCATATCATCTGCAAAGAGTGAGAGTTTGACTTCCTCTTTGCCGATTTGGATGCCTTTGATTTTTTTGTTGTCTGATTGCTGTGGCTAGGACTTCTAATACTATGTTGAATAGCAGTGGTGAGAGTGGACATCCCTGCCGCGTTCCTGACCTTAGGGGAAAAGCTCTTAGCTTTCCCCATTGAGAATGATATTCGCTGTAGGTTTTTCATAGATGGCTTTTATGATGTTGAGGTATGTACCCTCTATCCCTATACTCTGAAGAGTTTTGATCAAGAAAGGATGCTGTACTTTGTCAAATGCTTTTTCTGCATCTATGGAGAGGATCATATGAGTCTTGTTCTTTCTTTTGTTAATGTATTGTATCACGTTGGTGATTTGCTGATGTTGAACCAACCTTGCAGCGCAGGGATAAATCCCACTTGGTCATGGTGAATAATCCTTTTAATGTACTGTTGGATCCTATTGGCTAGTATTTTGCTGAGAATTTTTGCATCCATGTTCATCAAAGATATTGGTCTGTAATTCTCCTTTTTGATGGGGTCTTTGTCTGGTTTTGGGATCAAGGTAATGCTGGCCTCATAAAATGAGTTTGGGAGTTTTCCTTCCATTTCTATTTTTTGGAACAGTTTCAGGAGAATAGGTATTAATTCTTCTTGAAATGTCTGATAGAATTCCCCTGGGAAGCCATCTGGCCATGGGCTTTTGTTTGTTGGGAGATTTTTCATGACTGCTTCAATTTCCTTAGTGGTTATTGGTCTGTTCAGGTTTTGTATTTCTTCCTGGTTCAATTTTGGTCGTTGATACATCTCTAGGAATGCACCCATTTCTTCCAGGTTATCTACTTTGCTGGCATAGAGTTGCTCATAATATGTTCTTATAATTGTTTGTATTTCTTTGGTGTTGGTTGTGATCCCTCCTCTTTCATTCATGATTTTGTTGATTTGGGTCATTTCTCTTTTCTTTTTGATAAGTCTGGCCAGGGGTTTTATCAATCTTGTGAATTCTTTCAAAGAACCAGCTCCTAGTTTCGTTGATCTGTTCTACTGTTCTTTTGGTTTCTAGTTCATTGATTTCTGCTCTGATCTTTATGATTTCTCTTCTCCTGCTGGGTTTAGGCTTTATTTGCTGTTCTTTCTCCAGCTCCTTTAGGTGTAGGATTAGGTTGTGTATTTGAGACCTTTCTTGTTTCTTGAGAAAGGCTTGTATTGCTCTATACTTTCCTCTCAGGACTGCCTTTGCTGTATCCCAAAGATTTTGAACAGTTG
Organism: Callorhinus ursinus; assembly: GCF_003265705.2. NCBI lineage: Eukaryota > Metazoa > Chordata > Mammalia > Carnivora > Otariidae > Callorhinus > Callorhinus ursinus. The sequence continues at coordinate 2,095,724 of NW_027397140.1, forward strand.
TGTTTTCATTTCTATTGGTTTCCATGATTTTTTTAAATTCTTCTTTAATTTCCTGGTTGACCCATTCATTCTTTTGTAGGATGCTCTTTAGCCTCCATGTATTTGAGTTCTTTCTGACTTTCCTCTTGTGATTGAGTTCTAGTTTCAAAGCATTGTGGTCTGAAAATATGCAGGGACTAATCCCAAACTTTTCGTACCGGTTGAGTCCTGATTTGTGACCTAGGATGGGATCTATTCTGGAGAATGTTCCATGGGCACTAGAGAAGAATGTGTATTCCGTTGCTTTGGGATGGAATGTTCTGAATATATCTGTGAAGTCCATTTGGTCCAGTGTGTCATTTAAAGTCTTTATTTCCTTGTTGATCTTTTGCTTAGATGATCTGTCCATTTCAGTCAGGGGGGTGTTAAAGTCCCCCACTATTATTGTACTGTTGTCAATGTGTTTCTTTGCTTTTGTTATTAATTGCCTTATATAATTGGCTGCTCCCACGTTAGGGGCATAGATATTTACAATTGGTAGATCTTCTTGTTGGATAGACCCTTTAAGTAGAATATAGTGTCCTTCCTCATCTCTTATTACAGTCTTTGTTTTAAAATCTAATTTGTTTGATATAAGGATTGCCACCCCAGCTTTCTTTTGGTGTCCATTAGCATGGTAAATTGTTTTCCACCCCCTCACTTTCAATCTGGGGGTGTCTTTGGGTCTAAAATGAGTTTCTTGCAGACAGCATATTGATGGATCTTGTTTTTTAATCCAATCTGATAGCCTGTGTCTTTGATTTCCCCCTCCGATTTTCCCCCGCCTCATTCTTCCCCTGTTAGGGCACTTCTTAAAAGTTTAAAGAGCATATTGTCTGCAAACACAATAATAAAATCAAATCAATGGTGATACTCTGTTTACAATCAGCTAAGGTGGTATAAGATAACTAAGATGTTAAGAGAAAAGGAAAATATAGTTCTGTTTTGTATTTTTTCCCTCCTTGTTACATCTGATGATTAGTTGAGAAAATACTTTATTTCATATATAGATATCTAAATGCATTTTCCATCAGACATCCTTCTAAACGGTGTGTCTGTCTTGTTACTACTCTGTAATGTGAAACTCATTCTGGAAGCTTCCTACTGCTCAAAGACATAATCTAAATCACTGAGAACAAGGCTCCAAAGACTATGCCTGGCTCTTTGCCTTCACCATCCCACACTCCTGCCACCTTATACTTCCCTACTTTGTAACTTGGTATGTCTTCCTCTTGCACTCCCCCATCCAGAACTTAGGCCATGCCCACCCCTCCCTAGAATACTACCACTCATACAAAACTGAGGTTCTCTTTCCTCTGGGTCCAGTGACCACTTCCTCCTTCATGATGGGTGTGACAGGAGCCCAATCCCAGTCATGGTGCTGACTCACTGCTGTGAATGCTGTTGGTTCCTTGGATTCTGTCCTTGTACTTTTGTGATTTGTGAGCTCCCTAAGGAAAAGCAGTCACCTTGGTGTTCCCATGCCTGGTTTGTACATGGTGGACCCCAATTATTGTCTGAGGAAGGAAATGAGAGATGGAGGGAGGGAGAGAGGACTGGAATACACATTTTAGAAAGAAAGAAAGCAGAATGTGCACATTTAGAGGAAATACCCAGGGGACAGAGGACAAGCTTAGGATATTTAAACCAGAGAATAAAATTCTTCTGAGAACATAGAGCTGTCTACAAATATTTGTGGGTTTTAAGGTAGGTAAAGGCTTACTAGAACTATAACTTATATTTATATATGAAGATAGGGGGAAATTTTAACTCAAAAATTTCAATGGATGTCTCTGGTGATGGATGTCACCATTTTGAGTGGGGACCAGTTCTCTGCAGGGAGTTGGTGCAGTGAGTTGGAACACTGTATTACATGATCATGTGGGTGTCTCCCAACACTGAGTCTGGCTGTAGATAAATGCAACATCACTTCTATGGTCCTCTAATAAGAAGCCCCAATCCATCTGCCCCATATCAGACAAAAGAAAAGGGAAAGAAAACAATCTAGGACAAGAAACTAAATAGCTCTTAATGACTTATCTCAACTACCATTAATTTCTGTTATGTTAAGTTTTGGATTCTTTTTTTTTCAAAGTAAAAAGTAAATTTTTAAGTAAAAATACTTAAAGCACATCTGCCATCTTGGATCTCTTGGAGAATATTTAAAAGAACAATATGAAGAAAATTCTGATCCAAGACTGATTACTGATCTGCTTATGGAGCTGAATTTCTAAACACTTCAAAAGCAACATGGATCTAATGTGAGAGATATCACTTTCCATTTAGAGAAGGAGATCCACATGTGTTAATATTACTTGTTAATTTTGTTGGAAGCTAAGGAATGCATGCCCATTAGGATGAAGACTCCCTTTCACAATAGCAGAAAATGTAATATAGAAATGTATAGCAGAAAATGGTTATCATTTTCTGGTTAATCAAATTTATTTCACCAATGAGATATTACTGCCAAAAAATGTTCATTGTAAATCTAATCATGATGAAACAATCAGGTATTCCAGAATGTGGGACATTCTACCATTTAGTACATAACCAACCTGGAATCCTCACAAAAGTAAGTGACACGACAAACACAACAAATCAAAAAGGAGGGTGCCAATCTAGTTCAGAAGTGACTGAAGACACATAATTAGTAAGTGTCAAGTGTGAACCTTGAGTCTTGGATCAAAATAACACAGCTATGGAAGACATTTCAAATGCAACTGGAAAATTTTTGACTGTAGATTAGACACCAAATGATAACTTTATTTTAGTGGTATTATGAAGGGAGTGCTTTCATTCATAGTTAGGGCATCCAAAATATTCAGAAGTGACATGTTGTGATGTCTGCAACTTATTTTCAACATATTAGCAAAAAAGAGAGAGTGTGTGTGTTTGTGTGTGTGTGTGTGTGTTTACAGAGAGAAAGTAAACATGGAAAAGTTAACAATCTAGGTCATTCTACAATGAATCAAACTAGCTCACTATGACTTATACAATGAAAACATGTGAACAACTGAGAAACTGAAGTTTACAATAGTGGAGGGATGCCATGTGGAAGGAACTTTCAGTACCCACAGCTTTGTCTTTCCCTGGGTACTGTTACTAGTAACCTGCTTATTTGCTCAGAAGTCCAGCACATTGTCTGGAGCCCAAGAATGAGTTGAGGGGACCTAAGCAATATTTCTTCTCAACTCCAGTCTGAGGTTAAGATGTCCTGAAGAGAGAGCAAAGTATATATAATGGAATCCAGCTCTTTAAGGATATCAAAAGGGAATTTTCAAGCTACTTTTTTGTACAATCTAGATGTTAAAATTAGCATACAATTATTTCTTTATAAATAAAAATTTTTAGCCTTCAAAAAAAAAAAAAACCCAGTTAATCTAGGTCAAGGGTAAACAGGCATCTATTGTACTATTCCTTCAGCTTTTTTTTACATTTGAAAATTTTCAAAAGAAAAGTGGAAAATTATTTTTGGAATATTAATGTCAAACATTCTCATTTCTTCTATTTTCAGTGGTAATAAAATTTACTTGGGAACATGACTATGGCTCCCTCTGATGCTTCTTTTTTCCAAACTCTCCACTAAATGAATTGGATCAGAGTCCACTACTTAGAAGATTCTTTTAGTGACAGTGAGTCTGGGCCTATCAATGGTGGAGTCGGCCCTCTACACAGAGCACTCCCCCAGCTCCTGCAGGGGAGATGCCAAGAGGCTCTGGGTACCCCTCCTACCACAGAATGTTCACTCATGGAGGGACTAAGAGATGGAAACCCATATAGAGAGCAATGTTTGCACTGGGAGAGATTGTAATGGGAGTTTACAAAAGCTTTGGGAAAACTTGAGATGTTTGGGAAATTGGTTGAACCAGAGAATAAGAGAAGTGAGAGAGAAGAAGGGCATGTGACTGCCAGGCTGAGGCATTTATATGTAATCTAGGAGCCAGTGGGGAGTCTGCATGTGTTGAATAGAGTAGAAGCATAGTTAAGAGCAGCATTTTTCAGCAGAATTTGCCTGCAAGTGGTCTTGGTAGGTTGATGGGTCAGGATTGTTGAGAAATTTAGGGTGAGAAACTGTGGGGACAGTGAGGCTGCAGAGAGTAAGAGGCAAGAGTTAGAGAATGATGTCCATAGACCCAGGCTCCACTAGACTGGGACTGACTACTAAAATAGTAGGCAAATCTCTTAACCTCCATGTGATTCCTTCTTTTTCATTTTAGAAAAACTGGCTGCAGGTTCTTGGGTTAAGAGAATCAAATAAGTAAGATAATTTAAATGTTTTAAAATCCAATAATAATGTTGCCTTACATTTATATGTTCAAAATAGTTTTCTGCTGGTCCTCTATCCCAGCTGCTAATTAGACCCTTATTCTTCCTCCTGCCAACCCTTCTCTTGCTCATAATCTATCTAAGAGCCTCAAAGAGATGTTTCACGTGTCTAAGGAAAAATCCCAGGGGCAGTTGGGTGGCTCAGTTGGTTCAGCATCCAACTTTTGGTTTCAGCTCAAGTCATCATCTCAGGGTCATGATCTTAAGAGTCATGAGATCAAGTCCCAAGTTGGGCTCTACACTCATCGGGGAGTCGGCTTGGATTCTCTCCCTCTCCTTCTGCCCCTCTCTCCACTCATGCTCACTCTTTCTCTCTAAAATAAATAAATAAACAAACAAACAAACAAATAAATAAATAAATAATCAATCTATCTTTAAAAATAAATAAATAATGGGGCACCTGGGTGGCTCAGTCAGTTAAGCATCTGCCTTCAGCTCATGATCCCGGGGTCCTGGGATCAAGCCTCACATTAAGCTCCATGCTCAGGGGGAGTCTTCTTTTCCCTCTCCCTCTGACCTTCCCCCCCTGCCCATGCTCTCTCTTTCTCAAATGAATAAATAAAAAAATCTTTAAGAATGAAAAAGACTGAGAGAGTGGGAGGGAGGGTGGAAAGAAGGGAGAAAGAACAAGCCCAGTCTGCTCTCTGAACCATCAAAATGTAATGCTCATTTTCTCTCCTCTAATTGTAGTCTAGAAAACACTAGGTACATTTGGCATGCTTTATCCATTGTACATGATTTCCTTTGTTGCTGGGTGCTGCCATCTGATCTGGTACCTGCCTTGTCCAAAAGGTGCCATTACAATTCCATTTAGCTCACTTGCCCTGTAGCTCTCAGAGGACCAAAGCTGCACAGTGATTAGTAGCAAAATGAGGAAGAATTAACTTCACCCTTTTGTGTAGACCCAGGTTTAAGAAATGATAAATTAGGGCTGCAAGGGCCCCGATATCCTACAATGGTTTCAGTGAAATAGCTTTACCTGCAGAAGAAAGGGAGTGTCAGATACCATACTCAGAGTTATCTCTCACATCTGTTAACCAAAGCTTTGTTTATGAATCCAATTTGCCTTTCCTGGTGCTCCTTTAGGAAATTCCTTAATATATCAAGATATACAGTTTTTCCAGGCTCCCTAATTTTCCTTAGGCATGGACAGATATTTTGGAACAAATGTGACAACTGCAGTACTATAGTAACAGTTAAGAGGTCTTAGAAAAACATGTTATCCATTTTATTGCATAAATTTTTCCTTCATTTATATAAATTATAGTATATGTATAAAGTTTATTTCTATCCATTTGTTTATAACCTCCTTAAAAACAGATCTTTTGTTTCTTTGTTTCCTTTGAATAGTCCAATCACAAATATACAAATAATACAACACAATAATGGCAGCCTTATCTGGTCTTACATTCTATAGTTCATAAAAGTAGTACATATTAAGTACTGAAACATGCTCCCAGTCTTTAGGATTCTATGCATTCTTTAAGATAGTTTTTCAAATATGTGGTCATGGAGCAACTGGATATCATAATGAGGGAGGGAAATTAACCTTGACTCTTATCTAATGTCATAGACAAAAATTAAGTTGAGGTAGATTATAGACCTAAATGTGAATGTTAAAATATTCAAATTTTAAGAAGAAAATAAATTTTAAAAATATGTTCATGACTTTGAGATAAGCAAATATCTCTTAAATAGGACATTAAAACATTGAGCATAAAAGAACAAATTGATAAATTGAATTTCCTTAAAATTAAGAAATTTCTTCATCAAATACATCATTAAAAGATGTGCAGACACTAAAAATGTCAGGGTTTTCTAACTTCAGGGGTCCTCATCTATGACACAAACTTTCACATTTATCCCATGGAACTTGGGTGGCAAGAGGAACAGAGACAAACATGGAACTTATGATGCTTGCTGTGACCTGAATAATAAAGTCCTTTGTCTCTGAACCAGTCATCTCTCTTCTGCCAGAATCTATGAAACTGTAGTAGGCCAACTTGTTAACTCACAAATGAGGTAGTATCTCAGACTGTCACAGTTCTTGATAAGGAGAACCCTGACGTATCTCAAGAGTTAGAGGTTCTGGGTATCTCAGGACAAGAACTAGCAATGGATCAAAAATAGAAGAGGGAGTTAAAACTCCATAAACCAAACACAGAGTTGGTGATTGTCTTTCCCCATTCCAGTAGAACATGGAGTTCCCTGATCTTTGGAGACTGAATCAAAAAACCCAGGATTCAGTGACACAGAAATAAAAGATGAGCACACCAGGTCATTTTCTTGTTTGGCTTCCAGCATTTTGTCCACAGGCTTGCAACTTCCCAAGCAAAGTATTAAAAAAAAATCTTTGTGAAATGAATAAGCCAAAGTAAAAAGACCTAGAAATACTAACAAGCCACACTTGCTCTAAATTCCCAGTCTTCACCCTAATGTGAGACCTACAGAGAGCTTCCAATCATCCATAAGTACTTCATTTCTAAATATTAATAAGACACCAGTGAGGAAATGCTTTATTATAAAAAAAGTACTCCAAAACAAATAAATGATACCAAAGGTATCAGCAGCAATGTGGGACCAGAAGAAAACTTCAAAGTAATTATGTTTAATGTCCTCAGAGAGAGAAAAGACATTATTAAGTCATCAAAATAATAGCAAGATGCCATAAAAGAAGAATATTCCAAGGACAAGATAGTGCTTTGGAGTTGTGTTTTTTTTTTTTTAATTAGTAGATAGTTGGCAGGTAAATTGGTAGAAGTTTCCTGAAAACTAGTTCAATAAGAAAAATGCATACAGTACAAAGTGGTTATAATATAATTATAATATGAGAAGAAGATAATACCATAGAAGAAAGAATTTATTAAAGAAATAATGTAAGAAAGTTTTCAGAGAAAGATAGTGGTGGAATCGGAGGGCTGTAGGATTGCCTCTTCCCATAAACACAACTAGATAACTATCTAATCATCCTAAATATCCCAGAAATAGACCTAAAGCCTGACAGAACAAACTCCACAACTGAAGAAAGAGAAGAGGCCACATCAAAGAAGTAAGAAGTGAAGAAATGTGGTTTCAGGGAGAAATGAATTGCTCATGCTGTGGAGGTGGGGGCGCCATGGTCATGGAGAAGGGAGAGAGAGAGAGGAACAGACAAGGTAATGCACAAGGAGAACGTTTCCCCAAAGCCATTGGCTTGGAAAATGAGAGGTGTTGAATTTCATGACTTCACGCAATGAGCAAAGCTTAAAGTCTGGAGTTTCAAATGTCAGCAAGGTTGGCTGGGCTAGAGCCTGGAGGGCACTGCCTTACTCCCAGAAAGAAGGCAGGCACACAACTTGGGGGCAGACAGCCTGGAAACAGCAGTCTGAAGAGAACCTTGGGCTCACAGTGGGGAGATTATTCACTCTTCTTAGAGTGCATTCCTGAGAGGCAGCTTTCATGGAGACACTTCTTAGGAAACACAGGAGTTGGCCAGTGCCATTTCCCTCTGCTGCCCTTCAGTATAAATGCAGAGCCACTTGTGGGAAGAAGCACAGCCCACACACTGGCTGCCTAACTTGCATACACTAAGCCCTACCCTTGTGCTCTGGTAGGACCGCCCTTCTCAGTCACGCTTGCCTCAGTTCCAGCACAGCAGACCCCTCCCCCAGAAGAACAGCGCAAACCCCTGCCCATACTGCTTCTCCCAACCAGAGAGTTCCTTAGGGCCTCAGTTATGGTAGAGGTGGTGACAAGTCTCATTTCACAAGCAGACCAGAGCACATCTAGTTAAAACTCACCACATTCAGGCCACAGACCAAACACTGACTACAGTATGCAAGGAGAGCCTCAGCAGATGACTGGCTTGAAGGATAGATCAGTCAAAACAAAACAACAGAGCTCATGCAGCACACGCTGGAGACTCTCCTTGAAGCACCAGGCCCTGGGTACTAGAGGACCTCTTATTCATGAAGCCATTACTTTCAACAGCAGAAGACATAACTGGCTTTTCTAACACAGAGAAGGCAGAGACTTAGAAAAAATGCCAACATGGAGGAATTTATCCCAAATGAAAGAACAAGATAAGGGCATGGTCAGATCAAAGTGAAATGTATAAGAGTAACATGTCTGGTGGAGAAATTCAAGAAACAGTTATAAGGATACTGGGCATGAGAAATGAATAGAGGACATCAGTGAGATCCTTACCACAGAGATAAAAGAGTTAAAGAATCAATAAAAGATGAAGAATGCAATAAATGAAATTAGAAATGTGCTTGATGCAATGAACACCAGGCTGGAAGAAGTAGAGCAATGAATTAGTGATCTAGAAGACAAACTAATGGAAAGTAATGAAGCTGAACAAAAGAATTATAAAACACGAGAATAGACTTAGTAAACTCAGTGACTCCATCGAACATAACATTCATATTATAAGAGTCCCAGAAGAAGAAGAAGAGAGAAAAGGGGGCAGAAAATTTATTTGAAGAAATAATAGCGCCAAACTTCTCTAATCTGGGGAAGGAAATAGACATCCAGATCCAGGGGACAAAAAGAACTCCCATCAAAATAAAAAACAGGCCAATACCAAGACATATGGCAATTAAATTTGCAAAATATATTAATAAAGAAAACATCTTTTTTTAAAGATCTTATTTATTTATTTGACAGAGAGTGTGAGAGAGGGAACACAAGCAGGGGGAGTGGGAGAGGGAGAAGCAGGCTTCCTGCAGAGCAGGGAGCCTGATGTGGGGCTTGATCCCAGGACCCTGGGATCATGACCTGAGCTGAAGGCAGATGCTTAACCGACTGAGCCACCCAGGCACCCCTAATAAAGAAAACATCTTAAAAACAGCAAGAAAAATGAAGTCCTTAATTTACAAGGGAAAACACATAAGCCTAGTTGGACATTTCTCAACAGAAATGTAGCAATCCAGAAAAGGGTGGCATGATATATTCAAAGTGCTAAATAGGAAGAATACTTGATCCAGCAAGCTATTATTCAGAATAGGAGAGATAAAGAGTTTCCCAGACAAGCAAAAACTAAAGGACCACTAAATCAGCCCTGCAAGAAATATCAAAGGGGACTCTTTGAGTGCAAAGGAGAGACCAAAAGAGACAAAAATAAGAAATCATCAGAGAAAATCTCCAGAAAGTAAAACAAGTAATAAAATGGCAATAAATACATATCTATCAATAATTACTTTCAATGTAAATGAACTAAATGCTCCAATCAAAAGATAAAGGGTTTCAGAATGGTTAAAAAAAAATAAGACCCATCTATATGCTGCCTATAAGAAGCTCACCTTAGACCTAAAGACACATGCAGATTGAAAGTGAGGCCATGAGGAAACATTTGTCATGCAAACGGGCATCAAAAGAAAGCCAGAGTAGCAATACTTCTATCGGAGAAAATAGATTTTAAAACACAGACTGTAAGAAGAGACAAAGAAAGGCACTATATAATCACAAAAGGGACAATCCAACAAGAAGATATAACAATCATAAATAGTTATGCATCCAACATGGGAGCACCCAAATATATAAAACAGTTGATAACAAATGTAAAGGAATGAATTGATAATAACACAGTAATATTATGGGACTTTAACACTCCACTTACATCAACAGACAGATCATCTAAACAGCACATCAAGGAAACAATGGCTTTGAATTACACACTGGACCAGATGGACTTAACAGATATATTCAGAACATTTCATCCTAAAACAGCAGAATACACATTCTTTTCAAGTGCACATGGAACAGTCTCCAGAACAGATCACATATTAAGCCACAAAAGAAGCCTCAACATGGAAGTCATACCACACACCTTTTCTGACCACAATGTTATAAAACTGAAGTCAACAACAGGAAGAAGTCTGGAAAGACCACAAATATATGGAAGTTAAACAACATGCTACTAAACAATGAGTGCACCAACCAGGAAATCAAAGAATAAATCAAAAAGTACATGGAAACAAATGAAACTGAAAACACAATAGTCGAAAACCTTTGGGATGCAGCAAAAACCATCCTAAGAGGCAAGGATAGCAATACAGGCCTACTTCACCAAGCAAAACAACAACAACAACAACAAAAAACCCCTCAAATAAACAACTTGATTTTATACCTAAAGACCTAAAGGAGCTGGAAAAAGAACAACAAATGAAGCCTAAAGCCAGCAGAGGGAAGGAAATAATAAAGATTATAGCAGAAATAAAAGATATAGAAAATTTAAAAAACAACAACAATAAAACTGATCTATGAAACCAAGAGCTGGTTCTTTGAAAAAATTTAAAAAGTTGATAAACCTTTAGCCAGACTTATCAAAAAGAAAAAAGACCCAAATAAAGAAAATCACAAATGAAAGAAGAGAAATAACAACCAACACCACCAAAATACAAACAATTCTTAGAGAATATTATGAAAAACTATATGCCAAAACATTGGACAACTTGGAAGAAATGGATAAATTCCTAGAAGCATATAAACTCACAAAACTGAAACAATAAGAAATAGAAAATTTGCACAGATGGATAATTAGCAAAGAAATTTAATCAATAATCAAAAAACTCCAAACAAAAAAAAGTCCAAGACCAGATGGCATCACAGGTGAATTCTACTAAACATTTAAAGAACTGATACCTATTCTACTCAAATTACTCCAAAAGCCTAGAAAGGGAAGGAAAACTTCAAAGTTCATTCTATGATGCCAGCATTACCCTGATACCAAAACCAGGTGAAGGCTCCACAACAAAAGAAAACTACTGGCCAATACCCCTGATGCAAAAATTCTCAATAAACTACTAGAATCATTCACCATGATCAAGTGGGATTTATTTCTGGGTTGCAAAGGTGGTTCAATATTCACAAATCTCTCAATGTAATACATCACATTAATAAAAGTAAGGATAAGAAATATATGATCATTTCAATAGATGCAGAAAAATCATTTGACAATTATGATAGAAACCTTCAACAAAGTAGGTTTAGAGGGAACATACCTCAACATAATAAAGACCATATGTGAAAAACCCACAGCTAATATCATCTTCAATGGAGAAAAACTGAGAGCTTTTTCTCTATGGTCAGGAGCAAACAGGGATGTCCACTCTCTCCACTTTTATTTAACATAGTACTGGAAGTCCTAGCCATAGAAATCAGACAAGAAAAAGAAATAAAAAGCATCCAAATTGGCAAGGAAGAAGTTAAACTTTCAATATTTGTAGATGACATGATACTATATATATAGCAACCAGAAAGATTCTGCTAAAAACTTCTAGAACTGATGCACAAATTCAGTAAAGTGCTAGGATACAAAATAAATGTACAGAAATCTCTTGTGTTTCTGGACACCGATAATGAAACAGTGGAAAGAAAAATTAAGGAATCAATTGCATTTACAATTGCATTCAAAACAATAAGATACCTAACAAATAAACCTAACAAAGAGGTGAAAGACCTATATTCTGAAAACTGTAAAACACTGATGAAAGAAATTGAAGAGGACGCAAAGAAATGGAAAGACTTTCCATGCTCATGGATTAGAAGAACAAATATTGTTAAAATGTGTATACTACCCGAAGCAATCTACATATTTAATGCAATCCCTATCCAAATATCAACAGCATTTTTCATGGAGCTAGAACAAACAATCCTAAAATTTGTATGGAACCACAAAATACCCCAAATCGCCAAAGCAATCTTGAAAAAGCAAAGCAAACCTGGAGGTATCACAATTCCAGACTTCAAGTTATTTTAAAAAGCTGTAGTATATAGTATGGTACTGGCAAAAAAATAGACACATAGATCAATAGAACAGAATAGAAAACCCAGAAATGAACCCACAATTATATCATCAATTAGTCTTCAGTAAAGCAGGAAAGAATATCCAATGGGAAAAAAGACAGTCTTTTCAATAAATGGTGTTGGAAAAACTGGACAGCACATGCAAAAAGAATGAAACTGGACCATTTTCTTACACCATATACACAAATATCATTAAAGACCTAGTTGTGAGACCTGAAATCATTAAAAATCCTAGAAGAGAACATGTAGTAACTTCTTTGACATCGGCCATAACAACTTCTTTCTAGATATGTCTCCTGAGGTAAGGGAAACAAAGGCAAAAATAAACTGTTGGGACTTCATCAAGACAAAAAGCTTCTACACAGTGAAGGAAACAATCAACAAAACTAAAAGGCAACCAATGGAATGGGAGAAGATATTTGCAAATGGCATATCTGATAAATAGTTAATATCAAAAATATATAAAGACCTTATGTGACTCAACACCCAAAAAACATATATGCCAATTTAAAAATGAGCAGAAGACATGAATAGACACTTTTCAAAAGAAGACATACAGATAGCCAGCAGACACATGAAAGAAGCTCAATATCACTGATCATCAGGGAAATGAAAATCAAAACTACAATGCAATATCACCTCATACCTGTCAGAATGGGCTACAATGGACAATAGACGAAAGAACAGGTATTGGTGAGGTTGTGGAGAAAGGGAAATCCTCTTGCAGTGTTGGTGGGAATGCAAACCATTGCAGCCACTGTGGAAAATGGTATGGAGTTTCCTCAAAAAGTTAAAAATAAAACTACTCTCTGATCCAGCAATTGCACTACTAGGTATTTATAACCCAAAGAATATTAAAATACTATTTTAAAGGGATACAGGTACCCAGATGTTTATAGCAGCATTACCTATAATAGCCAAATTATGGAAACAGCTCACATGCCCATTGGCTGATGAACTGATAAAGAAGAAGTGTTATATATGTACACACACACACACACACACACACACACACAAGAATATTACTTAGCTGTAAAAGAAAGAAGTCTTGCCATTTGCAATGACATGGATGGAACTAGAGAGTATTATGCTAAGTGAAATAAATCTGTCAGAGAAAGACAGATACCATATGATTTCACTCATATGTGGAATTTAAGAAACAAAATAAATGAGCAAAGGTGAAAAAGAGAGAGAGACAAACCAAGAAACAGACTCTTAACTATAGAGAATAAACTGATGCTTACCAGAATGGAGGTGGTTGGGAGGATAGGTTAATTGGGTGATGGGGATGAAGGAGTTCACCTGTTATGATGATCACTGGGTGTTGTATAAAAGTGTTGAGCCACTATATTGTACACTTGAAATAATTTTACACTGTATGTTAACTGGAATTTAAATAAAAACTTTAAAAAAGTGTAAAGTTCTGTGTAGAAGCAAATGGATATAGCAGTAGGCTTAATTCACTAGAACTACAATGTATACATTATGTTCTTCAAATAACATCTTCTTCATTAAGATAGAAGTCTATGTAAACTTATGTGTAGAAGCATATGCGAATAGCCCTATGCTCAACTCATTGAAACTACACTTTGTATAATATGTGTTTCAAATGACATTTTCATTCATTAAGATAGGGTATGTAAACTCTTGTGTAGAAGCATATAGGAGTACCATTATGCTTAACTCATTAAAACTACTCTGTGTATAATGCATCTTTCAAGTAACATCTTTATTTTTTATTATAAGTGTTTGTAAACATATGGGTAGAACCATATGGGAATAGCCACATGTTTAACTCATGGAAACTGTACTGTGTATAAACCTTTTTTCAAGTAACATTTTCTTTCATTAAAATGTAAACATACATGTAGAATTATATGGGAATAACCAGATGCTCAACTCATTGCAATACACTGTGTATATAACTTCTTTCATGTAGCATATTTATTCATTATAAGTATTTGTAAATGTATGTGTAGAAGCACTTTAGAGTATACCTGTTACTGACTCAGTGAAACTCTACTCATATAATGTGTCTTTCAAGTAACATATTCTTTCATTAAGATAAAAGTGTTTGCAAACATATGTATAGAAGCATGTTAAGAACAGCATATAACTTGTCTTTTGAGTTATATCTTCTTTCATTAAGATACAATTGTTTGTACACTTAATGTGTAAAAGCATGTTAGACTAGCATTAGGCTTAATACTTTAAAACTACAGTGGGTATATTTAAAAAAGGAATAATAGGAGACAAATTTTTATTATCTAAGGGTTTGACCTTCCAGGTAGTTAAGATTTGCCTAGTGTCTGGCATAATGAAAGGAAAAAAACCAAACAAACAGATAATACTTGTATTTAAACACATCATCATAAAATTCCAAAATTTGAAGAGGAAAAGAAACTTTCTGATTGTGGCAAGGAGTAAAGGGGTTGAGGCAAAAAGTAGTCACAATCAAATGAGCATAAATAAGGTTGAGATAGAACCCATCCACATGCAATAACAGAATCTAGCCAGCAATAGATTAATGCTTGCACAACTCTGAGGGGAAATTATTTCCAACCTAGGAGAGTGAAGGTAAAGAAACTTTCAGATATTCAAGGTTTCTAAAAAGTTTCCTTCTATGAAACATTCTTCAGGAAGTTCTTGGAGAATGTGTTCCCCCCAAATAAGGGAAGAGAATGCCTAAGACTGGGAAGGACTGGTCTAGACACAAGAAAAAGAAGAAGGGGCTTCCTAGGATAATGGTGTAGGGAAACTCCAGGTCCACAGCCAGTGAGCAGTTCCATGAGCAGATGTAGGGAGAGCAATCTGAGGAAGATGGCCAAAGGTGGCTGTTGAAGAACTCAAACCTAGAGAGGATTTTATGATTCAGTCAGAATTACTGATAAAACACTGTGATGTCAGGATATGACATTATGTTTTTTAAAGGAAGTATTTACCTCCTAGAACAAACAGAATTTCTATTTCCCTCCCCCCAAAATTGAGCAAATCACACTAGGACATTCTGCGGAGTTCAGTAATCACATGATTATAACATGTAAGCAGGGAATATATATTTAATCAAATTTTGTTTTGTAATTGTTTGGGGACAATGAGGGTGGAGAATACACAGGGGAGGGCAGTTAGTAGAAAACTAAATTCTAGTCATTTCTGGTAGGCACTAATATGTACTGTCTTACAATGACTAATCCAGAAATTTTCATATAAACATATTTTAGGAACGGGAAGATAAGTAACAATGTACAGAATGGAAAGTGGACTCAAGTCAGGCAGGGTAGAGCATGAAGCAGCTCTATTTTTCTTTTTAAAATCTTTTAGTATTATTTTTTTCTTTAAGTTATGAAAATTAAGTTCCATTGATTAACATAAATTTTAAAGGAAAGAAGAAGCAGAAGGAGGAGTGAGAAGGGGAATAGGAGAGGAGGAGAACAGAGAGGAGTAGAAGAAATAATTTTTTTAAATCCTTGGTAGGTGCATAAGCAATGTGGGAAGTTTGGAGAAAATGTCACATGACTTCATGAAATACTAAAATGACCTGTATAAGGAAGTAAATAATTTTGGTGGGAAAGGTGGGCAATGTGTGTGGAAGAGGGAGATGTAAATTATAAGGATGATGTCTTTAAACCAGAGAGGAATAAAAGACCACTATCAGAATAATTTAATATTCAGATGGTATTTCTACATAAAAAATCAGCAGTATAGTATTTTCATCTAATAAAAGAAGTATTCCCCAAGTGACATGGTTTCTATTTTCCCTTTTTTATCCGTATCTGACAAGAATGCTATTTTTTTGTTATTAAACCTCTGGCACATTATTTAAAAAAAACTCACACAGGTGCATAGTTAGGATAAAATAACATATTACACTCAAAATTCTTATGGAAATAGGTATGAGTAGTGTAATTCCTTTTTATTACTGCCATAATTAGACAAAATGTTTAATATAAAGCAAATTTAAATAGGATTTATAGGTATAATTTGAAAGTAAAAATTTTAAAAATCACATTAAAGAGAGCATGGAATATGGGGAAATAAAAAGCCTTTAACAAAATGATTTCCTCATGGACTCCTGGGTACAAGATCTGTTAGGTTCAGATTAGTATGTGTTCAGCACAAAATTACAGGAATGAGAAATCTGCTGTGATGGTGGGAGCTGTTTTTCTGCTGCTATGCACCTTGCTTCAGTGTCTAACCCATGGTTTTAAATGTATTTTTTCTTCTTTTTATCTCTCTTTTCTTGTGTAATTAACCCGAAAACTAACCACACTCTTTTCCATATGGGTTTTTATAACCCAGGTCTTATTCCTAACAACTATATTTCTCAACCCACCTGTATTCCAGAAGTTCCTGCTCACCTGAAAACCTAACCTGACCCAACAGGCAGGAGAAAAACCTGGAAAGCCCATCTGTGGGTCTGGTTTACTGCTGTATAACCAGGGGCCAGAGCCTGCTTGCACAAAGTAGATGCTCAGTAAGTACTTATAAACTGAGAACATAAGAACTCCATACACTTCATTCAGGTATATAGTAGAGCTTCTGTGCATTTGGGTGAATGCAGATGGAGAATGCAGATAGTAATTTATATTCAGCCAGAGAGCTCTATGCACAAGAAATCTGAGGAGGCATGATCAAAAGAAATTTGATAACATGAGAAATTCTGACACTGTACACACATAGTCCAATATATTCTGCCTTATACATTGTGATATCTCAGTATAGTAAAAATTATAATAATGAGCATATATGCATCTGATATTGGAATATGCCTGTATAAGAATTATTACTATTATAAGGAGATAATATTACTATTTCTAGTTTATAAGTAAAGAAATAGAAATGTGGAAGGTTAATACTTTACTCAATTGTCATACAGGCAGTAATGGCCAAATTAGCATTTGAGTCCAGGTCTGTCTGCCCCCCTTCCAAGCTCAGGATATACTTGAACACAGGAGTAAGTATCTCAAGTGCTTTCAAAGTTCAGGTTGATAATAAATATATGTAAAACCCAGAGGATTGACAGTTGTGGGGGGAGGCACAAGAGCTTTGGTGCACCAGAAAATTCAGGATGAGGCTAAAGGAATTTTAATATATTATTTTTAACCCACTGTGTTATCAAATGAAAAATTATTGCTAGCTTTTCTTCATCTTATGGCTCCTGTGTTCAAATCCTGAAAAATTTGCATTTCATATGTTCCTAATTCTTATGGGGCAAACTATCACATTAGAATAAAAATTTTAGTACCATATGGGTGAGTTTTTTTAAAACTTGGATAAACCACATAATTTTGCAAACCATAATTCTCAAAAAGTATTTGTAATATTTTCTTCTCCAAAATATAAAAATTTCCATCTTCTGCTCCAAGCATGCAGCAATTGAATTCCAGCTCGCATATTTCTGAAGTGGAACAGGAGCATATATTATTGGCAAAATTATTTTTATTTTTTTATAGTGCAGTGTTCCCTAACCACAAGTGCAAATAAGTTTGCCAATAATATATGCTTTTCTTCTACTTCAGGAATATGATTCTTTCTCTGTTGGGCTGAGGAATGTCCAGGAAGGCAGATTTTATCAACTCTTATAGCTTCTATATTTGGAAAGGAATGCCATTCTACATCTGGGTAAGAGGCAGACAGGAAAATGGGAGGATAAAATTACTTCTCAAGTATAGTCTTCTTTAATGGACAAATTATCTAAACCTTTAATAGAAAGGAAAATATGACATACCTTTTAATTTTATCTGTGATCCATAGTTCCAAATGTATTAGTCCTACCCTTGCACAAAAATAAAATTTCTGGTCACTGAGAATAAAAACAGAAAAGCAAACCCATTTTCTATTAAAACCCAAACTTCTCTTGATGAGAACAGACTGAGCTGAGAAAAAAAAAATTATCTCAGAGATCCCACTTCTGCAAAGATGCAAGAGACATACTTACTCATATTTTTATTGCTAGGTTAGCTAAAATCCTTGGATATTATCATAAAACAGCATAAGACTGTGAAAAATAGAAGAAGGCCGACACTTAGGGCATCAGGACACAAGAAATGGCTTGGGGGTAAGTTCCTTGAGGTATCTATTCACCTCATATGGTCCAGACTTGGAGCTGAAAAAGCCAGCAACTGAGAAACATTTGAAAACACCACAAAAGCATGCTCTTTCTAACTAAAAGACCAATAAAAGTTCAACCTAGCAAAACAGAATACTTTTTTTTAACAATAATTGCTTTACTTTAGATAAACACAATGGATAAAATAGTGGACCCAGCCCCACTCATGCCAACAAAGATGAGTGGGGAGGCTTCACTTCCACTCCTGCCAGGCTACAGTAAGAATCCCCCACCTTCAACCAAGGTGGTTTCAGAGAATGTTGAGATGGGACTTTCATTTCCCCTGGACAGTAATGAGTAATTAAAATGAAAAACAGAATGACTAAAATGTAAACAAAAAATCTCACTGATGGGTTCAACAACTGAATGGAGGGGACAGAAAAAAGAATCATGAAATTTAACATAGAACAATAAAAATTATACAATCAGAAAAGAACAGAGAGAAAATAGACTGAAAGAAAAATGATCAGATTTTCAGAGATTTATGGGTCTATTACAAAAGAGCTCATTCGTATCACTGAAGACCATGAAGCAAAAGAGAAGGAGAGTAAGTATGAGAAAGTACTCAAAAAAGGGGGGGGGTGTTGAAAACATCACAATTAAGCTACAGACATAAATCTACACATTAAGAAGCTAAGAAATCCAAAAGCAGAATACATGCAAAGAAAGGCAAACTAGGACACATCATAGTAAAATTTCTGAAAACTGAAAATAAAAAGAAATCCTGAAATTAGTGAAAGAAAAATGATACTTTATTTAAAACAAAAAAAAAATCAAAAACTTAAGTGACACTGGATTACTCATCAGAAACCATGGAGGTCAGGTATAAGTGGCACACATTTTTCAAGTGCTGAAGGAGCTAAATAACCCTGTATTTGGCAAAAATAAGCTTAAAAAAGGAAGCAGTAACCAAGACATTTTCAGATGAAGGAAAGCTAATAAAATTTGTTACCACTAGACCTACTCTAAAAAAATGGCTAAAGGAGTATCTCTAAACGAAGAGAATAAAAAAAGAAATTATAGGCAACAGGAGAAAGGAAGTAAGCCATTAACAAAAATATGGGAAAATACAATAGATTTTCCCTCTCCTCTTTATTTTTTGAAATTATATTTGATGATGGATGTAAAAATAATAATACTGTCTGATGCAGTTCCAAATGTATATAATGGAATTACTAAAGCAAGTTTATTACAAACTGGGGAGGGTAAAGGGATGTAAAGAAGGTATGGTGTCTAAACTTCACTTAAACTGGTAAAATCATTGCACCAGTAAAGTAAGATAAATTATGTGTATATAATGTAAGTCCTAGAGCAGAAAACAAACAGAAAAAACCCAAGAAAACAAAACATAAAATGGCAGACTTAAGCCTTAGCATATTAATAATTACATGAAATGCACATGCTTTAAAGATATTAATTAAAAGATAAAGATTGGTAGAGTGGATTAAAAAAGATGAATCAATTATATGTTACTTAATTCAACCATATAGATAAGTTGAAAAAAATGGGAAAGATATATCATGCAAAAGTTAATCAAAAGAAAGGAAGAATGGCTACATTAACATCAGCTAGAGTGGACTTCGGAGCAAAGAAAATTGCCAGAGACAGGGTAATATAATGATGTTTCAATCTACCAAGAAGATACAGCAATTTTAAATGTGAATGCACCAAACAACAGAGCTATAAAATATATATGAAGTGAAAGCTGATGGAACTGAAAGGAGAATTAAATAAATCTATTATTACAGTTGATGGCTTCAACATCCCTCTGGCAACAACTGATAGAACAACTAGCAGAAAATCAGCAAAGATACACACAAACTCAAAACATCATAAACCAACAGGGTCTAATCAACATTTATAGAGTAAGCCACCCAACGTAAGAAGAATATGTGTTCTTTTCAAGTGCCCACAGAATATATAGCTAGACAGACCATATCTTGTGTGATAAAGCAAACCTCACCAAAGGTAAAAGAATTGGAATCATACAGAGTATGTCTATAACCACAATAGAATCAAACTAGAAAGCATTAACAGAAAGATAATAGGAAAACCTCCAAACACTTGGAAACTAAACAATGTACATCTAAGTAATCCAAGGATCAAACAGGAAGTCTAAAGTGAAATAAAAATATACATAGATCTGAATAAAGCTAAAAATACATTGTATCACAATTTATGGAAAGCAGTTAAAGCAGTGATGAGTGGAAATTTACAGAATTAAGTGCATGCATTAGAAAAGAGAAAAAGGTGACAATAAATGATATTAAGAATACAGTTGATAGAATGAATAGCAGGCTGACAGAAGCCAAGGAACTATTAAAGAACTAGAATACAGAGTAATGGAAAGTAATCAAGCTGAGCAAATGAGAGAAAAAGAATTGTGCAAAACAAGGAGAGAATTAGGGAATTTAATGACTCCATCAAGCATAATAACATTCACATATAGGGATCTCAGAAGGAAAAGAGAGAGAAAAGGGGACAGAACATTTTTTTGAAGAAGTAATAGTTGAAAACTTCCCTAATCTGGGAAGAAAATAGATATCCAAATTCAAGAGGCATGTAGATCCCCCAACAAAATCAACCAAAGGAGGTCCACACCAGGAAACATAGTATTCAAAATGGAAAAAAACAGTGATAAAAAAAATTTAAATCAGCAAGAGAAACAGAAGACAGTTACATACAAGGATAACCTCAAAAGGTTATCAATGGATTCTTCAGCAGAAACTTTACAAGCCAGAAGAGAGTGATATAGTCAAGGGCTGAAAGGGAAAAATCTGCAGCCAAGAATACTCTATCCAGCAAGGCTATCATTCAGAATAGAAGGAGAGATAAAGACTTTCCCAGACAAACAGAAACTGAAGGAGTTCATGACACTAAACCAACCCTACAAAAAATATTAAAGGGGACTCTTCAAATGGAAAGGAAGGACCATAAGTGAGAGTATGAAATGTAGGAAACACAAAAGCAGTAAAAGTAAGTATTTATGTAAAAAATCAGTCAAGGGATTGACAAAATAAAATGATGTAAAATGTGACACCATATACCTAAAATGTGTGGGGTTAGGGGAGGAGTAAAGAATGGGTTCAAACTTAAGTGACCATCAACTGAACATAGACTGCCAAATGCAGATGTTATATACAAACCTAATGGTAATCACAAATAAAAATCCATTAATAGATATGTAAAGAATAAAGAGAAAGGAATCCAAGTATATCACTAAAGAAAACCAGCCAACCATGAAAGAGAGAAAGAGAAGAAAGAATCAGGAAAAAAGCTACAAAAATAAGCACAAAACACTTGTGACAATAAATACATATCTATTGATAATTACTTTGAATGTAAATGGATTAAATGCTCCAATCAAAAAACACAGAGTGACAGAGTGGATAAAAAAACAAGACCCATCTTTATGCTGCCTATAAGAGACTCATTTCAGACCTAGAGTCACCTGCAGATTGAAAGTGAGGGGACGGAGAAACATTTATCATGGAAATAGATATCAAAAGAAAGCCAGAGTAAAAGCCAGATGTCAAAAGAAAGCCAGAGTAAAAGTACTTACACCAGACAAAGCAGACTTTAAAACAAAGGCTGTAGCAAGAGATAAAGAAGAACACTACATAATAATAAAGGGACAACCCAACAAGAAGATATAGCAATTGTAAATATTTATGCACCCAACATGGGAGCACCCAAATACAGAAAAGAGTTAATAACAAACACAGAGGAACTAACCAGTAGTAATACAATAATTGTAGGAGAGTTTAATACCCCACTTACATCAAGAGGCAGATCATCTAAAGAGAACATCAACAAGGAAACAGTGACTTTGAATGACACACTGGACCAGATGGACTTAACAGATATATTCAGAATATATTTAGATACATTCCATCCTAAAACAGCAGAATACACATTCTTTTCAAGTGCACATGGAGCAGTCTCCAGAATAGATCACAGGTTAGGCCACAAAACAACCCTCAACAAATGCAGAAAGATCGAAGTCATACCATGCATTTTTCCTGGCCACAGCACTATGAAACTAGAAGCCAACCACAAGAAAAAAATCTGGGAAGACAGCAAATGCATGAAGGTTAATGGCATGCTACTAAACAATGAATGGGTCAACCAAAAATCAAAGAAAGAATCAAAAAGAACATGGAAACAAATGAAAAAGAAAACACAATGGTCCAAAACCTTGGGGATGCAGCAACAGTGTTCCAAGAGGGAAGTTTATAGTAATACAGTCCTACTTCAGAAGCAAGAAAAATCTCAAATAAACAACTGAACTTTACACCTAAGGGACCTATAAAAAGAACAACAAACAAAATCCCAAACCAGCAGAAGGAAGGAAATAATAAAGATTAGAGCAGAAATAATGGTATAGAAACTAAAATCAAAAACAAAAACAAACCAAAAACAGAACAGTAGAACAAATCAATGAAACCAAGAGGTAACTCTGTGAAAAAAAATTAATAAAATTAATACACCTCTAGCTAGACTTACCAAAAAGAAAAAAGACCCAATTAAATAAAATCACAAATGAAAGAGGAAAAATAACAACCAATACCACAGAAATACAAATAATATGATCATTTGTAATATAAATAATATGATCAATAAAATACATATGATCATTTCAATAGATGCAGAAAAAGCATTTGACAAAGTACAACATCCATTCATGATAAAAACCCTCAACAAAGTAGGTTTAGAGGGGACATACCGTAACATAATAAAGGTGATATATGAAAAACTCACAGTGAACATTATATTCAATGGGGGAAACCTGAGAGAAACATTTATCATGGAAATAGATGTCAAAACAAAGCTAGAGGGAAAGCCATATGTCAAAAGAACAAGACAAGGATGTCTACTCTCACAACTTTTATTCAACATAGTACTAGAAATCCCAGCCACAGCAATCAGACAACAACAACAATAAAAATAAAAGTCATCCAAATCGGCGAGAGAGAAGAAACACTTTCACTATTTGCAGATGACATGAGACTACATATAGAAAACCCAGAAGACTCCACCAAAAAATTTGCTAGAACTGACAAACAAATTCAGTAAAGTCACAGGATACAAAATCAATGTACGGAAATCTCTTGCATTTCTATACTCTAATAATTAAGCAGCAGAAATTAAGAAAACAATCCCACTGACAATTGCACCTAAAACAATAAGATACCTAGGAATAAACCTAACCAAAGAAGTGAACAACCTGTACTCTGAAAACTCTAAAAAACCGATGAAAAGGGGCACCAGAGTGGCTCAGTCAGTTAAGCATCCAATTCTTGATCTCAGCTCAGGTCTTGATCTCAGGGTCATAAGTTCAAGCCCTGGATTGGGCTCCACACTGGGCATGAAGCCTATTTTAAAAATATTTATTTATAGAGACTTGGTAATGGCGACGGGTTTGTCGGAGCACCATAACATGGTGTGGGAAGTGAAGACAAATCAGATGCCTAATGCAGTACAGAAACTCCTGCTGGTGATGGACAAGCGAGCTTCAGGAATGAATGACTCACTGGAGTTGCTGCAGTGTAATGAAAACTTGCCATCCTCACCTGGATACAACTCCTGTGATGAGCACATGGAGCTTAATGACCTTCCTGAACTTCAGGCTGTTCAGAGTGATCCTACCCAATCTGCCATACACCAGCTAGGTTCAGATGTTTCACATCAAGAGTATCCAAGACCATCTTGGAACCAAAATACCTCAGACATATCAGAAAATACTTATGGTGAAAATGAGGTGGACTGGCTAACAGAATTAGCAAATATTGCCACCAGCCCACAGAGTCCACTTATGCAGTGCTCGTTCTACAACAGATCATCTCCTGTACACATCATAGCTACTAGCAAAAGTTTACATTCCTATGCACGCCCTCCACCTGTATCCTCTTCTAAGAGTGAGTCAGCCTTCCCTCATCATCACTGGAAGGAGGAAACACCAGTCAGACACGAAAGGGCAAATAGTGAGTCAGAATCTGGCATTTTCTGCATGTCCTCCCTCTCCGATGATGATGATTTGGGCTGGGGCAATTCCTGGCCTTCAACTGTTTGGCACTGTTTCCTGAAAGGCACACGACTGTGCTTTCATAAGGGAAGCAAAAAGGAATGGCAGGATGTTGAAGATTTTGCTAGAACCGAAGGCTATGATAATGAAGAAGATCTCCAAGTGGGCACTCAAAAGGGCTATGGTTCTGATGGTCTAAAGTTGTTATCACATGAAGAAAGTGTATCATTTGGTGAGTCTGTACTGAAGTTGACTTTTGATCCCGGTACAGAGGAAGATGGTTTACTTACTATAGAGTGTAAGCTGGACCACCCTTTCAATGTTAAGAATAAATATTTTTTATTTTTGTGTATTGTGTATTTTGTGTTTCATTCTTTTGCATTTAGCTGTCCATTTTTCCAAGCTTGACTGTGGTACAGCATGGCATCCCATGTTGTGAGATTCATATTGGTGATGTATGTCTACCTCCTGGACACCCCAATGCCATTAATTTTGATGATTCAGGTGTTTTTGATACATTTAAAAGCTATGACTTCACACCTATGGATTCTTCTGCAGTCTATGTGTGAAGTAGTATGGTTCATCAGCGTCGTGCATCTTTGTCTTGTGGAGGGCCTGGAGGTCAAGACTTTGCAAGATCTGGACTCAGTAAAAACTGGCTCACCAGGATCATCACAGCTCTCTTCCAATTCCTTGTATGCTAAAGCTGTCAAAACCTACAGCTCAGGGACTGTGAGCGCCACTTCTCCTAACAAGTGCAAAAGACCAATGAATGCCTTCATGCTTTTTGCCAAAAAATATAGAGTTGAATATACTCAGATGTACCCAGGGAAAGACAACAGAGCCATAAGCGTGATCCTCGGCGACAGGTGGAAGAAAATGAAGAATGAAGAGAGAAGGATGTATACGTTAGAAGCAAAGGCTTTGGCTGAAGAACAAAAACGCCTAAATCCTGACTGTTGGAAAAGGAAAAGAACCAATTCAGGCTCACAGCAACATTAAGCCAGGATGCATATGTTCTTAAGTCTGTAGTTGCATAAACACTGACTGTTGATGGAGGGACTTAAGAAGATCGAGGTGTTACCATTTGTCCTGAATTCGTGTGACCATAAGATACTGATAGCATTGAGTCTTGAAATGATTTAATAATATGAGTGAGGATTTGTTTTTTCCATTAGAGCATTAAGTAAGCTAAAACTATCAACATTGTAAACCAAATTGCCTTATTTTTCTTCCAAACTTCATATATGTCTATCAGGTAATATAGGCTTGAAAATTGATATCCTGTGGTGTTAAAGTACAGTAGAAAGAGAGGAGAGTGTATACATGTTTTATTTTAAATTGTACAAAAGGGGAATTTAAAAATATGTAACTGCTGTTTATACATTGGCTCCTTACTGCTTATTAATCTGTATTGTACACATAGTGGAATGAAACCAAGCCGGGAGCTGGCCTTTCCTTGAGCGACCACCACATGGCCCAGCATCTGTGCCAAACCCGGGAGCTCCTGAACATGTGCCCGGTGTTGGCGTCCCAGTGCACGCACGCCACCTGCCACAGGGTCCCCCGGGCACGCCGAGACTGGCACCGGGCGGCAGCACCCATGCAGGACTTGCGGCGGAGGCCTCGCCCAGGCCCAGGTCAAGTTAGTTAATAGCATTGGGATATAGTCACTGTCAGGGTGCTTTTTTTTTTTTTAAAGATTTTTTTTTTTATTTATTTATTTGAGAGAGAGAGAATGAGAGATAGAAAGCACGAGAGGGAAGAGGGTCAGAGGGAGAAGCAGACTCCCTGCTGAGCAGGAAGCCCGATGTGGGACTCAATCCCGGGACTCCAGGATCATGACCTGAGCCGAAAGCAGTCGCTTAACCAACTGAGCCACCCAGGCGCCCTGTCAGGGTGCTTTTAACAGTTGACACCATTGTATTTTTTAACTTTGTGTTCTATATCTCCTCAGCCACATATCTTAAATATCTTGTTTGTCATCCTATGTGTATGATGGGGGCAGACTTTGCACTTCCTGCAGTACAACACATGCACTTTACTTCTCCTCCAACTGTCTGAGGTGAGAGCACACACGTTGGCAAGACAACTGCTTCTGCTCTGAACTACAATCATGGCTTTTCATGTTACTTACCAAGTGGTGTTTCTGGTTAGGAATCACAGCTGTAAAATTGATTTCAGTTCATTACACTTCTTCATGATGTTGCCCCTAAATTTTGCACACTATATTCTTATATATTATTTCAAGTAAAATGAAAAAAATTGTTTAAAAAATATTTATTTATAAATAAATAATAAATAAATAAATAAATAACAAAACAGATGAAAGATACTCAAGACAACACAAAGAAATGGAAAGACATCCACACTCATGGTTTGGAAGAATAAATATTATTATAATGTCTATACTACTCAAAAAAGCTACACATTTAATGTAATCCCTATCAAAATACCAAGAGAATTTTTCACCAAACTAGACCAAAAATCCTAAAATTTATGTGGAACCAAAAGACCCCCAAATAACTAAAGCAATTTTGAAAAAGAAAACAAAGCTTGAGGTATTACAATTCTAGACTTCAAGTTATATTACAAAGCTATAGTAATCAAAACAGTTTGGTTCTGGCACAAAAAATAGACACATAGATCAAAGGAACAGAAAAGAAGATCCAGAAAAGAATCAACAATTATATAATCAATTAATCTTCAACAAAAGCAGGAAAGAATATCCAATGGGAAATTGAAAAGTCTCTTCAATAAATGGTGTTGGGAAAAATGGACAGCTAAATGCAAAAGAATGAAACACAAAATACGCAATACACAAAAATAAACACAAAATGGATTAAAAACCTGAATTTGAGAGTTGAAACCATAAAAATTTTAGAAGACTGCACAGGCAGTATTGTCTCTGACATCAGCCATAGCAACATTTTTCTAGATATATTTCCTGTGGTAAGGGAAAGAAAAGCAAAAATAAACTATTGGAACTACATCAAAATAAAAATCTTTTGCACAACAAAAGAAACAATCAACAAAACTGAAAGACAACTTGGAATGGGAGAAGTTATTTTCAAATGACATACATGGTAAAGGGTTAGTATCCAAAATAAATAAAGAACTTAAACAACTCAACATCCCAAAAACAAATAATCCAATTAAAATATGGACAGAAGACATGAACAGACATTTCACCAAAGAAGTCATCAGATAGCCAACAGACATATGAAAAGATGCTCAATATTACTCCTCATCAGGGAAATACAAATCAAAACCACAATGAGATGTCACCTCACAACTGTCAGAATGATTAAAATCATCAGCACAGGAAACTACAAGTGTTGTTGAGGATGTGAAGAAGAAGACACACTGTTGCAATGTTTGTGGGAATGCAAACTGGTGCAGCCACTGAGGAAAACATTATGGAGGTTCCTCAAAACGTTAAAAATAGAACTACCCTACTATCCAGTAATTGCACTACAGGATATTTACCCAAAAAATACAAAAACACTAATTCAAAGGGATACATGCACCCCTATTTTTATAATAACATCATTTACAATAGCCAAATTATGGAAGCAGGGCAAGTGTCCATCACTAGATGAATGGATAAAGAAGATGGTGTATAAATATAATGGGATATTATTCAGCCACAAAGAAGAACAAAATTTGCCATTTGCAATGACAAGCATGGAGCTAGAGAGTATAATGCTAAGCAAAGTGAGTCATAAAAAGACAAATACCATGTGATTTCACTTATATGTGGAATTTAAGAACAAAAAATGAGCAAAGAATAAAAATGAGACAAATCATGAAACAGACTGTTAACTATACAGAGGAAACTGATAGTTACCAGAGGGGAGGTGGGTAGGGGGATGGGTGAAATAGGTGATGGGGTTTAAGGAGTGAAATTGTGATGGGCACCGGGTCATGTGTGGAATTGTGGAATCACTACATTTGCACCTGAAATTAATATAGCAGTCTATTAACTATATTGGAATTAAAATTTAAAAATAAAATATAGGCAAGATTTTTGTTGAGATGGAGATTATTATAAAGTTTATATTAAGATGCAAAGGAACTAGAATAGCTAAAACAGTTTTGAAAAAGTAGAATTAATTTGGAGGAATTAATGTGTCTGATTTCAAGACTAATTTCATAACTACAGTAAATTAGACTGTGTGGTATTTGTGGAATAACAGGCACATAAATAGAATAGAAGAGAGAACCCAGAAAGAGACCCACACCAATTGCAAATATGCCCAACACACATTTGACAAAGGTTTGAAAGGAATTCGATGGAGGGAAGAGTCCCTTTTCAATATATGGTGTTGTAAAAATTAGACATCTATTTTTAAAAAATTAATCTCATTCTTTATACAAAAATAATAATAATTCAAAATGCATCACCAGCTTAAAGAAAAACCATAGGAGAAAATCTTTAGGATTTAGGCCTGTGAAGAAAAGGTCTTGTACTGTTTTCAAAAGCATGACCATAAAAGGATAAATTGATAAGTTGACTTCTTCAAAACTAAACTTTGTTCTGTGAAAAATCTTGTTAAGAGGATGTAAAGATAAGCTGGGACAAAATATTTACAACAACATAACTGACAAAGAACCAGTACGGAGAATATATAAAGAACTTTTAGAACTCAACAAAATCCAAAGTGGGTTTCACAAATCTAAAACCAAGTGTTGGAAGGACTGTTTATTTTGGATACTCCAGGTGAAAAACTGTTTCCTTGCTTTTCCTAGCTTCTAGAGACCTCCTGTATTCCTTGAGTACTGGTCTTGTTCTTCCAACTTCAAAGCCAGGAACGGTGGGTTCAGTCATTCTCACATCAAATCACTTACCTCTTCTTTCTTCTTCACATCTCCTTCTCTGACTCTCCTGTCACTCTTTTCTTTATAACAACCCTGTGATGATGCTGGGTCAACCTTGATAATCCAGGATAACCTTCTCATCTCAAGATTCTTAACTTAAGGGATGCCTGGGTGGCTCAGTCAGTTAAGCATCTGCTTTCAACTCAGGTCATGATCCCAGGTCCTGGGATAGAGTCCTGCATCAGGCTCCTTGCTCCCTCTCTCTTTGCCTGCCACTCCCCCTGCTTGTGCTCTCTCTCTCTCTGACAAATAAACAAATAAAATCTTTAAAAAAAAGATTCTTAATCACACCTTCAAAGTCCTTTTTCCATTTGACATAAAATATTCACAGGATCTGGTGTTTAAGGCATACTAAGTATGCTATTATTCTGCCCAATGTATTATGAAGCACTATTCAGTAATAAAAGGGAAGCATCTACTCAGTAACTTGGATCAAAGTAGAAAAAGCCAATCCCAAAGGTAGCATTCTATATGATTTTTTTCTACAATAATCTTGAATTAACAAAATTATGGAAATGGATGACACATTAGTGGTTGTCACAGGTTAAATAGAGGATGGAGGTGAGAAAAAAAATGTATGTAGCTATAAAAGGGCAACATGTAACATTATTGTGGTGGTGGAAATGTTATGTATCTTGACTGTACCATTGTCAATATTCTAAATGTTTGACAAAATGTTATCATTTGGAGAAGATGGGTAAAGGATACAGGGGACCTCTATTATTTCTTACTACTGCATATGAATCTCTAATTGTTCCAAAATAAAAAAAGTTTAACTTAAAAATATTTATCTCAGGCATGTTATGAAAATCAGTAAATTTGGAAATGAGATGCTTCACAGTCTGTCTTAATCATCACCTGAGCACCTAGAAAAATTGAATTGCTCCTTCTGTGAGCTCATAGTCTATTCAGCAACTTGACAAATACTCTCTTCTCTAAAGTACCTGTTCCTTTCCAGGCATCCACTTGGTCAAGGTGCTATTCAAAATTGCATTTAGTCAATCAGAGGAGTGGGCTGTGTTGGAAAAAACAAAGTAGTCAGCTTGAGAAACGTAGGCCCCTTGTCTGCACTCTGCAATAACAAGTTGTGTGTTGTACTGTGAGCAGGTGATTCACAAAATTTATTCCTATTGAGTAAAACAGGAGTTACATGGGAAAGTGGCAGGGGTCAGTAGTGACATCACTTATTTTACATTTTGGCTAGCATTAACCTAGTTAGTAGAGTTCTTTTCTCTTTGTTTTTCTTTCTTTCTTTCTTTCTTTTGATCTTGTATTCTATGACTTTGCTGAACTAATTAGTTGTAATAGTTTAGGTTTTTTTTTAGATTCCTTTGATTTTTTTTATATATAAAAACATATCATCTGAAGATATAGTTTTGCTTATTTTTTTCAATAAGATGTGTTTTATTATTTTTATTATTGACAGGTGCCTAACTGCTCTGAGTAGAAACTCTAGTACAATGTTGAATAGAAATGGTGAGAGTGGACATCATCATATCTTCTTCCTGTGCTTAGTGTGGAAGTTTTCTTTTTTCTTTTCTTTCTTTCTTTTTTTTTAAATCATTAACTATGTTGTTAGCTGGGGATTTTTCATAGATTCCCTTCATCAGGTTGAAGAAGATACTTTTTATTCCTAGTTTGTTGGGTGTTTTCATCATGAAATAATGCTTGATTTTGTCAAATTTGTTTTCTGCATCTACTGAGATGAATGTGATTTTTTTTTTTTTTGCCTATTCTCTGAACATGGAATTTTACACTAAATGATTTTTGTATGCTGAACTATTCTTACATTCCTAGGATAAATCCTACTTGGTCATTGGTGTATAATCAAATTTATATATTACGGGATTCAGGTTGTTACTATTTTGTTGATGATCTTGGCATACATATTCATAAGATATACTGATCTGTGGTTTTCATCATTTGTGATATCTGTCTGGTTTTGGTATCAAAATAATATTGTCCTCATAAAATGTGTTTGGAAGTAATCCCTTCTCTTCAATTTTTTTAGATGAGTTTGTGAAAGAATGGTGTTAATTCTTTAAAGGTTAGGTAGGATTCACTAGTGAAGCCATCCAGGTCTACAGTTTTCTTGATAGGAAGGCTTTTAATTACTAATTAAATCCCTGTATTTGATAGGTCTATCCAGATTTACTTCCTTTAAAAAAAAACTTTACTGAGACATACTTAATAAAGTTTCACATATATAATTATACATTTTGATGAGTTTAGACATGTTTATATATCTGTGATATCATCACCACAAACAAGTTTCTTAACACATCTATCACCTCCAAAACATTTCTTGTGTCCCTTGTGTGTGTGTGTGTGTGTTTGTGTGTGTGTGTGTGTGTGTGTGTGTGTGTGGTAAGAACACAGCATGAGATCTACCCTCTTAAGTTTTTAAGTGCACCACACAGAATTGTTAACTATAGTCTCTGTGTGGTACAGCAAATCTCTAGAACTTATTTAGTGTGTATAACTGTAACTTTTTACCCAAGGAACAACTCCCCATTTTCCCCGCTCTGCCCATCCACTGGCAACCATTCTATTCTCTACTTCTGTGAGTTTGACTATTTTATGTACCTCATATAAATGAAATCATGGAATATCCTTCTGCATCTGACTTATTTCACTTAGCATAATGTCTTCTGGGATAACTCATGTTGTCACAAATGGTAGAATTTCCTTCTTTTTTAAGACTGAATACTATACCAGTGTATGTATGCACCATATTTTCTTTATCCATTCATCCATGTATGCACATTGGGATTGTTTCCAAATTTTGGCTATTATGAATAATGCTGCAATAAACATGAGGATGAAGATGACTTTGAGACCCCTTTTTTGATTTCTTTTGAGATATATCCAGGAGTGGGATTGCCAGATCATATGATAGTTCTATTTTTAATTTTTTGAGGAATTTCCATACTGTTTTCCATAGTAGTGACACATTACCAGCAGTGTACAAGAGTTCCTATTTCTCCACATCCTAGCCAATACTCGCTATCTTTTGAGTTTGGTTTTGTTTTTTGATAATAGTCATCCTAATTGTTGTAAATCTTGAGTCAGTTTTGATCATTTGTCTTCCCCAAAATTAATTTATTGTGTCTACATTATTTAATTCATTGAAATACAGTTGTTCATAGTATTCCTTTATAATCTTTTTTTTCCCTGTGAGGTCAGTAGTAATGTCCCGTTTTCCAGGTTTTAATTTAGTAATGTGTATCTTCTTTTTTCTTGGTTAGTGTAGCTAAGGGTTTATTAATTTTGTTGATCTTCTCAAAGAACAACATTTTGGTTTTATTTTTTCCATTGTTTTTCTATTCCATTTTTCATCTATTTCCAACATAATCTTAATTGTTTCATTCTTTTCACTTCTCTGTGGTCATTTTGCTTTTTTTCTACTATCTTAAGGTGAAAAGTTATCTATTTGAGGTATTTCTTCTTTTTTGAAATAGACATTTGCAAGTATCCATTTCACTCTAACCACTGCTGGTGCAGAATCTCAAAGGATTTAAAATATTGTGTTTCTATTATTTCATCTCAGTATTTTCTAATCTCCTTTTATTTCTTATTTGACTCATTTATTATTTAGGAGTATATTGTTAATTTCTACACATTTGTGAATTTCCTAAATTTCTATTATTGACTTCCAATTTCATTTAGAAGAAGATACTTTGTATAATTTCATATCTTTCAAATTTATTGAAACTTATTTAATGGCTGAACATAGAATTTTTTCCTGGAGAATGGAGGAGATTTGTCTGCATACACTGAAGAAGAATGTGTAGTCTGCTATTGTTAAGTTCTATAAATATGTCTACTTGCTTTATAGAGTTAAAATATTTTATTTCTTGTTAATCTTCCATCCAGTTTTTCTATCCATTACTGAAAGTAAGGAACTAAAGGCTCCAATATTATTGTTGAATTATCTTATTTCTCCCTTCAATTTTGTCAGGTTTTGCTTCATGTATTCTAGGGCTCTCTTGATAGGTCCATGTATGATTATAATTGTTATGTCTTCTTAGTGAATTGACTCTTTTTATTATTATAAAATGTCCTTTATTTTTTTCTGGAAATCTATTTTGTCTAATATTAATATAACCACTCAAGCTCTCTTTTTTTGTGACTGCTTGCATGGCATATCTTATTTCCATGCTTTCACTTACAATCTACTTGTGTTTTTGAATATAAACTGTGTCTCTTGTAGACAGCATATATTTGAATTATATTTTTAAAAATCTGTTCTGTCGATTCTTGCCTTTTGATTGGGGTGTTTAAACCATTTACTTTGGGGGGGACGAAAAGATGGAAGAGGTGTAAGGGACCCGATTCCAACCAGTCCCCGGAATTGAGCTAGATATCTACTAGATCACTCTGAACACCCACGAAATCAACCTGAGATGTAAGAAGATAGATCTGGATCTCTAAAAACAGAGTATCACAGGCAGTTCGGGGTTTCAAGGTATGAAGTGGGGAGCCCTGATTCCCAGGCACATATCCGAAGATAAACTGAAGGGGGAGGAATCCATGGCAATCCTACACTACCAGTGAGCAATAGCCTCCCGAGCTGGGGACAGGGCACAGACTCGCAGACCAGTAGCAACAGGGAAAGGACTTTAGGGCACTCCCACTGGACTGAAACCTGGAGCGGTGGGGCCGCATGAGCAAACTGGGGGCGGCTGGTGGTTTTAGAAGTACAAAAGGCAGAGACATGCTCCTGTGCCCTGACCTGGAGACAAGGACTGGGAGCCCTGCTGAGAAGCGCACAACCCAGGATGCTGCAGTTTACAGAAACACAGACAGAAACAGAGACAGTGTGGCCTGGAGAGTTCACTGAAGAACAGACTGCAATCTCTCTGCTCTGAGGCAGAGGGTTGGAAACAATCTCTTCTGCTGACTCTCAGAAGAGATGCAGAAAGCCACCAGGGGAAGCTGCCAGAGAACAAAAGCCCCAAAAAACCAGTTTTCACTGAGCCCATCCCCTGCCACAGAGGGCAGAGCAACTCTGCCGAAACAGGGTTGCCTGAGTAACAGCACAGCAGGCCCCTCCCCCAGAACACAGGCTGGGAGAATAAGAGGCCAACAACCCTAAGGTCCCCATAAAACAGGTGCATCTTGCTTGGATTGTGGTCAATAATTTGGACTCCGTACATTCCCTCAACCACCCCTCAACAGAATGACTAGGAGGAGGAACCCCCAAAATAGGAAAGACTCAGAGACTGTAATTTCTGCCACAGATTTACAAATGGATACAGATATAACCAAGATGTCAGAAATGGACTTCAGGGTAGCAGCTGTGAAGACAATAGCTAGAATGGAGAAGTCGATTAATGGCAATGTAGAGTCTCTAGGGCAGAAATGAAAGATGAACTGGCAGAACTTAAAAATGCTATCAATGAGATCCAATCTAATCTAGATAATCTAACAGCTAGGTTGAGCAAGGCAGAAGACTGAATTAGTGATCTACAAAACCAATTGACAGAAAAGAAGGAAAAGAGGAGACCAGGGAGAAGCAACTCAAAATCCATGAAAACAGAATCAGAGAAATAAGTGACACCATGAAACGTTCCAATGTCAGAATTATTGGGATCCCTGAAGGGATAGAAAGAGAGAGGACTAGAAGATATATATATTTTTCTAAGATTCTATTTATTTATTTAATTGACAGAGAGAGAGACAGTGTGAGAGGGAATACAAGCAGGGGGAGTGGGAGAGGGAGAAGCAGGCTTCTGGCTGAGCAGGGAGCCCAATGAGGGGCTCGATCCCAGGACCCTGGGATCATGACCTGAGCCGAAGGCAGTCGCTTAACCAACTTATCCACCCAGGCACCCCTAGAAGATATATTTGAGCCAATCATAGCTGCAAACTTCACTAATCTGGGGAATGAAACAAACATTCATGTCCTAGAGGCAGAGAGGACCCCTCCCAAGATCAAGGAAAACAGGCCAATGCCCTGGCATGTAATAGTAAAACTCACAAATCTTAGAACCAAGGAAACCATCTTAAGGGCAGTTAGGGGGAAGATATTCCTTATGTACAGAGGGAGGAACATCAGAATAACGTCAGACCCATCCACAGAGACCCAGAAAGCCAGAAAGGGCTGGCAAGACATATTCAGGGTACTAAACGAGAAGAACATGCAGCCAAGAATACTTTATCCAGCAAGGCTGTCATTTAGAATGGATGGAGAGATGCAGAGCTTCCAAGACTGGCAGAAACTGAAAGAATATGTGACCACTAAGCTGACCCTTCAGGAAATATTAAGGGGGGTTCTGTAAAAGGAGAAAGACACCAAAAGTAATATAGAACAGAAATTTACAAAAACAATCTATAGAAACAAGGACTTCACAGGCAACATGATGACAATAAATTCATATCTTTCAATAATCACTCTCAATGTAAACAGCCTAAATGCTCCCATAAAACGGCACAGGGATGCAGATAGGATAAAAAGACAGAACCCATCCATATTTTGTATACAAGAGACTCATTTTGAACCTAAAGATATATCCAGACTGAAAGTGAAGGGATGGAGATCCATCTTCCATGCCAGTGGACCTCAAAAGAAAGCTGGCATAGTTAGAGACACAGAAGGACACTATAGCGTTCTTAAAGGGTCTATCCAACAAGAAGATCTAACAATTGTAAATATCTACACCCCCAACATGTGAGCAGCCATCTACATAGGCCAACTGTTAACCAAAATAAAGAGTCATATTGATAACAATACATTAATTGTAGGAGACCTCAATAATCCACTCTCAGCAATAGACAGATCATCTAAGCAGAAAATCAACAAAGAAAGAAAAGCTCTGAATGACACACTGGACCAGATGGACCTCATAGATATATATAGAACATTCCACCCTAAAACAACAAAATACTCATTCTTCTCGAGTGCACATGGAACTTTCTCCAGAATAGACCACATACTGGGTCACAAATCAGGTCACAACCAATACCAAAAGACTGAGATTATTCCCTGCATATTCTCAGCCCACAATGCTTTAAAACTGGAACTCAATCACAAGAAAAAATTTGGAAGAACTTCAAACACTTGGAAGCTAAAGACCACTCTGCTCAAGAATGTTTGGGTCAACCAGGAAATCAAAGAACTTAAACAATTCATGGAAACCAATGAGAATGAAAACACATCGGTCCAAAACTTATGGGATACAGCAAAGGCAGTCCTAAGGGTGAAACATATAGCCATCCAAGCCTCAGTCAAAAAAACCCCCAGAAAACCCTGAATTCACCAACTAACTTTACACCTTAAAGAACGAGAGAAAATGCAACAAACAAAGCCACACATTAGAAGAGTAATCATTAAGATCAGAGCAGAGATCAATGAATTAGAAGTCAGAAACACAGTAGATCAGATCAATGAAACTAGAAGCTGGTTCTTTGAAAGAATTAATAGGATTGATAAACCACTGGCCAGACTTAACCAAAAGAAAAGAGAAAGGACCCAAATTAATAAAATTATGAATGAAAGGGGAGAGATCATGACAAACACCAAGGAAATAGAAACAATTATTAGAAATTATTATCAACAATTATATGCCAATAAGCTGAGCAATGTGGATGAAATGGATGCCTTCCTGGATTCCTATAAACTGCCAAGAGTGAAACAGGAAGAAATTGACAACTTGAATAGGCCAATAACCAGTAACGAGATTGAAGCAGTGATCAAAAACTTCCCAAAAAACAAGAGTCCAGGGCCTGATGGATTCCCTGGGGAATTCTACCAAACATTCAGAGAAGAAAGACTACCTATTCTCCTGAAGCTGTTTCAAAAAATAGAAACAGAAGGAAAGCTTCCAGACTCATCCTATGAGTCTGCATTACCTTAATCCCCAAACCAGGCAAAGACCCCATCAAAAAGGAGAATTTCAGACCAATATCCCTAATGAATATGGATTCCAAAATTCTCACAAAATCCTAACTAATAGGCTCCAACAATACATTAAAAGGATCATCCACTACGACTAAGTGGGATTTATCCCTGGGATGCAAGGTTGGGTCAACATTTGCAATCAATCAATGTGATAGAACACATTAATAAGAGGAGAGAGAAGAACCATATGGTCCTCCCAATTGATGCAGAAAAAGCATTTGAAAAAATAGAGCATTCTTTCCTGATTAAAACTCTTCAGAGTATAGGGATAGGGGGAACATTCCTCAAGTTCATAAAATCCATCTATGAAAAACCCACAGTGAATATCATCCTCAATGGGGAAAAGCTGAGAGCCTTTCCCTTAAGATCAGGAACATGTCAAGGATACCCACTCTCGCCATTATTGTTCAACATAGTACTAGAAGTCCTGGCAACAGCAATCAGACAACAAAAAGAAATAAAACGTATTCAAATTTGCAAAGAAGTCAAACTCTTCCTTTTTGCAGATGACATGACACTTGATGTAGAAAACCCAAAAGACTTTACCCCCAAATTACTAGAACTCATACAGCAATTCAGTAATGTGGCAGGATACAAAATCAATGCACAGAAATGAGTTGCTTTCTTATACACTAACAACGCAAATGTAGAAAGAGAAATTAGAGAAACGATTCCATTTACAATAGCATCAAAAACCATAAGATACCTCGGAATAAACCTAACCAAAGAGGTAAAAGATCTATACTCTAGGAACTACAGAATGTTCATGAAAGAAATTGAAAAAGACACAAAAAGATGGGAAAACCTTCCACGTTCATGAATCGGAAGAATAAATATTGTTAAAATGTCTATGCTACCCAGAGCAATCTATACCTTTAACGCCATCCCGAATCAAAATTCCAATGACATTTTTCAAATTTCTGGAACAAAAAATCCTAAAATTTTTATGGAATTAGAGAAGATCCCAAATTGCCAAGGAATTGTCAAAAAAGAAAAAGCTGGGGGCATCACGTTGTCTGATTTCAAGCTATATTACAAAGCAGTGATCACCACGACAACATGGTTCTGGCCCTAAAACAGACATATAGACAAATGGAACACAATAGAGAGCCCAGATACAGATCCTCAACTCTATGGTCAAATAATGTTTAGCAAAGCAGGAAAAAATATTGAATGGAAAAAAGACAGTCTCTTCAATAAATGGTGCTGGGAAAATTGGACCGCTATATACAGAAGAATTAAACTCAACCATTCTCTAACACCATACACAAAGATAAACTCAAAATGGATGAATGACCTCAATGTGAGACAGGAATCCATCAAAATCCTAGAGGAGAACATAGGCAGTAACCTCTTTGACATTGGCCACAGCAACTTCTTTCAAGATACATCTCTAAAGGCTAGTGAAACAAAAACAAAAATGAACTTTTGGGACTTCATCAAGGTAAAAACTGCACAGCAAAGGAAACTGTCCACAAAACAAAGAGACAACCCACAGAATGGGAGAAGATATTC
Source organism: Callorhinus ursinus (assembly GCF_003265705.2). NCBI lineage: Eukaryota > Metazoa > Chordata > Mammalia > Carnivora > Otariidae > Callorhinus > Callorhinus ursinus. The sequence continues at coordinate 2,134,289 of NW_027397140.1, forward strand.
GCAAATGACACTATAGACAAAGCACTGATTTCCAAGATCTATAAAGAAGTTCTCAAACTCAACACGCAAAAAACAAATAATCAAGTCAAAAAATGGGCAGAAGCCATGAACAGACACTTCTCCAAAGAAAACATACAAATGGCTAACAGACACATGAAAAAAATGTTCAACATCATTAGCCATCAGGGAAATTCAAATCAAAACCACATTGAGATACCACCTTACGCCAGTTAGAATGGCAAAAATGGACAAGGTAAGAAACAACAAATGTTGGAGAGGTTGTGGAGAAAGTGGAACCCACTTACACTGTTGGTGGGAATGCAAGTTGGTACAGCCACTTCGGAAAACAGTGTGGAGGTGCCTCAAAAAATTAAAAATAGAGCTACCCTATGACCCAGCAATTGCACTCCTGGGTATTTACCCCAAAGACACAGATGTAGTGAAAGAAGGGCCATAGGCACCCTAATGGTCATAGCAGCAATGTCCGCAATGGCCAAACTGTGGAAAGAGCCGAGATGCCCTTCAACAGATGAATGGATAAAGAAGATGTGGTCCATATCTACAATGGACTATTACTCAGCCATCCGAAAGGAGGAATACCCAACTTTTACATCCACATGGATGGGACTGGAGGAGATTATGTTAAGTGAAGTAAGTCAAGCAGAGAAAGTCAATTATCGTATGGTTTCACTTATTTGTGGAACATAGGGAATAGCATGGAGGACTTTAGGAGAAGGAAGGGAAAAATGAAGGGAGGGAAATCGGAGGGGTAGATGAACCATGAGAGACCATGGACTCTGAGAAATTAACTGAGGGTTTTAGAGGGGAGGGCAGTGGGGGAATGGGTTAGCTTGGTGATGGGTATTAAGGAGGGCATGGACTGCATAGAACACTGCGTGTTATATGAAAACAATGAATCGTGGATCACTACATCAAACACTAATGATGTATTGTATGGTGACTAACATAACATAATACAATTAAATTCAATTTTTAAAAAAAAATAAAGTACTTTACTATTTTTTTCAAGATTTTATTTATTTATTTGAGAGAGAGAATGAGAGAGAGAGCACATGAAAGGGGGTAGGGTCAGAGGGAGAAGCAGATTCCCTGCTAAGCAGGGAGCCTGATGCAGGACTCAATCCTGGGACTCCAGGATCATGACCTGAGCTGAAGGCAGTCGCTTAACCAACTGAGCCACCCAGGCATCCAGTACTTTATTATTTTTAATGAAAAAGAAAACCATTTACTTTTATTTTAGTTACTAATAAGGTAGGATTTGTGTGTGTCACTTTGCTATTTATTTTTTAAATTGATATTATGTCTTTTTTGTTCCTCCATTCCTTCACTAGTGCCTTCTTTCATGTTCAATTGATATTTTCTATTGTACTACTTTAATTCCCTTGAACTTTGTTTTAAATTTTTTAAAGTTATTTTGATAGTCATTGCCCTGGGGATTACAATTAACATCTTAATTTATAATCATCTAGCTCACATCAGCACCAACTTAATTTCAAATATATACAGAAACTATGCACATACATAGCTCCATTCTCTACACCCTCTTTGTGCCATCATTGTCATAGTAAGTGCATCTTTTTACATTATTATATCCATCAATGTAGATGTATAATTATTGCTTTATACAGTTGCCTTTCAATTTAGATAGAAGAAAAATACTATTTCTCCAGATAGATTTCAATTACTCTTTGGTGTTTCCATTTAAACCTGAAAGATTTCCTTTAGAATTTCTTCAGACAGATCTGCTAAGGATGAATTTTCTGTTTTTGTTTATCTGGGCATGTCTGAATTTCACCTTCATTTTGGAATGATAGTTTTGTTGGATGCAGAATTCTCCTGTGAGTCTTTTTCTTTTAGCACTTTATTATAATTCTCCCAATCTTTTGACCTCCATGATTTCTGTGTAGAAAAAGAAGGGGTAAAGATGTCCATCGACAGATGAATGGATAAAGAAGATGTGGTATATATACACAATGGAATATTATGCAGCCATCAAAAGGAATGACATCTTGCCATTTGCAATGACGTGGATGGAACTGGAGGGTGTTATGCTGAGTGAAATAAGTCAATCAGAGAAAGACATGTATCATATGACCTCACTGATATGAGGAATTCTTAATCTCAGGAAACAAACTGAGTGTTACTGGAGTGGTTGGGGGTGGGAGGGATGGGGTGGCTGGGTGATAGACATTGGGGAGGGTATGTGCTATGGTGAGCGCTGTGAATTGTGCAAGACTGTTGAATCACAGATCTGTACTTCTGAAACAAATAATGCAACATATTTTAAGAAAAAAGAAAAAGAAGAAGATAACAGGAGAGGAAGAATGAAGGGGAGTAAGTCAGAGGGGGAGAGGAACCATGAGAGATGATGGACTCTGAAAAACAAACTGAGGGTTCTAGAGGGGAGGAGGGTAAGGGGATGGGTTAGCCTGGTGATGGGTATTAAAGAGGGCACATTCTGCATGGAGCACTGGGTGTTATGAACAAACAATGAATCATGGAACACTACATCAAAAACTAATGATGTAATATATGGTGATTAACATAACAATAAGAAAATTGAAAAAAAAAAGAAGGGGTAGGTTTACTGAGGATCACTTGAACAGAATGAATAGTTTTTCTTCACTGCCTTCAAGGTCCTTTCTCTTTTGCTTTTAAGTCAGATTCAGTTGTGTCTGGTATGGATCTCTAAGTTTTTCCTACCTATAGGAAAAAACTGAGCTTCTTGGATGTGTAAGTTAATTATTTTCTTCAAATTGGAAATTTTGGGCCATTAATTTTTCAAATATTCTTTCTGCCACCCCTCTCCTTCTGGACTCTTATTATGTATATGCTTATGCAGACTTGTGATTTACTATTTTTTCTTCAAATTGGAAAATCTTGGGCCATTAATTTTTTCAAATATTTTTTTCTGCCACCCCTCTCCTTCTGGATTCTTATTATGTATATGCTTATGCAGAGTAAATAGTAAATCACAAGTCTCTGAGGCTCTATTGATTTTTCTGAGGAATTTCTGTTCCTCAGACTGGGTAATCTCAATTGACTTATCTTGATGTTCATTGGTAACTTCTGTCAATTTAAATCTGTTTTTGGTGCTTCTAGTGAATTTTTTAAATCAATTATAGAAGTTTTCAATTCTAGAATTTTGTTTGGATTCATTTAAAAAAATAAGCTCTATCCTTTTTTTACATTCTCCATTTGGTGATATTTCTTTATTACTTCCATTAATTCTTTAAACATGGTTTCCTTTAGTTCTTTGAACATATTTAAAATAGGTAATTTAAAGTCCTTGTCTATTAAGTCCAATGACTGAACTTCCTCACAGACAAGTTCCACTGACTACTTTTTTACTTGAGTATGGGTCATTCTTTCTTGTTCCTTTTCACATCTCATAATTTATTCCCTGGAAATGGGACATTCAAAATAATGTGAAATCTGGAAATCAAATTCCTTTTCCTCCCAGGAATTGTTGTTGTTCCTGTTTCTTACTGCTGTATTTGTTACTGTATTCTTTGTTGTGTGTAGCCATTAATATCTCTGCTGTTACTTAGTGGTCTTGCTTAGTGTTTGGAGAGATTTCCTTTAATGCCTAGAAGTAATCAATCTCCCAGCCTTTGCCAAAGAATTCTATGTGCATGTTGGTGTGCACATTCAATGCTCAGGTAGACATTTTACAACTTTGCCTTAGCCTTCACTTTCTGCTTATGCAGAGCCTCAAGGCCAGTCACAGATGACAGCCCAGGGTTTACTCAGGTCTTTTCTGGACATTCATAGACACTGGGCTTCCCAAAGCCCTGCATATATGCCATATATGCTCAAGCCCCCCTTGAGCATCTTAGACTTCAGCTATTTATTCCTTTAAATCTTTTGGTCATCCTTAATTGCCCCAACTTATATTGTCATCTCAGGAATATGTTACTATAAAAAAGTACTTTCAACAAATATCTCTGGTGAAAAGAATATTTGTACTAAGAGAACTCTGATTAGGTCAAATAAAGACAAAACAGCTTCATGGGAACTACTAAACAGTCTGAATAATGACAGTCCTCTGGGGAGTTCCAAATCCATTTTACATCTTCCAGTATCTTCTAGGCTGCTGGTTTTCACCATAATTTGGGGCTGTTGGTTTTCAAGGCTACCACAGAACTGTGGAGAGGGACATGGGAATGGGGCAGGTTGAAATCCCACAAACTCACTGTTCTTATCAAGACTGAGACATTTTACTTGAATAAATGCTACTCAGATTATTGCAAATATTTGACTAATTTTCAGACTTCTGAAAAAGTTGATTTTGACAATTTTTGTCAGTATTCACATTGTTTTTATGGAAGAGTGAATTTTGGGAGGCCCTTACTCCACCATTTTCCTTAACCTCACTTAGAGTTCTCAATATTTCACAAGCTCTGTTAATGGCAAGCCTCTGAGTTGCATTTAAATGTCTTCAAAATGTAGCAAAATACTGTCTTGTCTTTCTATAAAGAAATATATTTTCCATTTTCTATTTTTTTCCCTACACTATGAAAGTCTACTTATCATCATCACAGCAAAGTTTCTGGTCAATACATTTATAAATTGATCAAGAGGGGGATATATAAATATCCAAATCAGCTTTGAAAAAAGAACTCAATGCCAGTTGCAATTCAACTTGTCTTTTAGACACAGCTATTTCAATGCAAGTCATTCAATATTTTATGTTATTGTTTTGGTCACTCCTCCCAAAACATTCTAGTCTTAATAGACTGTCAGCCATTTCTTAAGTCTATAGGAAAGATACACTCACAGAATTCCATATCATTATCTCAAATACTCCTGTGAAATATCATTCTGTCACCCTGGCCTTTCTTTTTATTGATAATGTATGATTTGCCTTGCTCTTATCTAGGAGCATGAAAGATTCTTTAGTGAAATTTTCATTTGATAAATAAAGTGCATTTCAACCTGTGAAAATAATTGACAAATATTTGTCAAACTCATCTAATCTTTAAGGAAAGGTTGAACTGAAGGCTTTCATGGTGCTTCCTTTCCTAAGAAACCCAGTAACCCTTCTCAGTGGCTATGAAGGGGGTGGAATGAAGTGATAAACAGATGGGCATGTAGGGAAAACTGACTTATGCAAAACGTTGACTATCTAGCCATGAGAATTTGATCAAGAGGGAAAAGTCATGTACAAGAGAAGCATTTCAAGTGTCTGTGATGTGAATTTTATCTTAAAACAGAATACCTATGCAAAATATAGTAAAGGAATAAATTATCAAAGAAAAAGTAGCAAAATCATATGTATTTTATAGAATGAACTCAACCATCTAGAATTCCATTATGAAAGTATAAATTATGAAAGGCTGATTGTAAATTAAAATTAAAAAGAAGAAACCTGATAGTTTTAAAATCTAGGTGGAGGTATAAAAACTTTTTCACTTCTTTCTCAAGAAGCATCAAAGAGAAAAGGGAAACAGGATATAAACTCTAATAAAGCTAGAAATATTTAAAACTCATTCAAATATAGGAAGATAGAAAGCAGTGGGATAAATGAGAGATGACTGAGCAGTAAGTAGAAAGAGCAAACACAAGTTCACAAAAGGGAGTGGATTGGTGAAAACAGGTCTTGAAAATAGGAACAACAGTTCTTGAAAATAGGAACCTCTATTTATTCCCAGTACCTCTGTTGCGTTTTTAATCTTATCTTTATTAATTATATCCTTAATGTGCACATGTGTTATTCAGGATCAGAGGCATATTTCTTATTAAATACTTTACAGTAAATATGTTTGTGCCCCTCTCCTCCACTTTCACTAGTCCTTGTCCCTAGAGTAATGTAACAGCCAAATCAATTGTCCTATGTTGGTAGCTGGACACCTTTTAGGTGAAGGATAAGGTCCCTTGCCCCACCAAACAGGATCTCCTTGGGAATGTAATGGGTCTGAGTCCCAATTCCAGCCATTTGGTATGTCAATAAAAGAATCTACAGGAACTTGTTCACCATAGAGATGTCTCCAAAGCTCATTCCTTCTTGAAATGTAAACACCTAGGGAGATAACCATCTCTGTCTTCCTGGAACCCTAGAGTCTAACCTAGGATCTGGCCTGAGCTGTAACAATTCGGTCCTCTTTGTGAAGATAAAAGATGTTTTACTGTCATTTCAGATCAGAGCAATTAACTAAACAAATGGTTAGAGATCTAATTCTTTTTTTTTTTTTAATTCTTAAGGGGTGTGAGATCTGGGGCCTAGAGGAACAGGGCTTTTTATAGAAACAATAAGAATTCCAGGAACATTTTATTTTTCCATAATCCCAAAGGCTAAGTATGTCAGATGTCAGAAAATAAGCCTATATCCAATTCTACTCTATCCTATGACATCTCCTCCAAGGCAGACACTACACACGAGCCTACTTTTCTGGATAGACAATCACAAAGAAACAATAGCAAAAAGGAAAAAAAAAATCAGCAAATGCTGATGATTGTGAACTCCAAAGGAAAAATATGTGAGACCTACCAATAACCCTGTAGTGAAGCACTCTGTCTATACATCCACCTCCACCCACATACACACAAAGAAATTTTAACCAACTTTTTAGTAATTCACTCTCAAATTAAATGGCAGTAAAATATTAGGGAACCAGAACCATGAAACAGACAATAAAATAAAAAGATAAAAAATAATATGAAGCATAAAAGAAAATATCAAAGTAACTATAATATCCTCAGGGAGATAAAAAAAAAAGCCAATGCACCCATAAATTAAAAATAATATGCTATTATAAAGGAACAATCAGGGAATAAGAAAATAAATCTTAGAAAACATATGATAATTTATAAAAATTCCATAGAAATTTGTAAGCTGAAATTGGGGAAATTTCCCATATGGGGAAAAAAATTGACAAAGCTAACGGAGTAATGAAAAGAATACTATATGATTGGTCCAATGCCCAGTTAATATCAGTTCCAGAAGGGGAGGCCAAAAAGAAATGGTAATAAAATTGTCAACTAAATACTACAAGAAGAAATTTCAGAACAGAAGGAGAAATATCCAAGATTGAAAAGGTCCCCCAAAATTCTTTAGATGGTAAATGAAAAAAAAATCCATTTCTAGTCATCTCATAGTAAAATTTCAGAACACCAAGAATAAAAAGAATTCCGCAAAGCCTCCAGAGAGAAGAAAAACATTACAAAGGATAATTAATCAGAATGATATAGAACTCCCTAACCAGCTAAACTGAAAGACAATGGAACAATGCCTTCAGAATCCTGAGGGATAATGATTTTCAACTCCACAGTGGAGCTTAACCAAGGATGAGGAAGGCCTGAGATCCTAGATAAAGATGTCCAAGGCCAGAAGGAGGTGAAGCTCAAGGAAGATTCTAATGGGACAGGTGTCCGTCGGGGTTATAGCACTGTCACAGGGAACAAGTCTACATGAAGCAGTGCAAGGCTCTAAGAGGTGGGGGATGGGTAAATCATCAGACAGAACTAAGTGTCTGCAAAATTCTTCTGAGAGGTATTTTGCAAACTGTTTGAGGATGTAGGAAGATTTTGGGATGTGTTCCAAGAAACCTGAGTCTATAGAAGAAAAAAAGGTCAATTTTTGATTCCAAGGAAAAATAAAGAGTTTGGTGAGAATGGACATATAATTACAGTATACTAGCCCAAGAGGGAACAGAATTTACATGGTCAAAAGAATGAAAACTCTTATTATGAGTTTATCCAATTAAGATGCAGTTACACAGGGAGGATAGAGGTTATGGAGAGGAGCCATGAGTTACGCAGAATCTTCAGCAACCATTATAGGAAGTCAGTAGTCTGTGTCTAAAATTGAATCAAAGAAGTAGAATATACACATTATCCTGAACTGCAGGGATAAATAACAGAAAAAAAAAAGCTGGAAAAGTTGAAAGTCGTTACCTCTGGAAAACAGGATTGAGAAGGGAAACATGATTTTTTGTTATGTTTTAAAGTATTTACAAGTAACATAAGTAAGAATAGGAATAGCAAATAAGTTAAATGAACACGAAATAAACTTTAGAAAAGTAAACACATTTCAAAAGTGCTGTCACACCATCTCATTTTACAGGGGCATCAGCTGCTTTGTTAAATCCTAATGAAGGACTTTGTCACATACCCTAACCATGCAGACCAGCAGAAAGCAAAAAGAAACAAACAAGCAAACAAAAACCTTAGATGGAAACAAAGCAAGCTTCCCAGCCCAACACCACCCAAAGAAGAGAAAGACAAGGAAAAAGTAACCTGAGTATAGGTTCATTTGTCACAGAATACCTACGGCTTTATGAAAGAGAAAACCAAATAGCAGTCACAAAGTCCTCCAAATAGATATTAGCAACTCCTGTGAACTGTTTGAAAACAGACAAAATGTAGGGAGTCTGTATTACAAATGGTTAGTCAGAACACTTCCCAGGTCTTTGCCCCAGTACATTATGCACTAGGCTTGGTTGTCCCAGAAAGGATGTGCACAGAGTGTTTAGAATACCCAATATTAAATGGACATTGATGTAGTTATTACACCAAAAGAAAAATAACATGGCTTTGCTTACGTAAGTGAAGTTCTTCCACAAGATCTCCTTCTTCAGGACAGAGGAGCCACAAGCAAAAACTATAAATAATAATGTGGTACTGGATTATTGTTTTTTTACTTTAACCTTTGGTCTTGTATCCATTTCCCCTTAGACCATCGGGAATTTGATTGGGAGTTAATTAATTGACTGACAGCTTTAATATTCCAAAACACATGCTCACTGGTACATTTCAGCCTAGGAAGGGGAGTTTTTTCAGGACAGACCCTTGGCTTTCCTCTTGCCTTCACTGCAGTGATGTCTCCTCCTCTTTTCATAGTACTTCTCTCCATATGCTTCTTCCTCCTGAATTCATTTGAATACTTGATCTTGGCATTTTCTAGAGATGTTTTCATCAATTGCTTTGCTTCATCGCAATTATCTCATAAGGTTCCTCCAGCTCCCCACTATGACAGGGAAAGGATCATTCATTTATCCACAAACCTTAATTATCACACACTGTGTTAGGCAATGTGCTATTGACTGGACATAACCATAGGAATGAATCTGTAGATTATGGTCTAGCGTAGGAGATGGCAAAGACAGCTATTGTAAGACAATATAATAAATGCTATAAATTTTTTTAAAGACTAACCTTGGGGTGTAGGACCAGAGCTCAGACAAGGCTGCCTGGGGCATGGATTACTGGATCTGGTAGGCAACAGGCAGGAGGGCCACCCACAGAGGCCCAGGATATTAAGACTACAGGGAACCTTGCATAGACAGTTTGGAGTTTGCCTGCAATGGGAGATGCTGGGGGAGACTGGTGAGATTTGAGGCCCAATTCAGCTAATGGGGCATCCTGTACATCCCAGGAGGACACTAGGACTTTCTCTTACAGAGGAGTCAAGTGAAAATCACTACAGTATTTTAATCCGAGGAGTGATCCAGAAGCAGCCCCATCTATAGTCATCCAAGAGAGAAATGGCAAGGACTTGAGCTGAAAGAAGGAAGGTGTGTGGGGTGGGTGGTCTGCACTTGAGATAATTGCGGTGGTGTAATTGGGAGATCTTGTGACCCACTGACTGAGTTGGATGATGTGTGGGAACCTACGGTTTATTTTAAAGATTTTATTTATTTGAGAGAGTTCCTGCACATGATGGGGGGCAGGAGAAAAGGCAGAGCAGACTCTCCGTTGAGCAGGAAGCCCGACTTGGGGTTCCATCCCAGGACCCCAGGATCATGACCTGAGCCGAAGGCAGATGCTTAACCAACTGAGCCACCCAGGCACTCCTGAACCTATGATTTTTTTAAAAAAGATTTTATTTATTTATTTATTTGAGAGAGAGAGAGCAAGGAAGAGCAGAGGGGGAGTGAGAAAGAATCTGAAGCTGACTCCATACTGAGCACGGAACCCAACATGGGGCTCAATCCCACCACCCGGGATCATGACCTGAGCTGAAACCAAGAGTCAGACACTTAACATACTGCACCACCCAAGCGCCATGGAACCTAGGGTTAATTCACATTTTCTAGACCAGGGAACAAATTTAGAGTATTATATCCAAGAGAACATAAATGGGAAATGGCAATTCTTCAAAAAGAATTTATATCCATTTTCACATAAGAAGAACATGAAGCAGCTAACCTATGATCACATTATAAGTGATCATTTAATAACTGATCTCTAGGGTCTATGACTGGTCCCAGCCTTTCAGCATTATTACCTAATTCATGCATTTAATAAAAAGCTGGTAAAACACAAGGAAAGACTTGAATTAGCAGAGCCACATTCCAACCCCTAATGTTAAAACCTCCACTTCATCTGAAACTGTTTTCTATTATATTCAGATGTAATTAAAGAGCATCAGAATACAGTCAAAAATACTTCTTCTGAAAATGACTCTTTCAAAACTTATATATGTCAATTTCACATCCCATATCAGTAATTATAAAATTCAATCCAAATTTTCACTCTTTGAAGACCAGTATAAATAATTCTTGATGTGGAAGTCATTTTGCCAAATATAACTTTTCAGAGCCTTAAAGAGATAAAATGTTTAATCATTGTATTTATATTTAATTAATGATCATAGCATCCTTTCACATACATGGCAGGCCTGGAGCTAAAGGGACAGAACCCGGCATTTCTTTTGCTTCAAGACATCATGTGGCTGTGGGTGTCACAGTCATACCCCAGCATGGGCTGCCAGCTCTTCATAACTCCCGGTTAGAGAGAAGGAAAAAACAGGCTTACTGAGCATCACCTCAGGGCACACCATTGGACTTTCTTGCCATCTTCTTTAGCTCTAATAGGAAACCTAAAGTCAGTGCTGGAAAATATGACTTTACTTGCCCTAGCTCACACAATTAGTGTGCTTGAGACATGGTTTACCTGATGCATCAAAATCCTCCTCCTTAAATGTCTAGATCAAGTACTGGATGGTGGGAGCTATAGGGAAGGAGCTGGGAAACAAATTAAGATGGTATGCAGAATTCCCCTTGCTGCTTATGAGAACAGACTGTCTTCAAGTACATAAGAACATCTACTTAGGAAAATTGCCATTATCCATCCATTCAAAGAAGCTCTATCTAGCCACGTATTTTGTTACTCTCAAAGTTACTTAATGTTTTCCCTAATTAAGATTGGTTGATGTTTCATTGTTTATTTACATAAGAATACACATCCACACATAAATAAATGCACTATATCCTAATCACATTTATCTAAACTAGTGAAATTTAGCATGATAAAAAAAATTTAGCATCCTACATTGCCACTGATATTTCTCTTCACCATACCTGAAAGCACCCATTTACTTATCAGTACAAATATATTTTGAATATAAATTTTTAGAGGAAATTACTGACCTTGTTTTCTATGATGTCTGAAAGTCCCACATTATCACTGGTGGTGATAATTGTTCTCATCACACTTTGGAAAATCAACTCTAATGTGGGGAACACCATTAATGAATCCCTGGAAATCTGTATCTTTTTACTTTCTTTTTTTTAATGAATAGAGGACGAGCTATGTGAGATTCAGAAGTGAAACAGAAGCCTCAAAAATGATCATTTTTTTCAAGGAATTTTTGATGATCTTAAAGAGGAAATTGTTTTATCATTGTCATATGCTTTGGAAGAAGTATTAAATTGAAAAATGCCAACTTATGAATGCAAGAGGATCTCTGTGGAGGGTGAGACCAGCATGAACAATAGAATTTCAGGAAGGCTTCCTGGAGGAGGGGCCTTGAGAGGGCTCTGTCTAAAACCAGGGCAATTTCATGCCTGTGGTCATTCTGAGGAAGACAGTGTACAGTTGGGAGGTGGTAAAAGAACAAGCCAGGCATGAGTGGGAATAAGCCAGAGGCTAGTGTGGTGATCATGGGGGCCTCAGCAGATGGGGGGCATCTGGGTAGACAAGTGGGGTGTCACATTGCAAAGCCCCCAGAAGCCAAGGAAAGGAGGCTGACCTTGAAGAGATGTGGCGGTGGCCTTGAGCAGAAGAGTGTTGCTCACAAAGGCAGTGTTAGGGGCTCCCCTGGCAGAGTACCAAAGAGGGAAATACCCTTTCAAAACTGTGAGAAGGGGGAGTGGCAGCAAACTTGCACTTCAAGGACACGCTGCTGCTGTCTCTGAGACGAATCTCTGCTTAACACCTGGTACTTGCCATTTAACTTATGTATGTTTAATTCAATGACATACATTTTATTTTATTTTATTTTTTTTTAAAGATTTTATTTATTTATTCATGAGAGACAGAGAGAGAGAGAGAGAGAGAGAGAGGCAGAGGGAGAAGCAGGCTCCCAAGGAGCAGGGAGCCCGATGCGGGACTCGATCCCAGGACCCTGGGATCATGACCTGAGCCGAAGGCAGACGCTTAACCATCTGAGCCACCCAGGCGCCCAATGACATACATTTTAAACTCTGGTCTCTGGCCAATCGTCATGGTTATGGCCAAGGTCATTTCCTACATTCAGAATTCCATAAGGGATAAAATGAATGAGGTGTAAGAAGATGTTTTCTGATGCCTATGGACACACTCAGAGATGTGAAATTGTCTTTAAGTGGCAGGAGGTAAATGACAAAGTATTTTTTTTAAAGATTTTTTTATTTTTATTTATTTATTTATTTATTTATTTATTTATTTATTTATTCGAGAGAGAGAGTGAGCACAAGCAGGAGGGGCAGAGGGAGAGGGAGAGAGAATCTCAAGTAGATGCCACACTGAGTGCAGAACCCAATGCGGGGCTCGATCTCACAACCCAGAGATCAGGACCTGGGCCAAAATCAAGAGACAGACACTTAACTGACTGCACCACCCAGGCGCCCCGACAAAGTATTTAATTATAGCAAGGCCATAAGAACCAAATAATAATTTCCTTTGGTTCATGAGTAAGGAAATGTTGATTTTCTGCAATTAAATGCTTAAAATGCAAGTAGCCCAAAGAGGTCCAAACGTTTGGCATTCTGTGAGAAATTTTTAAGCTGCTGAGGTATATAGATCTTGCTGAAATGTGAAATCTTGTCAATGCATACTATAAGATGAACCTAGGTATTTACATTAACAAAAATCATTTATCATGCTCAAATTGACAACCTGATTGCATTTGCAACTTATAACAATTTGTTATCCAACTTCGCAGGTAACAAATTCAAATAATTCCTCACAAATTGCCTAATGGAGAAAGACTCCATTGCCGTAAGAATTAATAAAAAGCTCTCCCAAAGCAGTTTGTATTTGGATGTTAGAAAGCAAATTATATACTTGGAAGCAGTGCAACTAATTTTTGTCACTATGAAAGCACTTTATTAGAGGTCCATTTCAAGGTGGGAAGGCTTAGAGGGAGGAGGACAATTCACAGCTCTGAAGTGAAACACAGGCAATCCACAGGCTGCCTCAAGAGCCCCTTGTGTGGTAGCTACAGGAAGTCACCCCATGACTCAGCAACTATGGGCACAACACAACCCCCAGGGCAGGAGTTTCCACAAATAATAATTGGTCAATGAGAAAAAAAGTTTGGCAGTGGAGAACCTGAGAATTTTAGGCATTTAACTCAGAACACTTGCTAAAAAAGTAATGAACCCATTATTTTAAAACCTCTTAATTTCTCAACAGGCAAGCAGAAAGGGTAATGAAAGCATGGCCATATTCACTTTTCTGTTCTCTATCCGTTAGCAGAAGAAACTGCAACAATTGGAGTGAAACTAGAAATTAGAAGCAGAAGAAAAACTGGGAAATTCACAAACATGTAAAAATTAAACAACACGTTTTTAAACAAGTGGGTCAAAGAATAAATCACATGTGAAATTTGAAAGTATTTTGAAACTAATGAAAATTAAAATATCACATAGAAAAACTTGCAGAATATAGCACAAGCTGGGTTAAGAGGAACATTTAAAGCTGTAAATGTTTATGTAAAATAGAAGAAATATTTCAAATCCGTAACTTAGGTTTAGGCTTAAAGGAAAAGAAAAATAAGAACTAAACCAAAAGATAGCTGAGGGAAGGAAATAAAAATTAAAGCAAAATAAGTTGGACAGACAATAGAAAAACAATAAAGAAAATCAACAAAACCAGGAATTGGTTCTTTGAAAAGATCAACAAAATTGACAAACCAAGAAAAAAAATAAGGAAAACTCAAATAACTAAAATAAAAAATGAAAGGGGACCTTCTAACCTATTTTACTGAAATAAAAAATATTATAATAAAGTACTATGAGGTGGAATGCCTGGGTGGCTCAGTCAAGTTAAGCACCTGGCTCTTGATTTCAGCTCGGGTCATGAGCTCAGGGTCATGAGCTCAAGCCCCAGGTTGGGCTCCAAGCTTAGCACAAAATCTGCTTGAAATTCTCTCTCTCCCTCTCCCTTTGCCCCTCCCCTTGCTCATGTGCATGCTCTCTCTCTCTCTCTCAAAATAAATAAATAAATAAATAAATAAATAATATTTAAAAAAAAAAGTACTATGAAAAATTGTACACCAACAAATTGGATAACCTAAATGAAATGAAAACTTCTCAGAAATACAACTTATCAAGACTGAGTAATGAAAAAATAGAAAATCTGAACAAACTTATAACTACTTAGGGGAGTGAATCAGTAGCCTAAAACCTCCTAAAAAAGAAAAACCCAGAAACTATATGGCTGCACTGGTGAATTCTACCATTTAATGAAAAATTAACAACAATCCACCTCAATTCCTTCAAAAAAATTGAAGAGGAAAGAACACTTCTAAACTCATTCTATGAGGCCTGATACCAAAAGACAAAGACACTATAAGGAAAGAAAACTACAGACTAATATCTCCTACCAATATTTATAGAAAAATACTCAATGAAATATTATCAAACAGAATTCAATAGTACATTTAAAGGATTATAGACCATGACCTTGTGGGACAACAAGGATGGTATCAACAATAATCATCTCAACTCATGCAGGAAAAGCATCTGATGAAATTCAATACCTTTAATGATAAGAACACTGAAAAAAGAACCAAGAGGAAACAATTTCAACATAATATAGGCCATATATAAAAAGCCCACAGCTAACATCATACTCATTAATGACTAACTAAAAACTTCCTTCAGATCAGAAACAAGACAAGGATGACCATTTTACCACTTCTATTCATTGTAGTACCGGCAGTCTTAGCCACAGCAATTATGAAAGAAAAAGAAATTAAAAGGCAGCCAAACTTGAAAGGAAGAAGTGAAATTAACTTTTCAGAAAAAGACATGATCTTACATGTAGAAACCCTAAAGATTACACACACATACACTTAGAACTATAAATGAATTCAGCAAAGCTAAAGGATACAAAATTGACATCTGAAAATCAGTGGTGTTTCTATATACTAGCAAAGAAAAATCCAAAAGAGAGATTAAGAAAACAACTCTATTTATAATAGTATAAAAATAATAGGGATGCCTGGGTGGCTCAGTTGGTTAAGCATTTGCCTTCGACCCAGGTCATGATCCCAGGGTCCTGGGATCAAGCCCCACATCAGGCTCCCTGCTCAGCGGGGAGTCTGCTTTTCCCTCTCCCACTGCTGCTCCCCCTGCTTGTGCTCTTGCTCTCTCTTTTTCTGTCTAATAAATAAATAAAATCTTTAAAATAATAATAATATATTTAGAACTAATTTTTCCTAAGCAGGCAAAAACCCTTGTACACCAGAAACTACAAAATGTTATAAGAAATTAAAGAAGACAATAATAAATGAGAAGATATTCTGTGTTCATGGATTAAAAGACAATATTAAGATGTCAACACTACCTAAATTGACCTACAGATTCAATGCAGTCTCTGTCTGCTTCCCAACAATGCCTGTTGCCAAAATAGAAAAAAGAATCCCAAAATTCAAATGGAATTTCAAAAGACCCCAAATAGTCAAAAAGGTCTGGAGAAGAACAGAGTTAGAGCTCTCCCACTTTCCAATTTCAAAATTTACTACAAAGTACAGTAATCCAAATAGTGCAATACTGTTATAAAGACAGACATAGGGACCAATGGAATAGAAAAGAGATACAAGAAATAAACCCACAAATATATAGTCAGATGATTTTCTACAAGGGTATCCAGTACTATTAAATGTGGGAAAAGACAGATTTTTCAATGAATGCTGGGAAACTGGATAGTCATATGTAAAAAAATGAAGTTGGACTCTTAACCTTACACCATATACAAAACTCAAAATTTATTAATGACCTAAATGTAAGAGCTAGAACTATAAAACTCTGAGAAGAAAACATAGGGAAAAAGCTTAATAACAATGGATTTATCAGTGATTTCCTGGATATGACACCAGAACACAGGCATTAAAATAAAAAGTAGATAAATTGGGGTTGTTGGGCAAGATGGCGGAGGAGTAGGAGACCTGGATTTTGTCTGGTCTCAGGAATTCAGCTGAATAGGGATCAAAGCATTCTGAACACCTACAAACTCAACAGGAGATCGAAGAAGAGAGTAGCAACAACTCTCTGAACAGAGAAGCGACCACTTACTGGAAGGTACGACATGCGGAGAAGTGAATCTGAGGTGATATTCGGGAGGATAGACAGCGGGGGAGGGAGGCTCCGACGGACGCCTCTGGCAAGTAATAGAGCCGCAGAGCACAAAATCGGAACTTTTAGAAGTCGGCTCCGCTGAGGGACGTCGCTCCAGTGGCTAAGATGGGGGTGGAACCCTCGCGGGACAGTGTGGTCTCAGGACCCTCGGGGTTCACAGAAAAACCAGGGGTGCCTGAGTGCAGCAGAGATCCCAGGTATTGGAGCGGGGAAGCCAGCTGCAGAGACGGAGCTGAGGCTCGGGCTCTCAGCTCAGAGTTGCCATAAACTGTGATCCGCAGCCCAGTTGGGCCACTGCTCCTCCAGCAGGGACCCAACAAGCGGCAGAGCTGGGGAGACTCCCCTTCCTCCCCAGGGAGGAGCAACACGGGAGCGCACTGCAGGGATCTGCTGGGTTTGGAGACTCCACACGGGGTCGGGTGCCAGAGATAGGAACGCTCGGTCACAGGCCGGGTGTGCACAGAGTGCGACCAGAGACTGGGGAGATGGGAGTGATTGACTGCTTTTCTCTGGGGGCACACTGAGGAGCGGGGCCCCAAGTTCTCAGCTCCTCCGGGTGGAGATTGGGAGGCCACCATTTTCACCCTGGTCCTCCAAAGCTGTACCAGAGTTTGCAGGGAACAAAAGCTCCTGAGAGCAAACCCAAGCAGCTTGCTTAGCCCAGACTGACAAGGGCAGGGCAATTCCACCTTTCCCTTTTTCAACCAACATCTTATCAATCCCTTTTTTAAAAAAACATTTTTTATTTTTCATTTTTAGAGTCATATTTTATCCCTTCATAGTAGTTACCTTTCTTTATGGCATATACATATGTTGTTCTCTCTTTAAAATTTTGAGATACAGTTTCTTCTAACACATCAAAATATACCCTAAATCACTAGTGTATGGCTTTGTTCTAGTGTCCTGCCTGATCACATTCTCTCCCTTTTTTTTTTTAATCTTATTCTTTCTTTTTTCAAACAACTTCTTATCTTATCAATTCTTTTATAAAATTGTTTAAAATTTTCAACTTTACAGTCAACTTCCATCCCTTCATTGTATCAACCCTTATTTTGTACATATATAAGTCTTTCTTCCTTTAAAATTTTAGGAGGCACTTTTTTCTAACAGACCAAAATACGGCCAAAATCTAGTGTGCGGCATTGATCTATGCACTAGCCTGATCATATTTGATCATATTCTGTTTTTTTTTGTATTGTTCTGTTTTTGTTTTTATCTTTATCTTTTTGTTTCTTTTTTTTTTCTCTTTCTTTTTTCTTTCTTTCCCTTTCTTTTCCCCTGGTTTCAGGTCTTTTCTGATTTGTAGAGAGTATATTTGCTGGGGACGTTGTTACCTGCTAGCATTTTGTTCTCTCATTCATCTATTCTCCTCTGGACAAAATGACAAGATGAAAAAAATCACCGCAGCAAAAAGAACAAGAGGTAGTACCGTCAGCCAGGGACCTCCTCAATAGGAACACTAGTACGATGTCGGAACTAGACTTCAGAATCATGACTTTAATGATCCGAGCTAGGCTTGAAAAAAGCGTGGAAGTTATTAGAGAAACCCTTTCTGGAGAAATAAAAGAACAAAAATCTAACCAAGTCGAAATCAAAAAGGCTACTGAGGTGCGCTCAAAAATGGGGGGAACTAACTGCTAGGATAAATGAGGCAGAAGAGAGAATCAGCGATATAGAAGACCAAATGATGGAAAATAAAGAGGCTGAGAAAAAGAGAGAAACAACTACAGGATCACGAGGGCAGAATTCGAGAGATAAGCGATACGATAAGATGAAACAACATTAAAATAATTGGGATCCCAGAAGAAAAAGCAAGAGAGAGAGGGGCAGAAGGTATATTGGACCAAATTAGAGCAGAGAACTTCCCTAATGTGGAGAAGGAAACAAGCATCAAAATCCAGGAGGCACAGAGAACCCCTCTCAAAATCAATAAAAATAGGTCAACACCCCGACATCTAATAGTAAAACTTACGAGTTTCAGAGACAAGGAGAGAATCCTGAAAGCAGCTCGGGAGAAGAGATATGGAACCTACAATGGTAGAAATATTAGATTGGCAACAGACCTATCTACAGAGACCTGGCAGGACAGAAAGGAAAGGCAGGATATCTTCAGAGCACTAAACGAGAAAAATATGTAGCCAAGAATACTATATCCAGCTAGGCTCTCATTGAAAATTGAAGGAGAGATAAAAACTTCCAGGAAAAACAAAAACTAAAGGAATTTGCAAACACGAAACCAGCCCTACAGGAAACATTGAAAGGGGTCCCCTAAGCAAAGAGAGAGCCTAAAAGCAGCATAGACCAGAAAGGAACACAGACAATATATAGTAACAGTCACTTTACAGGCAATACAATGGCACTAAATTCATATCTTTCAATATTACCCTGAATGTAAATGGGCTCAATGCCCCAATCCAAAGACACAGGCTATCAGATTGGATTAAAAAACAAGACCCATCAATACGCTGTCTGCAAGAGCCTCATTTTAGACCCAAAGACACCCCCAGATTGAAAGTGAGGGGGTGGAAAACAATTTACCATGCTAATGGACACCAAAAGAGGGCTGGGGTGGCAATCCTTATTTCAGACAAATTAGATTTTAAAACAAAGATTGTAATAAGTGATGAAGAAGGATACTATATCTTACTTAAAGTGTCTACCCACCAAGAAGATCTAACAATTGTAAATATCTTTGCCCCTAACATGGGAGCAGCCAATTATATATGGCAATTAATAACAAAAGCAAAGAAACACATTGACAACAAAACAATAATAGTGGGGGACGTTGACACCCCCCAGACTGAAAAGGACAGATCATCTAAGCAAAAGATCAACAAGGAAATAAAGACTTTAAATGACACACTGGACCAAATGAACTTCACAGACATATTCAGAACCTTCCATCCCAAAGCAACGGAATACACATTCTTCTCTAGTGCCCATGGAACGCTCTCCAGAATTGATCACATCCTAGGTCACAAATCAGGTCTCAACCGGAACCAAAATTTTGGGATCGTTCCCTGCATATTTTCAGACCACAATGCTTGGAAACTAGACCTCAATCAGAAGAGGAATGTTGGAAAGAAATCAAATACATGGAGGCTAAAGAGCCTAAAGAATGAATGGATCAACCAGGAAATAAAAGAAAAATTAAAAAAATTAATGGAAACCAATGAAAATGAAAACACAACTGTTCAAAATCTTTGGGATACAGCAAAGGTAGTCCTGAGAGGAAAGTATAGAGCAATACAAGCCTTTCTCAAGAAACAAGAAAGGTCTCAAATACACAAGCTAACCCTACACCTAAAGCAGTTGGAGAAAGGACAGCAAAGAAAGCCTAAACCCAGCAGGAGAAGAGAAATCATAAAGATCAGAGCAGAAATCAATGAAATAGAACCCAATAGAACAGTAGAACAGATCGATAAAAGTAGGAGGTGGTTCTTTGAAAGAATTCACAAGATTGATAAACCCCTGGCCAGACTTATCAAAAAGAAAAGAGAAATGACCCAAATCAACAAAATCATGAACAAAAGAGGAGAGATCACAACCAACACCAAAGAAATACGAACAATTATAAGAACATATTATGAGCAAATCTATGCCAGCAAATTAGATAACCTGGAAGAAATGGGTGCATTCCTAGAGATATATCAACTACCAAATTTGAACCAGGAAGAAAGAGAAAACCTGAACAGACCTATAACCACTAAGGAAATTGAAGCAGTCATCAAAAATCGCCCAACAAACAAAAGCCCAGGGCCAGATGGCTTCCCAGGGGAATTCTATCAGACATTTCAAGAAGAATTGGTTCTATTCTCTTGAAACTGTTCCAAAAAATAGAAATGGAAGGAAAACTCCCAAACTCATTTTATGAGGCCACCATTACCTTGATCCCAAAACCAGACAAAGACCCTATCAAAAAGGAGCATTACAGACCAATACCCTTGATGAACATGGATGCAAAAATTCTCACCAAAATAATGGCCAATAGGATCCAACAGTACATTAAAATGATTATTCACCATGACTAAGTGGGTTTTATCCCTGGGCTGCAAGGCTGGTTCAACATACGCAAATCAATCAACGTGAGACAATACATTAACAAAAGAAAGAACAAGAATCATATGATCCTCTCAATAGATGCAGAAAAAGCATTTGACAAAGTACAGCATCCTTTCTTGATCAAAACTCTTCAAAGTATAGGGATAGTATACCTCTATATCATAAAAACCATCTATGAGAAACCTACAGCGAATATCATTCTCAATGGGGAAAAGCTGAGAGCTTTTCCCCTAAGGTCAGGAACGCGGCAGGGATGTCCACTCTCATCACTGCTATTCAACATAATATTAGATGTCCTAGCCACACAATGAGACAACAAAAAGAAATCAAAGGCTTCCAAATTGGCAAGGACGAAGTCAAACTCTCACTCTTTGCAGATGATATGATACTGTATGTGGAAAACCCAAAAGACTCCACCCCAAAACTGCTAGAACTCATACAGGAATTCAGTAAAGTAGCAGGATATAAAATCAATGCACAGAAATCAGTGGCATTCCTATACACCAACAACAAGACAGAAGAGAGACAAATCAAGGAGTCGATCCCATTTACAATTGCACCGCAAACCATAAGATACCTAGGAATAAATTTAACCAAAGAGGCAAAGGATCTGTACTCAGAAAGCTATAAAATACTCATGAAAGTAATTGAAGAAGACACGAAGAAATGGAAAAACGTTCCATGCTCATGGATTGGGAGAACAAACATTGTGAAGATGTCAATGCTACCTAGAGCAATCTACACATTCAATGCAATCCCCATCAAAATACCATCCACTTCTTTCAAAGAAATGGACCAAATAATCCTAAAATTTGTATGGAACCAGAAGAGACCCCGAATAGCCAGAGGAATATTGAAAAAGAAAAGCAAAGCTGGCGGCATCACAATTCCGGACTCCCAGCTCTATTACAAAGCTGTCATCATCAAAAAACTATGGTACTGGCACAAAAACAGACACATAGATCAATGGAACAGAATAGAGAGCCCAGAAATGGACCCTCAACTCTCTGGTCAACTCATCTTTGACAAAGCAGGACCGAATGTCCAATGGAAAAAAGACAGTCTCTTCAACAATTGGTGTTGGGAAAATTGGACAGCCACATGCAGAAGAATGAAACTAGACCATTTGCTTACACCATACACAAAAATATACTCCAATGGTTGAAAGACCTAAACTTGAGACAAGAGTCCATCAACATCCTAAAGGAGAACACAGGTAGCAACCTCTTCGACCTCAGCTGCAGGAACTTCTTCCTAGAAACTTCGCCCAAGGCAAGGGAAGCAAGGGCAAAAATGAACTATTGGGATTTCATCAAGATAAAAAGCTTTTGCTCAGCAAAAGAAACAGTCCACAAAACCAAAAGGCAACCGACATAATGGGAGAAAATATTTGCACATGACATATCAGATAAAAGGCTAGTATCCAAAATATATAAAGAACGTATCAAACTCAACATCCAAAGAACAAATAATCCAATGAAGAAATGGGCAGAAGACATGAACAGACATTTTTCTAAAGAAGACATCCAAATGGCCAACAGACACATGAAAAAGTCCTCAACATCACTCGGCATCAGGGAAATTCAAATCAAAACCTCAATGAGATACCACCTCACACCAGTCAGAATGGCTAAAATTAACAAGTCAGGAAATGATAGATGTTGGTGGGGATGGGGAGAAAGGGCAACCCTCCTCACACTGTTGGTGGGAATGCAAGCTGGTGCAACCCCTCTGGAAAACAGTATGGAGGTTCCTCAAACATTTTAAAATAGAGCTACCATACGATCCAGCAATTGCACTACTGGGTATTACCCCAAAGATACAAATGTTGGGATCCGAAGGGGTATGTGCACCCCAATCTTTATAGCAGCAATGTCCACAATAGCCAAACTGTGGAAAGAACCAAGATGTCCATCAACAGATGAAGGGATAAAGAATGGGTGGTATATATACACCATGGAATATTATTCAGCCATTAAAAGGAATGAGATCTTGCCATTTCCAACGACGTGGATGGAACTGGAGGGTGTTATGCTGAGTGAAATAAGTCAATCAGAGAAAGACATGTATCACATGACCTCACTGATATGAGGAATTCTTAATCTCAGGAAACAAACTGAGTGTTGCTGGAGCAGTGGGGGTTGGGATGGATGGGGTGGCTGGTTGATAGACATTGGGTAGGGTATGTGCTATGGTGACCGCTGTGAATTGTGCAAGACTGTTGAATCACAGATCTGTATTTCTGAAACAAATAATGCAACATATGTTAAGAAAAAAGAGGGCGCCTGGGTGGCTCAGTTGTTTAAGCCACTGCCTTCGGCTCAGGTCATGATCCTGGAGTCCCGGGATCGAGTCCCCCATCAGGCTCCCTGCTCGGCAAGGAGTCTGCTTCTCCCTCTGACCCTCCCCCCTCTCATGTGCTCTCTCTCTCTCATTCTTTCTCTCAAGTAATTAAATAAAATCTTTAAAAAAAAAGGAAAAAAGAAAAAGAAGAAGATAGTAGGAAGGGAAGAATGAAGGGGAGAAAGTCAGATGGGGAGATGAAGCATGAAAGATGACGGACTCTGAAAAACAAACTGAGGGTTCTAGAGGGGAGGGGGGTGGGGAGATGGGTTAGCCTGGTGAAGAGTAAAGAGGGCACATTCTGCGTGGAGCACTGGGTGTTATGCACAAACAATGAATCATGGAACACTACATCAAAACAAATGATGTAATGTATGGTGATTAACATAACAACAAAAATATTTTTAAAAAATTAGATAAATTGGACTACACCAAATTAATAACTTTTATGCAGGGATACTATCAAGAGAATGAAAAGCAACCTACAGAATGAGAGAATAGATTTGGAAATCATATGCCTGATAAGGGGTTAATATTCAGAATATATAAAGAACTACAATTCAACCACTGAAAAACAAAATAAAAACCAAAACCAACCTGATTTAAAAGTGGGCAAACAGAGGCGGAGCAAGATGGCGGAGGAGTAGGAGACCTAGATTTCATCTGGTCACAGGAATTCAGCTGAATAGGGATCAAACCATTCTGAACACCTGCGAACTCAACAGGAGATCGAAGAGGAGAGTAGCAACAACACTCTGAACAGAGAAGCGACCACTTACTGGAAGGTAGGACGTATGGAGAAGTGAATCCAAGGCAATATTCGGGAGGATAGATGGCGGGGGAGGGGCCTCCACCGACCGCTTCTGGCAAGTGATAGAGCCATGGAGCACAAAATTGGACCTTTTAGAAGTTGGCTCGGCTGAGGGACATTGCTGCAGTGGCTAAGCGGGGGGTGGAATCCTCCCGGGACAGTGTGGTCTCAGGACCCTCGGGGTCACAGAAAGACCGGTTGTATCTGAGTGCGCCAGAGCTCCCAGGTATCAGAGCGGGGAACCCGGCTGCAGAGACGGAGCCAAGGCGCGGGCTCTCAGCTCGGGGTTGCCATAAACTGTGATCCGCGGCCCAGTCGGGCCACTGCTCCTCCAGCAGGGACCCAACAAGTGGCAGAGTTGGGGAGACTCCCCTTCTTTCCCGGGGAGGAGCGGCGCGGGAACGTACCGCAGGGATCTGCTGGGTTTGGAGACTCCACACGGGGTTGGGTGCCAGAGATAGCAACGCTTGGTCACAGGCTGGGTGAGCACAGAGTGTGGCCGGAGACCAGGGAGACGGGAGTGACTGCTTTTCTCTGGGGGTACACTGAGGAGCGGGGCCCTGAGTTCTCCGCTCCTCTGGGCGGAGATTGGGAGGTCACCATTTTCACCCTGGTCCTCCAAAGCTGTACCGAGAGCTTGCAGGGAACAAAAGCCCCTGAGAGCAAACCGGAGCAGCTTCCTTAGCCCGGACCAACAAGGGCGGGGCAATTCCGCCTCCGGCAAAGACATTTCGAACCACAGCAACAGGCCTCTCCCCCAGAAGATCAGCACGAACAGCCAGCAAGCCAAGACCAAGTTTACCGATCAAGGAGAACGGGAGAACTCCAGTGCTAGGGGAATACTGCACATAGAATTCATGGCTTTTTTTTTACCATGATTCATTAGTTCATCAAAGTTAATTTTTGTTAACTGTTTTTATTTTATTTTTATTTTTCCTTTTTTCAAACAACATCTTATCAATCCCTTTTTAAAAAAAAAAAACTTTTTATTTTTCATTTTTAGAGTCATATTTTATCCCTTCATAGTAGTTACCCTTATTTTTGGCATATATATACAAGTTGTTCTCTCTTTAAAATTTTGAGATACAGTTTCTTCTAACAGATCAAAATATACCCTAAATCACTAGGGTATGGCTTTGTTCTAGTCTCCTGCCTGATCACATTCTCTCCCTTTTTCCTTTTTTTTTTTCTCTAAAATCTTCTTCTTTCTTTTTTTCAAACAACTTCTTATCTTATCAAGTCCTTTTATGAAATCTTTTATAATTTTCATCTTTACAGTCATCTTCCATCCCTTCATTGTATCAACCCTTATTTTGTACATATATGTCTTTCTTCCTTTAAAATTTTAGGAGGCACTTTTTTCTAACAGACCAAAATACGCCCAAAATCTAGTGTGTGGCACTGATCTATGCACTAGCCTGATCATATTTGATAATATTCTGCTTTTTTTGTACTGTTCTGTTTTTGATTTTATCTTTTTTTTTTCTCTCTTTCTTTCCCTTTCTTTTCCCCTGGTTTCAGGTCTTTTCTGATTTGTATAGAGTATATTTGCTGGGGATGTTGTTAACCTGTTAGCATTTTGTTCTCTCATTCATCTATTCTCCTCTGGACAAAATGACAAGACGAAAAAAATCACCTCAGCAAAAAGAACAAGAGGTAGTACCATCACCCAAGGACCTACTCAATATGGACATTAGTACGATGTCGGACCTAGAGTTCAGAATCATGACTTTAAAGATACTAGCTGGGCTTGAAAAAAGCATGGAAGTTATTAGAGAAACCTTTTCTGGAGAAATAAAAGAACTAAAATCTAACCAAGTCGGAATCAAAAAGGCTAATGATGAGGTGCAATCAAAAATGGGGGCACTAACTGCTAGGATAAATGAGGCAGAAGAGAGAATCAGTGATATAGAAGACCAAATGATGGAAAATAAAGACGCTGAGAAAAAGAGAGAGAAACAACTACAGGATCATCAGGGCAGAATTCGAGAGATAAGTGATACGATAAGATGAAACAACATTAGAATAATTGGGATCCCAGAAGAAGAAGAGAGAGAGAGAGAGGGGCAGAAGGTATATTGGAGGAAAGAATAGCAGAGAACTTCCCTAATGTGAGGAAGGAAACAGGCATCAAAATCCAGGAGGCACAGAGAACCCCTCTCAAAATCAATAATAATAGGTCAACACCCCGACATCTAATAGTAAAACATACGAGTCTCAGAGACAAAGAGAGAATCCTGAAAGCAGCTCGGGAGAAGAGATATGTAACCTACAATCGTAGAAACATTAGATTGGCAACAGACCTATCCACAGAGACATGGCAGGCCAGAAAGGACTGGCAAGATATCTTCAGAGCAGTAAACGAGAAAAATATGCAGCCAAGAATACTATATCCAGCTAGGCTCTCATTGAAAATTGAAGGAGAGATAAAAAGCTTCCAGAACAAACAAAAACTAAAGGAAATTGCAAACACGAAACCAGCCCTCCAACAAATATTGAAAGGGGTCCTATAAGCAAAGAGAAAGCCTAAAAGCAGCAAAGATCAGAAAAGAACACAGACAACATACAGTAATAGTCACCTTACAGGCAATACAATGGCACTAAATTCATACCTTTCAATAGTTACCCTGAATTTAAATGGGCTCAATGCCCCAATCCAAAGACACAGGCTATCAGATTGGATTAAAAAACAAGACCCATCCATATGCTGTCTGCAAGAGACTCATTTTAGACCCAAAGACACCCCCAGATTGAAAGTGAGGGGGTGGAAAACAATTTACCATGCTAATGGACACCAAAAGAAAGCGGGCGTCGCAATCCTTATATCAGACAAACTAGATTTTAAACCAAAGACTGTAATAAGAGATGAGGAAGGACACTATATTCTACTTAAAGGCTCTATCCCACAAGAAGATCTAACAGTTGTAAATATCTATGCCCCTAACATGGGAGCAGCCAATTATATAAGGCAATTAATAACAAAAGCAAAGAAACACATTGACAACAATACAATAATAGTGGGGGACTTTAACACCCCCCTGACTGAAATGGACAGATCATCTAAGGAAAAGATCAACAAGGAAATAAAGACTTAAAATGACACACTGGACCAAATGGACTTCACAGACATATTCAGAACATTCCATCTCAAAGCAACAGAATACACATTCTTCTCTAGTGCCCATGGAACATTCTCCAGAATTGATCACATCCTAGGTCACAAATCAGGTCTCAACCGGTACCAAAAGATTGGGATCATTCCCTGCATATTTTCAGACCACAATGCTTGGAAACTAGAACTCAATCACAAGAGGAAAGTCGGAAAGAACTCAAATACATGGAGGCTAAAGAGCATCCTACAACAGAATGAATGGGTCAACCAGGAAATTAAAGAAGAATAAAAAAATTCATGGAAACCAATGAAAATGAAAACACAACTGTTCAAAATCTTTGGGATACAGCAAAGGCAGTCCTGAGAGTAAAGTATATAGTAATACAAGCCTTTCTCAAGAAACAAGAAAGGTCTCAAATACACAACCTAACCCTACACGTAAAGGAGCTGGAGAAAGAACAGCAAATAAAGCCTAAACCCAGCAGGAGAAGAGAAATCATAAAGATCAGAGCAGAAATCAATGAACTAGAAACTAAAAGAATAGTAGAACAGATCAACGAAACTAGGAGCTGGTTCTTTGAAAGAATTAACAAGATTGATAAACCCCTGGGCAGACTGATCCAAAAGAAAAGAGAAATGACCCAAATCATCAAAATCATGAATGAAAGAGGAGAGATCACAACCAACACCAAAGAAATACAAACAATTATAAGAAGATATTATGAGCAACTCTATGCCAGCAAAGTAGATAACCTGGAAGAAATGGGTGCATTCCTAGAGATATATCAATTACCAAAACTGAACCAGGAAGAAATACAAAACCTGAACAGATCTATAACCACTAAGGAAATTGAAGCAGTCATCAAAAATCTCCCACCAAACAAAAACCCAGGGCCAGATGGATTCCCAGGGGAATTCTATCAGACATTTCAAGAAAATTAATACTTATTCTCCTGAAACTGTTCCAAAAAATAGAAATGGAAGGGAAACTTCCGAACTCATTTTATGAGGCCACCATTACCTTGATCCCAAAACCAGACAAAGACCCCATCCAAAAGGAGAATTACAGACCAATGTACTTAATGAACATGGATGCAAAAATTCTCACCAAAATACTAGCCAATAGGATCCAACAATACATTAAAAGGATTATTCACCACGACCAAGTGGGATTTATCCTTGGGCTGCAATTCTGGTTCAACATCCGCAAATCAATCAACGTGATACAATACATTAACAAAAGAAAGAACAAGAATCATATGATCCTCTCAATAGATGCAGAAAAAGCATTTGACAATGTACAGCATCCTTTCTTGATCAAAACTCTTCAGAGTATAGGGATAGAGGGTACCTACCTCAATATCATAAAAGCCATCTATGAAAAACCTACAGCGAATTTCATTCTCAATGAGGGAAAGGCTGAGAGCTTTTCCCCTAAGGTCAGGAATGTGGCAGGGATGTCCACTCTCACCACTGCTATTCAACACAGTACTAGAAGTCCTAGCCACAGCAATCCGACAACAAAAAGAAATCAAAGGCATCCAAATCGGCAAAGAGGAAGAGAATCTCTCACTCTTTGCAGATGATATGATACTGTATGTGGAAAACCCAAAAGACTCCACCCCAAAACTGCTAGAACTCATACAGGAATTCAGTAAAGTAGCAGGATATAAAATCAATGCACAGAAATCAGTGGCATTCCTATACACCAACAACAAGACAGAAGAGAGACAAATCAAGGAGTCGATCCCATTTACAATTGCACCCAAAACCATAAAATACCTAGGAATAAATTTAACCAAAGAGGCAAAGGTTCTGTACTCAGAAAACTATAAAATACACATGAAAAAATTGAAGAAGATACAAAGAAATGGAAAAACGTTCCATGCTCATGGATTGGAAGAGCAAACATTGTGAAGATGTCAATGCTACCTAGAGCAATCTACACATTCAGTGCAATGCCCATCAAAATACCATCTTCTTTTTTCAAAGAAATGGAACAAATAATCCTAAAATTTGTATGGAATCAGAAGAGACCCCGAATAGCCAGAGGAATATTGAAAAAGAAAAGCAAAGCTGGCGGCATCCCAATCCAGACTTCCAGCTCTATTACAAAGCTGTCATCATCAAGACAGTATGGTACTGGCACAAAAACAGACACATAGATCAATGGAACAGAATCGAGAGCCCAGAAATGGACCCTCAACTCTATGGTCAACTAATCTTCGACAAAGCAGGAAAGAATGTCCAATGGAAAAAAGACAGTCTCTTCAACAAATGGTGTTGGGAAATTGGACAGCCACATGCAGAAGAATGAAACCGGACCATTTCCTTACACCACACACAAAAATAGACTCCAAATGGTTGAAAGACCTAATCGTGAGACAGGAGTCCATCAACATCCTAAAGGAGAACACAGGTAGCAACCTCTTCGACCTCAGCCACAGCAACTTCTTCCTAGAAACATCACCAAAGGCACGGGAAGCAAGGGCAAAAATGAACTATTGGGATTTCATCAAGATAAAAAGCTTTTGCACAGCAAAAGAAACAGTCCACAAAACCAAAAGACAACCGACAGAATGGGAGTAAATATTTGCAAATGACATATCAGATAAAGGGGTAGTATCCAAAATCTATAAAGAACTTATCAAACTCAACACCCAAAGAACAAATAATCCAATCAAGAAATGGGCAGAAAGCATGAACAGACATTTCTCCAAAGAAGAGATCCAAATGGCCAACAGGCACATGAAAAAGTGCTCAACATCGCTCGGCATCAGGGAAATCCAAATCAAAACCTCAATGAGATACCACCTCACACCAGTCAGAATGGCTAAAATTAACAAGTCAGGGAACGACAGATGTTGGCGGGGATGCGGAGAAAGGGGAACCCTCCTACACTGTTGGTCGGAATGCAAGCTGGTGCAAGCACTCTGGAAAACCGTATGGAGTTTCCTCAAACAGTTGAAATTAGAGCTACCATTCGATCCAGCAATTGCACTACTGGGTATTTACCACAAAGATACAAATGTAGGGACCCGAAGGGGCACGTGTATCCCAATCTTTATAGCAGCAATGTCCACAATAGCCAAACTGTGGAAAGAGCCAAGATGTCCATCGACAGATGAATAAATAAAGAAGATGTGGTATATATACCCAATGGAATATTATGCAGCCATCAAAAACCCGAAATCTTGCCATTTGCAATGACGTGGATGGAAGTAGAGGGTACTATGCTAAGTGAAATAAGTCAGTCAGAGAAAGACAAATATCATATGATCTCCCTGATATGAGGAATTCTTAATCTCAGGAAACAAACTGAGGGTTGTGTGAGTGGTGGGGTGTGGGAGGGATGGGGTGGTTGGGTTATGGACACTGGGGAGGGTATGTGGTTTGGTGAGTGCTGTGAATTGTGTAATACTGATGAATCACAGACCTGTACCTCTGAAACAAATAGTACATTATATGTTAAAAAAAAAAGATAGTAGGAAGCGAAAAATGAAGGGGGGGAATCGATGGGGAGACAAACCATGAGAGACTATGGACTCTGAGAAACCAACTGAGGGTTTTAGAGGGGAGGGGATTCGGGGAATGGGTTAGCCCTGTGATGAGTATTAAGGAGGGCACGTATTGAATGGAGCACTGGGTGTTATACACAAACAATGAATCATGGAACACTACATCAAAAACTAATGATGTAATGTATGATGACTAATATAACATAATAAAATAAAATTAAAAAAAATAAAAGTGGGCAAAGAGCATGAGTATCTATTTCTCAAAGAAGATGTATAAAATGCTAATAAGCCATGTAAGGATGTTCAACATCATTCATCATCAGGGAACTGCCAATCAAAAGCACAATGAGATATCATTTCACACCCAGTTGGATAGCTATTAGAAAAAATAATTGACAGTAACTAACAAGCGTTAGTAAGGATGTGCAGAAACTGGAACATTTGTGTACTGTTGATGAAAATGTGAAATGGCGGACCTGCTATGAAAAATGGTATGGCAGCTCCTCAAAAAATTAAAAACAGAATTATGCTATGATCTAGCAATTCCACTTCTGGTACATACACACCCAAATGATTTGGAAGCGGGTACTCAGACATATCTGTACATATATGTTCATATCAGCATTATTCATAAGAGCCAAAAGTAGGAGCAACCTGAGTGTCCATTGAGAGATGGATAAACAAAGGTGGTATATCCATTCAATGGAATATTATTCAGCCTAAAGAAGGAAGGAAATCCTGACATATGCTAATGAATGAACCTGGAAGTTATTATGCTAAGCAAATCAAGCCAGCGACAAAAGGACACAGATTGTGTGATTCCATTTACATGAGACACCTAGAGTAGTCAAATTCATAGGCACAGAAAGTAGAATTGTGGTTGCTAGGGTTTGAAAGGTATGGGGAAAGGGAGTTATTTTTTAATGGGTACAGAATTTCAGTTTTGGAAAATGAAGAAAATTTTTTGGATAGATGGTGATGATAGTAGCACAGTTTGAATCTACTAATGACACTGAAATAGTTCAAATGGTAGATTTTGTTATGTATGTTTTAACAGAAGTAAAAAAAGCCCCCACAAAAAGGTTTTTCAAACTTCCAATATTGACTTAAATTACCTTAATTTTAATTTTACTTAAATACGTGGGAACTAAAAAGTAGATATAAATTACATGACATAATAAAATACAAAAATTTTAAAAAGTAGATATAAATTCCATATCTTCTTTTTAAATTCCATATCTTCTAATTCTCACACAAGTGAAAATCCAGTTTCATAAACAAAATACATAACTCAAAATCAATTAAAAATATCAGACAGACCTTGTTAAAATAATGAGATGCATGGTACTGTTCTGTAGATAGTTAATTATAGCTGCTTTGGTCTCCTCCACTGGACATGAACAACATACACCATTAATCATAACAAACCAGATATTAAAGGATGAAAGAGGACTTTCCCTCCAAACATCACTAGATGCATGTTAATGTTATTGACTGTGATATCCAAGTCACATATGTTTCTCCTCATTTCATAATATTGAACCCACACATATGCTCCTTAACTGACCTCTCCTTGACCAGCTACGGGACAGAGTATGGCCCTCCATCATCACCACCACCCTTCATGCACCCACCAGCTGAGGGTTTCTACTCTTACTGAGAGTTATAGCCTGCCAAATCTACCAAGGCCAAAGGCAATTTTTATTATGACCACGTGTACTATTATTTAAAAGACACATGAAATATAAGTTAAACAAAGAATGCATGTTTCTTTGAAAATTAAGTTCATGTTGTCCAGACAATGAGAAAGCACTCTGTTCACCAGTGTCTTTAAACTCTCACTCCACCTTAAAATATAGGGATTGGAATTCATAGAAGAAGATTTCTGCAATTAAAAAAAGAAAAGGAGACAGGACTTTCAATGAGATTCTGTTTTGGGGGACTAGTCTTGGTTCAGGATTGCTGTCCAGGGGCTGCCATGTTCTGCACCTCACTGGCCTTGGACATCTCAGCTGTCCCTGCTGATGTTCCCTGGTGACCCAGGGTTTCATATGCCCTTCATTCTGTAAGCCCAGATTCCTGAACTGTCTGGAACCAGCTTTCATATTGTTTCCCAGGCAGAGCGAAAGCGAGGGCTAAAGAGTATCCAACTGACAATTAAATGTGGAAGTGGTATCAATCCTGGCTTGAACTAGTCCCCCAGCCCTACCCAACATTATGGGTCTAGGAAATACAATCCCACCATGTACAGGGAAGGCAGAGGGTGACGATATTTTATGAAAAGCACTCTGGTCACAGTGTTTGGCTCCCTTTCCTTCCTGCAGGGAGACAACCCGAGGCCTTCCTTTGCATGGCATCCAGCTCACAGCTCCAGCATTCTGTGTCATATGCAGCAGTCTCTCTGTCAAGTCCCAGATGCAGCTCCTCTTCATCTGGAGACTCAGAACTAAAATGACCAGTTGCCTGCCTTGTCTTCCACCCACTGGGAGGATGGCAGGAATTGGTCCATGCCAATGCTGTGAGGGGTGCCAACTCTTTGGAAGGGCCCCTACTGTTCTCTGACAGGGTCTCCCAACAGCCTTGCTCTGTCCTTGGAGGCAGGGGTGAGTTTCCCTTTCTGTTGCCTTCCTTGGGCCCTTCGGCAGTGGGCACTGGAGAATATTCCTTTTGGGAGGGGGGCTAAGCAGATTTCTTAGCCTTGCTCATAGATGTTTAATGGGTTAAGTTGCACACAGTCACAGAAACTTTGTTCAGGTTCATGTGTTTCAGTCTTTGTGTCTGTGATTATTTTGGCAGTGTGAGTCTCCTGAAATCAAGTACATTTTTTAAGCACGATGCCACCAACTGTACGTGCTCACAGCTATTCCTACAGCTGCTCCCGTAGCTCTCTAGACACACTGGTGAAGTGTGGTTTTTCTGTGCCTCCTCTCCCCATGCCTTCAGCCTCCTCTTTCTTGCCATCATCTTTTTCTCTCAGCTGTGGGTACTTTCAGTGTGGGTGCTTTGGCGGGTCATGCTCCAGAGTGAGGACGACATTTGTATTTCTTTTTCCAAGCCTTGGAAGGGCTTACTGGGTGCCAGTTTCAGTAGTGATTATAATGGGCACACTCTTGCTTGTGTGTTTGCCACTGGTCTGTTATAATCAGATTTTGTTGACCAAGATGCTTCTCAATTTTAACCTTTAGAATTTGGAATTGAGAAGTAATTGCCTTTTTCCATCTGGTAAGTCCCTGAATTTGTGAACTCCTATTAGTGCCTTAAATTTCTACTTGTAAAAACCACTTGTTTTTTGGGATCATCTCTTTCTTTTAACGCCTTGTCAAATACAATCAATACCGAAGTAACATGTACCATTGACAATCTTGGTTTCTGATCTCTCCCCTGGCCATGAGGTCTGTAGTACCTGCTCTGCTTTCCAAATTATTGCTCATCAAAACCAAATGTTTCATCACTGTATAACACAGATCAAGATGCCATTGGCCTCAGAGAATATTTCCCTTGTCATCTACTATTGGCCCTGAAACTAGTGCTGGATATTTTAGGTGTTTGGTTATTATGTCATCCATTCCTCATAGCAATTTCCGAATTCATCATAATGGGTAAACTAAACTTTTGCGAAAGAGAATCCCACAATTTCTTTGGCCTACAACAACAAAAGTTATTTCTCACTCTGCATTTTCCATAGCAGGTTGGCAGGGTGCAGCACTGTGCTATCCTCACTGTGGACTTATTCCACCAACGGGGGATGATTCACCACAGCATGGGGGTAGAGAGCTTGAAAGGATGTCACATTAACTATCTGATGCTCAGGTCTGGAAGTGACACCCATCGCTTCTGTGAAAAACCCATGACCTTACCTGGTTAGGTGACCGCAATCAAACACAGTCAGGAAGTGCAGTCCTGAGGGCGATCAGAAGGCAAAGACTCACAAGTATTTTAAGAACAGTCCTATACACTTAGAAGAGGTAGAACTCCCAACCAGGGACTGTCTGACTTGGTGAATGCACCTTAACATTTATCTTAAAAACACACATTGAAGTACATCCAGTCATCAGGTCTTTCATGCCTCTGCTGCATCACATATGGCAACTTTCTTTTACCGTATATGCCATTTTAAAGCTCCTAATACATCTTATTATTACTTCCCTTCAATTCTGTTAAGAAGCATTCAACTACAAACTTAGATCCAATCTTACATTTGGTGTTTACAGTGGTCCTGAGCAGACTCTGGTACACCTGCACATAATCCACATGACCCAGCCATGTGGTGGGCAGCTGCCTTCCCCCCCCATGTCTTACTTTGAGAGACAATCTCGCTCTCAGGAAGATGGCACTCCAGCTAACAAGGCTATTTTTTGCCTATGTTTGAATTACCTTTTATTATGCAACAGTGGCTGCTGAATCTATCAGTGATAGATTTCAGCTCTTTTTTTATTCAAAAAAAATTTTTTAAGCCCTTTGGCATATTCTCAGACTGAATCTCTTTAGGATCAAAAAAGGTAATATAATTAAAGATGTTTTGGAAATGCAACTGGCTTCTTAAAGCCAATGTCTGATGAACATTTGGGGAAAAACAAGCCCACATTGACTAGTAAGCAAGCATTAAAAGTCATATTGGAAGGAACTGAGGTTTTTTAGAAAGAAGCAGCTATAATTAGAGTAAAAATGTAATTATAAGGCATCAAACAGGTAGTCTCAACAGCACTGCTGAAAGAGAAAAAGAAAAGATAGGGAAAGCTTTCAAAATATATTCTTTTCAAAGGAACCAGAACAGTTCCTCCAGGAATTTCTAAATGTGGAGAGAACCTCCAGCAGGCCGGTCCGAGAGCATTAGGTTTACTCATTGCACCCACAGCTTTTCCCACCAGAGAGTTTTCTGTGCCTCTCTCCACCCCTATGTTCCCCTACTAGAGCTGCGATTCAAAACAAGGTATTTACTCACACAGTGAATAACTGATGCACGTTGCTGAGAATGGTTTCCTTTTAATGAGAGACAAAACTGACAAGGCCCATGATAATCAATCAAAGACAACAGGGGCCTAATTTCTCCCTCCATTCCCTGATCACATCATCCAGAAGGCTATACTGTCTTGACTGTATGGAAAAATGACTCTGCTTCACATGGTGAAAAACAGGATGGCTCAGCTGTGGGCAGCCTGGACTTAGAATCGGAAAACAGTTCCACTGGGCTTTTTGGTTCAGTCTAATTGACCCTCTGAGCTCCATCTGTTCACCTGTAAAATGGGGGTAATGACTTCATAGGGTTACTATGAGGATCCCAGGAAATAAAACAAGGTGAACTAGACACAATAAGCTAAATGTGATTTCTTACCACAGTTGTTTCAATCATTCTACAAGTTGTGTTTAAAGGGAAACCATGGTTCTACAATATCTGAAAGTGTCTGTAACTATCTCAGTAGATATCATCTACTTGGTAATTTATTCCCAGACCCTATAAAAACACAGGCCATTCCACTATGATCTCATGTGAGTCAAACTGCTCTAGAGTTTGCCTCCTCAGTGCTGCCCTCTAAATACCTCAGGCACTCCACCTTTATCAATCTGGATTTTAATACCTTCCCTAAAATGTGAGCTTCACAGGGAGATCCATGATAGTCAGCAGGATAGTTCAGCCACCTGGGTGTTCAGCAAATGCCAGATGGATGGATGGGATAGGTGGGTGTCTACTTCCAGAAGTGGGTCAGAGGCCACCTTCACTAACACTTTCAGTGACCTAAGTCAACCCCCATTAACCTCAGCTTTCCCTTTGCCTACACTCACCTTTTTGGGTCCTGTTCTATGCAGCTTTAAATTTTAAATTTTCATTTTCATGGATGTATTTCTCTCCAGTTGTACACTGAGCTGTTTGAGAACAGAGATTGGATATAAGTTATCTTTATTTCTCTCAGTATATTAATCATTCAAGACTTTACATGGATGATACTTAATAAATGTCTATTGGTTTCACTGTAGGCAATGACAAAGAAAATGTGCCAAGATGTCCAATCATCACAAAGATATCTCACACCTAAGAGGACGAGAATTCATCTATATTTTTTCAAGTAGTCACCTATTTTATTCATTAGCATATTCCAACCTCAACAAAAGTTTCACTGACAAAGAAAGAAAAAGGGGGATTTCACAGATGCCCTATTAGGTAAAATCAACATGTAAGGTTAAGATGGTTCTTAGAAGAAGGTAGGAGGGGAAAAAGAAAGGGAACCACTCCATGCTACAAGCCATGCCTATGACAGTGGCCCACCTGTGCCCAACATCTTACTAGAAGTGGGATCACTTTGACGCTCTTGAAACAATTATCCAGCTTGCTTTCAGTGGTAAACATATCCTATTTTCAAAATATCAAAACAAATCATAAAGGGGGAGTGAAGGAAACAAGTTAGGTGCAGAAGGTATACTGTTTTACTGAGCTTCAAGAATAACCATTAGCTTATTATCTACTTTGACTCTGGATCAGTTGCTAAAGAGCCATCTTTTAGTAGGAAGGCCTATTTTTTATTTTTTTTTAATTTTTTTTAAAATTTTATTTATTTATTTCAGAGAGAGAGAGAATGAGAGATAGAAAGCACAAGAGGGAAGAGGGTCAGAGGGAGAAGCAGACTCCCCGCCAAGCAGGGAGCCCGATGTGGGACTCGATCCCAGGACTCCAGGATCATGACCTGAACCGAAGGCAGTCGCTTAACCAACTGAGCCACCCAGGCACCCCTAGTAGCAAGTCCTATTGATACGATTGGTATGGGGCCACAGAGACAGATCAGCTTTATGTGCAGAGCACCAGGCTATCTAAGCCTTCATACTGTAAGAGAGGAGTTTTTCTGAAATGATGCTGCTTTGGCTTTCTCTCCTTTTTACAAATTTTCTTTTTTTTACCAAATGCAGAGCAAGGTCATGTGGATAAATAAATTCCTCTACACAGTTCATAATTTCTAGTATATTGGTTAACAGTGCATATGTTGGGTTTGAACCCATTTCTAGTTGTGAGACCTAGAACAAGTACATCACCTTTCTGTGTGTTGGTTTCTTCATTTCTGAAATAAGACGATAATAATAATATATCTCATTTCACAGGTTGTTCTTCTATCATATGGAACACTACATATGAAGTATATAGTACTGTATCTGGCACATGAATTGTTTGTATTGATATTATTTATCCAAAGCACATCTTATATACTATGCTTTTTTAAGATTATATAATACTATAGAGGAAACAAATTGCCTGAGTTTATATCCCGGTTCAGTTATGCTCTAGCTTTATGACCTTGGGCAAATTATATAACTTTCTAAGTATATAAAGTGCTTAGAAGAGTAGATGGCACAGTTTTTACCATATTGCCTAGTATTATTGGGGTGGTGGCTGGATGGGCAGACCCATGCTGGAGCTTCTACAACAGTCCCTTTTAGTCACATTACTGCACAACCCTGGCATCACTCAGTAGTTATGCATATAGCTGTTGATTGAATAACTTACTCACCAGCTGCTCAAAGGGAAATTAGAGATGATGGAACCAGAATGGGTATCACCAAAGGGAAGCTGAGCCAGTCTTTAAGATTCTGACTCCCTGAAGCTGTGAGATACAAATCTGAGTACTCTCCAAGGGCAAAGGCATCTGTAGTCTATGAACATCTGCTTTAAAGCAATCAAGAATATCTCAGTTTAGCTTCAAATAAGGAACGAAAATGCAAGCTCCACTTTACTGGAGAGAAAGTTAACCAGCTTCCAGAATAAGCAGGCATTTGATTTCTTATATAGCGGCCATGATAGGGCTGATGTTTGTATTGTATCAGAACCATAAAATAATCTGTAGGAATGCTACCCTCTTGTTGCCTATAGGACTTGTGCTACATAGAGACAATAAATAAAGTGAAATGTGGTCTATAAATGAATAACCATCCTTCCCTAAGGCAGTTCATTTTCTGAATTACAAGCTATGGATGACCTCAGATTATTTACTTTTTTTTTCTTCTTCTTCTTTTTTTTTTAAAGAAAAGGCCAACTGAGTGGTCACTTTGGGATAGCACTGCCTCCTGAGAGTATTGAGATATTGATAAACGGGGAGGATAACCAACATTTTTATGACAATTAATCTGTAACCTCAGGCTGTCTTTGACTAAGGTGAATATCTATACCATGTGAAACACATTCAAGGAAGTTAGAGATTTAAAGAAGTTTACTACAAGTCAAGATTCTAAAACAGTAAGATGGGGCTTCAAGACTTGGCCTCCACCAAAGGAGTTTTAGTTGGCAGTGACAACCAGCAGCCTTGACACTAGGATCCTGGTTAAGGAATACCAACTGACAAGCACAAAGCCTGTGGATGATTAGAAACTTTCAGTGGCCAAAGATAGACTATTATGATTCCTTACAATCTTTAACACAAAATGATAGCCAGAATTTCACAAGGAGTAGGAGCAATCAAAGACATCATGCAACCCTAAGGAAAGGAAAGAAATAATATTATATACTTAGACCAGGAGTCATAAAACCTCAAATGCCAACAGAGGCCAGATAGGTACTACAAATAATTGATGCTGCTTAGATGTGAGAAAAACAACTATGCAAGCATAATAAACAGCAGCATACAGTAAGAAGACAGACTGTGAGCCAAAGAAGAGCAAGTGACCTGTTCAAAGGAACTAGCTATTTCTCAACCCACACCAGTACTTGCCATATAAAAACATACCTTCTATCAACCTTCTTAAAATCTGGAAACCACCTTGTTTTTAATATATGATTTCCTAACATTTAAGTGGTAGCAATAAATTTAATCATTTAAATGTGTCACAGGCAGACACATAGCCCTCCGTGATCCTCCAACTCCTCATGTTCACATCTTTGTTCAATCTCCTCTTCTTGGGTATAAACAGGTCTTGCAACTTGCTTCTAACCAAGGAAACTTTGTAAAGTGATGGAGTGTCACTGCCGTGATTCCATGACATTATATAAGACTCTGTTTTGCTGGTAGACTCACTCTAGAGATTCTCGTTTTTTTAAGATTTTATTTATTTATTTGACAGAGAGAGAGAGAGAGCACAAGCAGAAGCAGCAGGCAGGGGGAGA
Source organism: Callorhinus ursinus (assembly GCF_003265705.2). Classification (NCBI taxonomy): domain Eukaryota; kingdom Metazoa; phylum Chordata; class Mammalia; order Carnivora; family Otariidae; genus Callorhinus; species Callorhinus ursinus. The sequence goes on from NW_027397140.1 coordinate 2,173,803, forward strand.
AGCACGTTCTCTGCTGAGCAGGGAGCCTGACGTGGGGCTTGATCCCAGGACCCTGGGATCATTACCTGAGACGAAGGCAGACGCTTAACCGACTGAGTCACCCAGGCGCCCCTCTAGAGATTCTCCTTATTGATGGATGAAGTCAGTATCCAAGTAGGGAAAGCCCACATGCCAAAGAGCTGTAGGTGGCCTCTAGGAACTGGAGGAACTAGGCCCAGGGTGGTGTCCAGGGCCTGAGGCTTTTCTCTGGGACCTAAGAGCTGACCCTAGCAAGAATCCAAAGCCTTCTGTCCAACCACAAGGATATGAATTCTACAAACAACCTGAGTGACCTGAGAGCAGATTCTTCCCCAGTTGTGATTCCAGATGAAAACAAAGACAGATGATACTCTGATTGTAGCCTCATGAGACCCTAAACAGAGGACCCAGTTAAGCCATGTCCAGACTGCTGTCCTAGAGAAACTATGAGATTAAAAATGTGTGCTGTTTTAAGCCATCAGTTTGTGCTCATTTGTTGCACAACAGTATGCAACTAACACACTATGCAAAATAAACAAATCACATCTAAAAGACATATTTTGCCATGGAAAACTAACTTACAGTATCTGCTGTATTCCACCAAACCTGACATCAATATTTGCCAAAATTATGTTTTCTAGGCAGAGTTCAAAGCATTTAGCGGAAACAGATAAACCCTGAGAGTCATTATAGTACATGCAGGGTACGTTTTTCCTTTTTTAATTCATTTCCTCATTAGTGAATCAGGAAAATGACTGAGGCATAACCCTGGATTTTATTATTATATTTGGTAAAGATTTATGTGCTCATTTCTACAAAGATTGGATGAGTTGGTCTAGATAATAACACAATTACTTCAGAGGTAGATTTTTTAGAGATCGGGTGACTCACCAAATGGCATTTAAAGCAGAGCTAGATGTGCAGTAATTATATGTTAAATGGATGCATGAATGACATTTAATGGACAGGTGCCACCTTGGCATGCCTCAGGTGACTGCCCTTGTGCTATTCTTCTACAATATTAGAATTAGTAACTCAAAGCAAAACAGAGTTTCTGGATACCAAATTCATAAATGACATGTTGTTTGGAGGAGAAGAAAATGAATTAAAAAATAGAACACAGTAGACTTAAAAGGTCAGAATGATGCACCAACTCTAATGATACACATTTTTTTAGGATTAAATTGAAATCTCTCAGTTTAGGTTGAAAAGTACAAACCGCACACAGATGAAATAGAGTACATATGGGAGCAGAAATGGAAAGGTCTTATATCTTGGGCTGTATGCCCCTTCTTTGTGAATCAAAAGAAATGCCCTATTACTTAATGTCACCATTGCTACTGCATTTATGGTATAATATACACACATGAACCATGCTACCAGGTTTCATCCCATCTCGATTCCAGGCCTTGGAGAACCATGTTCAATTTTGACAGGTATCACCAACTAAAGCCCTTTAAAGGAGGCAACCCAGCATGGTGGCATGGTGCCTGGTATGTGGCTAATAGTCAATAAATATTTATTGAATAACTACATTATGGACTGAGTGAACGAATGTCTGTAAACTGAAGCCACAAGAAACAGTTTGGAAAATGAAGATTTAAATTAGTAGAAGACATAGTGGGGGTTTCAGTTTGCAATTGTAGTACGCTGGTGATGGAGCTCAAGGACACATTGCCTCAAAATAAGGCACCTTGGCATATTGAATATGTCATCTGAAGGAATGTGAGAAATGGCATGCATAGGAAGGTCTTTCAGATCTTCCCCTGAAGCAGGTTACAAAACCCTCATGAGAAAGGAGCCCTCCCTATACCCAGAAGAAAGGAGCATTCTTACCTCTGAAGACAAAGGGAACAGAGTAGAATCTCAAGGAAGAGGCCTTGCTAAGTTTCCCTCAATTTAGCACCCTTTGGTCATACCCTTTTGTTCTACCATATCTTTCCACAACTTTCCATTCTTCCTCAAACTTAGCATAAAAGCATTCAATTTTAATCATTTCTTCAGGTCTTCATTTCCTTATGAAGGCTCTGTGTCATGTAGAACTAATATTAAATAAATTTGTACGCTTTTTTGCCCTGTTAATCTGTCTTTGACTGTTTCATTTTCATACCAGATAGGGACCTTAAGAAAAAGGAAAACTTTTTACTCCGCAAACTGGTTAAGTACATAGACACAGGAGCAAGGCTATTTGAGTTCAAATCAGCTCTTACGCCTGCATTTTATATTATTTGCTCCCGTTTTACTTAAGTGTTCTTATTTGTAAAATGAAGATCAGAATATCAACACCCATCTCAAGAGGGTTTCATGAAGAGACATGTTAGCACATTTACACAGCTTAGAAAAAGGCATGTCACACAGTAGCACTTAGGAAGCATTAGTGATTAGTAATAATATTATTAGTATTTTCCCATTAGCTAAAAGACTAGTTAGAAGTAGGCTTGCTCTGAGGTCAGAACTACTATTAGTGGATAGAAATCACAGAGACAGAGACCAGTTCTATGTAAAGAAAAACTTTCTAATTATCTGAGCCTGATAATGGAAATGACATTGTTTGAAGTAAAGGGCACTTCACCCCTGGAAATTTGCAAATAATTCTCTATGATTTTTTAGGAGAGTTCTTATAAAAATATCTTTAATTCATCTCAATCACTCAACAATTCAAATGATCCACTTTATCAGAGTCTTTTTGTCCCAACCCCACTCCAAAATGTTACAGGAGGACCACTCTTTGAGCCTGTGGGAGAAGGCAAGGGTATGCCATTCAGAATATGGAGAGAGAAAGCACTTCTTTGTGATCTGTTTATATTGCATCTAAGAAATTTTTTTTTTTAAGATTTTATTTTTTTGACAGAGAGGGACACAGCGAGAGCAGGAACACAAGCAGGGGGAGTGGGAGAGGGAGAAGCAGGCTTCCCGCTGAGCAGGGAGCCTGAGGCAGGGCTCGATCCCAGGACCCTGGGATCATGACCTGAGCCGAAGGCAGATGCTTAACGACGGAGCCACCCAGGCGCCCCAGGATCTAAGAAATCTTGATTATTTCTTTGATTCAGGGAAGAAAATTCTAAACTGAAATCCAGGCCTCATCTAGGGGGATAAGGAAGAAATTTACCTATGTAAGACTTCCAGGGAGAGTAAAGTTTCCAGAGAAATACCTCAGTGAAATGAGATTCACAAAACAAGGGAGTTCAAGGTATGAAACAAAGACTGTGCTCTAAAGCCAAACACTTGGTTTAAATTCTGTCTCCATTCCTTACTAGCTTTGTGACCTTGAGCTATTGCCTTGATTTGCTTATATCTAAAAAATCAAGACAGTAGTATTACCTACCTCATAGCGTTGATGTGAGCATTAAATGGGTTATGACGTGTAAAGTATTTAGGAGAGCTTTACGCATAAATGGTAGCTATAATTCTCCTCCTTTTCCTCCTTTTTTTCCCTTAGTAGTATAGAAGAAGTAGTAAAAGTGGAGTACTAATATTATTTACTAGAATCCTTCATTGTGTCTTGAGAAAAATAAGTAGACAATAAATATTTCTAGGTTTTATTTATTTATTTTTTGGCTATTAAGGAACTCGAGTAACAAGAGTATTACATATTCTAGGCATGTATGTGAAAAAAATAATCATGAACAAATTGTAGAGGCTGATAAAGTTAATTCGTATATCAGGACCCACAAAATGGATCTAAACCTGTCTCTCTACATTTAAAAAAACACCTCAGTATCAAGGAAACAACACCAGTCACATTCTCCAACTCCGCTTTAGCTGGCTTAATTTACCTTACACAGTAGGACCTGCTAAGCTGAAAAGGAAATCCCCAACTTCCTAGCCAGCTATGCCATTTCTGCATTGCCTCTCCTAACAATCTATAAAACTCACTCTTGCCCAAAATCCTTTGGGAAGAGTTCTCCATTGCTTGTGAGGCACTGTTAGCCAAAACTGAGTCACTTTTTGGTGGATGTCAAGCCAAAAGACAACCAAGCCAAAGAATAGGAAAAAGAAGGGTTTTACTTGCAACAAGTAAAGGAGAACACCAGGGATATTTCCCAAAGCAGTGTCTCCCTGAACAACAAAACTAGGGAAGTTTTAAGCTTAAGAGTACATATATATTGGAAGGGGTTTGCACAATAGGGGATTTAGCATGGAATTGGAACAAAAGTCATCTTAAGATGATAGAGTCCAGGTCTAAATCACAAGGACTGCAAGGGTCAGCATCATGAATTCTCTGGCTTTAGTTGGTTTGGTGTCTGAGTGCTCAAAGAGGGTTAAATCCAACAAAGATAACTCAAGAATGTGTTTCAGGTCAATCTTTACTTTTGAACCAGCACTAGAAGTTCTACCTGATTTATTGTCCCTGATATGATTGGGCTATCTCTTGGCCTTATAGTAGTGTTTGTTCTTACATTCTTTAGTTCCTTTTAAACCATTATCTATTGGGATCTATTCTTCCACAATTTTAACATATCCCAGGAGGTTTTGCAAGAAATGTGCTTTGGTTAAGTAGTATTGGTCAGGCATAGATCACAAGATGGCCGGGGACATAAAATGACTTCTCTTATGTCAAAAAAGCTGTTTCATCTTTCTTTCTTCCAGGGACCCCTAACTCTTTCTGCTTACAGCAGTGGACTCCCCCCAGCCCATGGGTTGTCTTCCCTTCAGTAAAGGACATCAAACTTGTTACTAAATTGTTTTAGTTTTCTCATTTGTCAAGGCTATTATTGTTTTCTACAAAGAGGAAAATGAAGGATGAATCAACATCAAATCCTATTTTCAAGATTTGTATATAACTGCATGGATTTGGAAATTGGGAACTTTGAAAATTTTACTGTTTATAAATTCATGAAAGAATTCTGGAAATACCAATTATAAAACAAATGTTTATTAGCATGTGTATTGGAATAATATTAAATTCAAAGGTATGCTGTGGAAGTTAATCCCAGCAGGACTACAACTAGCTTGAAATAAGAAATGTTATACTGAAATAAGAAATGTACTTGCTTGGGACTGACACCTAGTCAAGGCATGACACATGATACTTGACAATATTGTTTATAAGCACAGATCCAAGAAATTTGGGGGTGATTTGCACTATCAGCATTTTATTGATAATGTTAGTTAGAATGCAACAAGGATGTACTCAAATCAGAGGGCTGAAAACTATCAGTTGAACGGAGGAGGAGGTGGTAGGGACAAAAGCAGAGAAAAATGTGTTTTGTTTTGAAGAATGAGCAGTTCCTTCCAAGGGGACACCCAACTAGGTGTTTCACCTGATAGCCCCTTGCTAGGTGTTTCATCTGATAGCTCCTAATGTGAGCCAGTTTGAGCCAGATGAAGTTGAAGACCTGTGCAGAAGCCCCCCTAAGTTGTCCTGAGATTACTTTTAGCTCATTATAATACTAAGATCTCCTCCTATGGGCGGGGCTTTCTGCCAGTTTCTGAACATGTGATGTGTGCACTAGGACACTGACATGCTGGGAATGCACAATTGAACCAAAGTGCCTAAGTAATAGAATATGCATAAGTTCTTTAATGTATATGCAAGCTCCCTTCCTCTGCTCCCTAATACACTAAATAAAAGCTTCCTGTACTAATGCTGTGGGGAGACAGTGAGTGCTTTTGAGAGCTATCTCCCTGTTTCCTTACATGCTGCAAGTAATAAAAACTATTTGTTCAAACAGAAAGGACTTGGGCTGATCTATTGGCTGACATATTCCAAGAGGCAAGCCTTTTCCATTCAGTGACAGTAACAGTGAGAGTGATGAATCACACAGGCTGAAGGTGAGAAACCCAGAAGTATCTCCTATTGGGGTTGGTTGTGTGGTAGGTATATGCCACAACCAGAAGGATATAAAATGTCCTGACCAGGACTCAGTTTTGGGCATCTCAACCCAAGGTGTTCTGTGCATGTGTCAGTGGTTCTGAGAGAATGAGTGTTTATATGTGGCACCTGTCCTCTCTGGACCTGTCAGGGTGTCTTTGACTCTCATGTATATCCTTTTTTTAATGCTGCTGTTGCTATACTGAGTCCTTTTCCTGCACTAAACTATAGCTTTGTAGGCATGATCATTTTGGGTCCTCTGAGGCTTCTGTCCAATCAAACCCTATCTAACTTCCACCATTAGTCAAAAAGTATATCCCACTTACAAAAAAAAATGTATAGAAGTAGCTCACTATTTCTATTTATTTCACTTTTTAAAGTATGTCCTGGATGTTATAATAGGAAAGTAAACTAAGGGCAAATTTTAACATCAAGAAGTTATCAAAATTCATCTAAAAATTAATATTTCCAGAAATCAAAAGGCCAATGACATTACTAAAAGTTTTATTCCATGTAATGATTATAATAAACTTCTTTGCAATAAAGGCAGCAGATGATAATTATACCTGTGAGTTCACTGTAATGGTACATTTCCATGGGCAAACAGAATAATTCTTTTGGGTAAATATTCCCTTATTCCCTCAATAAATCTGTACCTTATATTATCTAGTCAAATAACTTTATCTCCTACTTTCACTTTTAAATCATTATCTTCATTCATCAACTAAAACTATCCTGGAAACTTGTAGCAGAATCCAGATAGTAGTCACTAAATATTATTTAGCAGTAAAGGGAACCAGGACTCTTTGAAGAAATGGTCATTCTAAGTTTAAAGCAGGAAATGTATAAGATAAGCCTGGAGTATCTTGTTATAACAGAATGCAAATAATCTGTTAAAGACTACTCAACATATACCCAAAGAAGTTAGGAGGAAATTTCAATATTTTCCTACTGGCTAAAGATAAGACAATTTGAGTTTCAGTAAGAATAAGTGCAATGGATTAAAAATATATCAGATATGTTTATCCCATGCCTTTATAGAAATTTTTAAAAATTATTGGTCATCTTAGCAAAATAATTAGCTAGTGCCTTACCATCACCCAAACCAGTAAACATAGGGGCGGGGGAGGCAGAATTAAGCATTTATCTCATCTTCTCCATACAAACTGCACCTCAGAGTATCCAGGCAATCAAATAGTTGATAAGTTTTTATACAGTATCATATTCCTTGTTGCTGTTATCCATATTTCATTCATGTAGAAGGTTTTATTCTATGTCAGATTTTTAATTTTGATGAAACTGCTCTCTCTTGGAAACAAATACCCAAAGGGACCTGTTTCTAAAGAGAGAAAGCAGGAATCCCTAGATTTAAAGCTTAAAAAATTGAATGATTAAGAAGCTAGGGGCACACACTTCTGCCAAAAATGTATTAGGATTCTGATTATCTAGCCCACCTTTGTCTGAATCTTTGCCCAGGTCTTAAAACTCAGAAATATACCTCCTCCAAATGCATCGACCCCTCACCAGATCACAGCCAGAACATCCCTCATCTTTACTCTCAACTTAGTCCAGTTACATAGACACACTGGTATGTGGTTACTCCATTAAACTCCCAGTCACTCACTACATAGATGAAAAGTCTTAGATCCACTTGTCACATAATAATCAAATTTATGAACAGACAAGGAAGAATCACTAGAGATTAAAAACATAGACTAACAGGGGCGCCTGAGTGGCTCAGTCGTTAAGCGTCTGCCTTCGTTAAGCGTCTGCCTTCGGTTCAGGTCATGATCCCACTGTCCTGGGATCAAGCCCCGCATTGGGCTCCCTGTTCGGCGGGAAGACTGCTTCTCCCTCTCCCACTTCCCCTGCTTGTGTTCCCTCTCTCGCTGTCTCTCTCTCTCTCTGTCAAATAAATAAGTAAAATCTTAAAAAAAAAATAGACTAACATAAAAACAGAAATCAAAACAAACAGGAAAAAAGGAACTTGGAGGAAGCAGAAACAATGCATGAAGAAATAACATACAATAAACTACTATTAATATAACCTCAGAGAGAGAAAAAAAATTATTGCATTCAAGAGAGAAAAAGAATTATTCAGGAAAAAAAAGCTCTTGGGAAAAAAATATGATAGTTTAATTAGAAGGAACAGAACATAAAGTTGAGGAAATCTATGACCAAAGATTAGAAAAACAAAAAAATAAAATGAAAAGAGTAAATATGTGCCAAAGAGAGGATCCCTCTAGAAGTTATTTAAAGAGCAGAAGGGTGGGCGTTGGGGGGGATGGGGTAGCCGGGTGATGGGTATTGAGAAGGGCACGTGTTGTGATGAACACTGGGTGTTATACATAACTAATGAATCACTGGACACTACATCAAAAACTAATGATGTACTATGCAGTGGCTAACTGAACATAATAATAAATAAATAGTAAGAATTTTTAAAAGTAAAACCAGAGAAAACATATTAGAGGAAATTTTTTTATTTTTTTATTTATTTATTTTTAAAGATTTTATTTATTTATTTGTCAGAGAGAGAGAGAGAGAGAAAGAACACCAGCAGCGGGAGCAGCAGGCAGAGGCAGAAGCAGTCTCCCTGCTGAGCAAGGAGCCCCATATGGGACTCAATCCCAGGACCTGGGATCATGACCTGAGCTGAGAGTAGACACTTAACTGACTGAGCCCCCCAGGAGTCCCATTAGAGGAAATTATTGGAGAAATATTTCAAGATTATTCCTAGACCTAAAGGGCAGAGTTTCCTTGTTGGAAAGGATTACTGACTGCAAATAAAGTAAATGGATGAAAATGTCCCCAAATAAATCATAGTACTGTGAACTAGCAAACTAGTTAACTAATTACACATGAGGGATCAGATGACTAATTTATAGCATGCTCATACAATGCAAGTGAAAACAACACAAACTTGTGTTTTCTAAAGAAATTGAATGACATAAGAAAATGATTAAGATAGAAGGTTAAGTGGGAAAAAATTTGTTTAGTAGGACATCTGGGTTTGTTTCCTATATATTCAGAGAACTCAAAAGCTGTTATTCCTGCTTTATGACAAGAAAAAGCTTTACAAACTGATAATCAATGACCTTTCTTGGAAGCATCAGAGAAATAAAGTTATAAGGCAAACTGCCACATCAAAATCTGGAGAGATGGCAGCATTCTGAGAAGTAAGCAATGGAGATCTGCCTGCACTGGGCAGAAGCCATGGGAGCCATAAAACGGCAGGTTCAATGAAATGTTGATTTTCTGGAGGCTGAGCTCAGGTGAGCACAACAATGAGCAAACTCTGTGGGCCCCATCGTAAGATACACCCAATACTTTCCTGGGCTTTTCCTCAGGAACTCCACCAGATTCTGTGATATTGTGACTTGTAAGATACATACAGTTAGTCTTCATCCCTGTTTCTGGCACAGAGCTCCTAAAATGCTTGAAATTTCCTAAGTGATGACAGCAACAAAAGTCTTTTTTTATGTTAATGAGGTGACTTTGGACGCCATCTAAGAATGGAGGCTGGTTGTCAGGAGAACCAATAATGTGATTAGAAGTTTGGAACTTTAAGTCCCACTTCTCTGACCTCCCAAGAGGGGAGAGGGGCTGGAGAATGAATCAATTGTCAATGGCCAATGATTTAATCAATCATGCCTAAGTAATGAACCTCCATAAAAAAACAAATTACAGGGTTTGGAAAACTTCCAGGTAGGTGAACACTGTGGAGATGCTTGGAGAGTGATGTGCTTGGAGAAGCCATGGAAGCTCTGTGTCCTTTCCCCATATTTGCCCTATGCATCTCTTCCATATGGCTGTTCTTCAGTTATATCCTTTCATATCAAACAGATAATTTAGTAAGTAAAATGTTTCTCTGAGTTGCGTGAGCCCCTCTAGCAAATTAATCAAACCTAAAGAGGGGGCACTCCTGACCTATAGCCAATCTGTCAGAAGCACAGGTAATAACTTGAACTTGCAATTGGCTTTTGAAGTGTGTATATGTTGGGGTGGACAGTCTTATAGGGCTGAGCCCTTATCTTGTGGATTCTGATGCTATCTCCAAGTAGATAATGTCAGAATTGAGCTAGGACACCCAGACGGTGTCAGAGAACTGCTTAGGGATATGCAAACCCCTACCACCAACACACACACACACACACACACACACACACACACACACACACATATTGGAATTGATCAGAATCCTTAGATTAGCTACAAGACATAAACTCTTAGATTCTCATGGTAAGGACACAAAAGGAACCCATTCTCATGGTCCTGGTAGTGGGTAAGGGACAGTAATTATTGTGAAACACTCACAGAGGCTGCTCCATAACAAAGGCCTCCTCTCCAGAGGAAATAACTTTGCAGTAGCAGAATTCTGAAACTTACCACTCCTGAAGGAATGGGGTAGGAAGAAAATCTATACCACTAGAGCAAGAACAAAAATACCTAAAAACCCACAACACTAAGACACAGGCCTACTTAAAGACTGAGACTATATCAGAAAAGTATAGCATGGTTCCCCTACTCCATATACAACCACCGTATCAAGGTGGCTCCAGTGATGGTTAACAGTGGGCCAGGGATACAAAACATAAACTCTTGGAAAAATGACTGATACTAGGGCTAGGGCAGGGAATATACAAGATAAGCCTGGAGCACCTTGTAGTACCAGAAAAGAAAGCACAAAACAAACAAAAAACCCACAATGGAGACAGGACAACCAAATATAATGTGATATCCTAAATGGGATCCTAGAACAGAAAAATGACATAGAACTCACTGTTCCATATATTCCATTAGGAAATATAAATAAAATATGGAATTCAGTTAATAATAATGTATCAATATTGGCTCATTACTTGTGATGAATGTATCATATTGATGTAAGATGTTAGCAACAGTGGAAACTAAGTGTGGGATATATGGGAACTCACTCTACTATCTTCATGACTTTCCTATAAATCTGCAACTATCCTAAAATTAAAAACTTATTTTTTAAATGGCATAAAGAATTGGAGATATGCAACCCTAATTCTATTTTCTAGAAGAACCTGTGTAAAATTGAAGAGATTGTATGAGATTATTTAGTATAACCATCTGTGCCAAGATATTTCTTTTTGGGGAGCTTAGTAATCACAAATTAAATTCTGCAGTGGCTCTAGAGTTATTCAGGTAGTCTATTTAATCCTGGTTGAAATTTTATAATTTTCAAGGACCATTTCTTAAAGCTGGTACATTTCTTAAAGTTGTTGAATTTATTTGTTTTTTAAAGATTATTTATTTATTTATTTGAGCAAGAGAGAATGAGAGAGACGGCATGAGAGGGGAGAGGGTCAGAGGGAGAAGCAGACTCCCTGCTAAGCAGGGAGCTGGATGAGGGACTCGATCCCGGGACTCCAGGATCATGACCTGAGCCAAAGGCAGTCGCTCAACCAACTGAGCCACCCAGACGCCCCAAAGTTGTTGAATTTATCAGCATAAAAGTGCTCAAAATATTTCCTTATTATCTTTTTAATAGATGTAGGATCTGTACTGATATTCCTAATAATGATGATTTGTATTTTTCTCCCTTTTTATTTTTGTCATCTTGTGTACCAATTTTATTGATTTTGGGGGACGAATCAGCTTTTTTTTATATTATGTTATGTTAATCACCATACATTACATCATTAGTTTTGATGTAGTGTTCCATGATTCATTGTTTGCGTATAACACCCAGTGCTCCACGCAGAACGTGCCCTCTTTAATACCCATCACCAGGCTAACCCATCCTCCCAACTCCCTCCCCTCTAGAACCCTCAGTTTGTTTTTCAGAGTCCATAGTCTTTCATGGTTCGTCTCCCCCTCTGATTCAGCTTTTTGTTTCATTGATTTTGTGTACTGTTTTCCTATTTTCAATTTCATTGATTTCTGTTCTTATTAGTACTGTCTTCCTTTTATTTGTTTGGGTTCATTTTACTTTTCTAATTTCCTGTGGTAGGGATTTAGATTACTGATTTGAAATCTTCCCTCATTTCTAATGTAGACATTCTTGCTATGAATGTCCCTCTCAGCACTGCTCTAACTTTATCCCACATATTTTGATATGTTTTCATTTTTGTTCAATTCTATGTATTATTTTTTCTTTTAAACTTTTTGATGGGTAGATTATTTAGATATGCATTCATTTCCATTTGCTTAGAGATTTTCTTATTGTCTTTCTGTTATTGATTTCTAATTTCATTGCATTATGGGCACAGAACAGAACAGAATTCTTCTTTTTTTAAAGATTGTATTTATTTATTTATTTAAGAGAGAGAGAGAGAGAGAGAGAGAGAGAGAGAGAGAGCATGCACAAGCAGGGGGGAATGGCAGAGGAAGAGAGAGAAGCAGGCTCCCAGCTGAGCAGGGAGCTTGATGCAGGGCTCAGATCCCAGGACCAGGATCATGATCTGAGCCGAAGGCAGATGCTTAACCATTGAGCAACTCAGGCGCCCCTGTATAATTGCAATTCTCTTAAATTTGTTGAAGTTTGCTTTATGACCTAGTATATAATCTATCTTGGTATATGTTCTATGAACACTTGAAAAATAATGTGTATTCTGTTATTAATTAGATCCTGATGGTTGAGTGCATTGATCAGATTTCCTGTATTCTTCCCGAAGTACATCCAAAGTATATATGACTATGTACTTCCCAAGTGGGTGTATATGTTTCTTCTTTCAGCTTCATCAGTTTTTGCTTCATGTATTTTGAGGCTCTATTGTTTCATATATACATGTTTAGAATCATTACATCTTCCTTGTGGGTTGATACTTTTATCATTATGTAATGTCCCTCTTTGTCTCTATCTTGATCTGAATTCTACTTCATAAGATATTAACATAGCTCCCCTGCTTTTTAAATTTTAATTTAATATTTTCAGGGTATAATTTTTCTCATTCTTTTACTTTCAACCTACCTATATCATTGAATTTGAAGTGAGCTTCTTGTAAGGAGCATAGAGTTGGATCTTTTTTTTAAATTTAAAGCCAGTCTGCCTATCTCTGTCTTTCCATTTGCATGTTTTAACCAGTTACATTTAAGGTAATTATTGATATATTAGGGTATAAGTCTGTCATTTAATATTAAATTTTCTTTGTTTCCTCTGGTCCTCTTAATTTTACTTTTAAAATTTCAAAATTTATAGTTAAACATAGATATCCTTAGAAAGAAATGCCTTAATTTTTACAATGACTTTCTCTTAGCTGTGTGATTCCAGTTACTTGTATTTCAGTGTATTACATTTTCCATCTCCCATTCAACCAAGGAAATGAAGATCACCTGGGGCTTTTATTCTTACCTAGGTAGACTAGCCCAGTTAAAACGTTATGAGGCAGAAGAAAAAGCTATGGCTGAGATGCCTGCTGAGGCCAGCTTAACATCTCATAGGAAACATAAGCCGTGCTTAATTGGTATCTGTATAACAAATGCATAACACAGCATCAGTCATACAGATAGCCCTCCATGTTTCCCTCAATGTGTGAATGAGAGAAAAGGTTTAATACAACCCATAAACAAAACTACAACAAACAGACAAATTTTAAAAATTTGTAAAATTTACTTCTCCCTGAGACTAAGTTAGCATCCAAATTCATACTCAAAAGCCAGGACACCTTGGCCATTATTGGATCATGCTTGTCACTGTACAAAAGCCTCTGGAAGGCAACAGTGCTTGGTCAGTTTGCTTGTCATTTGATTCAATCAGGTGCCATGGGCAAAGTATTAGAAAACAAAATATAAAACAAAACAAAACAAAAAACAAGATATCATATAGAAAGAAAATTAACTAGGGCGCCTGGGTGGCTCAGTTGGTTAGGCGACTGCCTTTAGCTCAGGTCATGATCCCGGAGTCCCAGGATCGAGTCCCGCATCGGGCTTCCTGCTCAGCAGGGAGTCTGCTCTCCCTCTGACCCTCTTCCCTCTCGTGCTCTCTATCTCTCATTCTCTCAAATAAATAAATAAAATCTTAAAAAAAAAGAAAGAAAATTAACTAAAATCATCATTTTAAGGCAGAACAAATAGCTCAGCATTCTATAAACAAGCTAACAAGAGTTATTTTTCATGTGACTTCACATTTCATTAGGAGTAACTTTTCTCCTTCCCCAAACACCTTAAGGCAAGGCACATTCCATTCTGTGACTTCTATACGCATGTGTGTTGCACTAAGACTGCCTCAACTTGGTTATTTCCATACATTGAGGCACATTCTATAGGGCTCTGGCTGAGCTAGCCTTTTGTTCTTTAAAACAACTGTTTATTTATTTTCCAACTAACCATTAAAGAAACCCCTCACCATGAGAAACAGATGCCAAAGGACCATTTAAAAAGCAGTCATTTAAAAGGCATATAATTTATATTTGAATGCATGTATAAGAGCCAGGAGAAAGCTGTGGGTGAACATACCCCCAAACTATTGGTCACCTTAGGTGGGTGGGAAAGAACAGAGATCAGAAAGGGGAGTTAACTGTTTTTTAATACATCACTGTATTGCATACTTGTTACAATGGGTGTATAAAATTTTTATAATTTATAAAACCAAATAAAGATTTAAAGGAAAATAGGAAGCAATTCCTTTTGGTTTTCTCTTCTCCAGGCTTCCTGCCCACACTCTGGTATTTATAAATTGGTCCTGTTTCTTCTGATTCCCTCCTGCTGCAAGGGCAGCCCTGGGTCATCTGAATGGGGCCTGCTGTGGGCAGCCCCGGGGTCCATGGGCTCTTTAACTATGCTTGAGTGGAAGTCTTTGATTTGAGACTTTGACAGCAGAAAGATTACCTTTTTTTTTTTAAAGATTTTTAAATTTATTTGACGGGGAGAGAGACAGCGAGAGCAGGAACACAAGGAGGGGGAGTGGAAGAGGGAGAGGCAGGTTTCCCGTGGAGCAGGGAGCCCGATGCGGGGCTCGATCCCAGGAGCCTGGGACCATGACCTGAGCCGAAGGCGGACATTCTAACGAATGAGCCACCCAGGCGCCCAAAAGATTACCTTTTAAGCATTAAACCATGCCAATATGATTTTATTAACACTAAAGGATAAGGGATTCAGTTCCAAGAAGAGGCTTTTCAGTCCAGGGCAAATATGGATAGAGATGGATATGTCAGAGCAGATGTAAGGCCTTCAGTAGACCTAGAACCTGCTGAGAGTGGTTGTTCAGTGTCCCTGATATATTACTGTATGATGAAGATCACACAGCACACATAAACACCTGTAAATCTTCCACATTCACTGAGAAGAGATGTTATATGATTATAAAATAATAGTATATTGGTCTCTGCCCTCAGTTCCTGGCACAGAGCTCCTAAAACTCATAATTTCCTAAGTGATAAGAGCATTAGGAGGATCTTTTGTTTTAATATTTGGTCTTTGACCCAACTCTTGACACACAGCTCCTAAATCCCTTGGAATTTTCTGGGTGATAGGAGTGTATTTTGTTCAAATGAGGCAATGCTTGGTGGGCACTTGATAGCTTCAGGGTGAGGGCTGGTCACCAGAAGGACCACACCATGATTAGAAGATCGGGATTTTTAGCTCAACTCCCCCTCTTCCAGGAAATGAAAAGGGAAATTGAGTTAATAATCCATCATGCCTATATGACGAAACCTCCATAACATTCCCATTATTACGGGGTCTGGAGAGCTTCCAGGTTGATGAACACATATCTGTGCCAGAAGGGTGATACACACTGATAAAGGAAATTTTCAACTTTTAACATTTGAGGGACCTGTTTCTGGGATTCCAGGGAAGCTATATTTTTATCAAGGCTGGAATGACTTCACCAAACTTCAAAGCATGGGCTCTTATTTCTGCCCCAAGTACACATTGTACATCTGCTTCGTTAGCAAATAACCTAAAAGAAACATTCAAACTAAAGAGTAAAAATCTCCCTAAGTTCCTACCTCCAAAGCCTGCAACCTTGCACATACTAACAGCATAAGATAAAATTTGTAATTTTCTGAAATGTCCTTCATCATGATGATTTGTAATACTTGATGTAACACAAAAACATATAACGCTGTATTAAACATTCCTTCTCTGGGGCGCAGGGGTGGCTCAGTTGGTTAAATGACTGCCTTCGGCTCAGGTCATGATCCTGGAGTCCTAGGATCGAGTCCCGCATCGGGCTCCCTGCTTGGCAGGGAGTCTGCTTCTCCCTCTGACCCTCTTTCCCTCTTGTGCTCTCTATCTCTCATTCTCTCTCTCTCTCAAATAAATAAATAAAATCTTTAAAAAAAAATCCTTAAACATTCCTTCTCTGGAGCACTCTTCTTTGTGAAGGTTGTGTATCCCAGGCAGCTGTCCTCACTTGGGCTTGAATAAAACTTTTTTTTTTTTTTAGAAATTCTAAAAGGTTTGTCCATTTTGTGTCTACAACCCCAACTTTATGGAGACAGAAGCTCCTGTGCTCAGGACCCTCTCAGACCTTGCTCTATGTATCTCTTCATCTGTTCATCTGTATCCTTTATCATATCCTTTTTATATAATGAATCAGTAAACATAATTGTTTCCCTGAGTTTGCCATCCTTGCAAATAATGCAACCCAAAGAAGGAGTCATGGGAACCCTGATATATAGCCAGTGGTCAGAAGTACAAGTGATGATCTAGGACTTGCAATTGGTATCTAAAGTGGAGCGGTCTTGTGGGACTGAGCTTAACCTGTGGGATCTGATGCTATGGCCAGATAGATGGTGTCAGGATTGATTTAAATTACAGGACAACCAGCTAGTGTCACAGAATTGCTTGATGTGTGGAAAACCCACACACCTGGTGTCAGCAGTGGTACAAATATGGCAGTAGCAGGGTGAGAAGAATGTTTTTCTTATACAGTGACTAATATCTCATAATTCACAAATCTGAATGCTTGGCATAAACAAGTTTTTAAACTTTTTAAAAGATAATAATACAAAAGCAATTAAAGAAAATATTAGTTAGAAATCACTTTGTATCATTTCTATTGATGTAAGTTTTATTTGCTCTTCCTGGGATTTCCCCCCCCCCGGGATTTTTTTAAAGATTTTCTTTATTTATTTGACAGAGAGAGAGAGAACACAGGCAGGGGGAGCAGCAGAGGGAGGGGGAAAAGCACACTCTCTGCTGAGCAGGGAGACTGATGCAGGGCTCAATCCCAAGACCCTGGGATCATGACCTGAGCTGAAGGCAGCCTCTTAACTGACTGAGCCACCCAGGCACCCTTTCCCTAGGATTTTTAATATTTGAGACTTGGTTAACTTTTACTATACATAGTACTCCTGGGAAGACTGTGCAAAAAAAAAAAAATACAAACATGCACCAAAATTACATATTTATGTCGAAAAATCAGATATTAGCAATTACATGTACTAAATTTGATGAGTATTAAAAGGTATGCCCTGTCAGCACTTTAATTAGGAGAAATGAGCTCATGTGTTAATGTGGTGGAAATTCTGAAATTCAATCCATAGCATCATATTCCTGAAGCATATAGTACAGGAAGCAACGTGTTCATATTATATGACCATAGAACAGTCTTTAGCCAAAGATTCAAATAACAATGAACAATATTTGAATAACAATACCTCAGACCATGGGATATCCCCCCCTCCTAGGAAGACTATCATCACCAACATCTTCTTCAACATCATTTATTATTATGGAGACTGGGCATTTATCTGAACACCTTTGAGGAAACAGAATATGCCTCCAAATCATTTTTTAGAGCCAAGTTTGAGTGTCTAACTCCTCAGTGGAAATTCTGATTAGCTATCCCCAAATCCTCAAATAATTAGACCCATTAAGAATAAAGAGGCAGGTCATACTACAAACCAAAGACTGTCATTTCCAAAACTCTATGGAAAATAGCAGTTTTTAGGATTTTATGTGTTAAGATTAAATTTAATTAACTGGATCCAAGAACTTCTAACATCAACAGCAGCCAATGTATTTATCTGGACATGAGGACCCTGCTAAGCAGAGCTCAGGGGGTACAAGCCCATGTTGGAAGACCTCTGACACCAGGAGGGTCTTGTTCACACCTGAGTGGCCTCCCTGTAGCAAGATTGTGTGGGTACTCACATTATGCACAGAGCCTGGGTCGGCTGTGGAGAGCCTCTCTCAGACCAGAAGTCAATGGTACCCTACAGCGTTCAATGGATAAAATTATGTCCAAATCGTTCTTAACACATTCATATACATACATGTGAAAAGCATACTATTACATATATTTTAACTTTCTTTTTGAAATCATTGTAGGTTCACATGCAGTTTTAAGAAGTAATGCAGACAGATCACATATATACTTTACCTGGTCTCCCCCACTGTTAACATCTTACAAAACTATAGTAAAAATTCACAACCAAGATTGACTGGCTTTATTCAGATTTCACCAGTTTTGCATGTGTGTGTTTAGTTCTATGCAAATGTATCATATGTGTAGATTCATGTCACCTCCTTCACAGTAATGACACAGAGCTGTTCTATCAAATGGATCCCTCACACAACTCTTTTATATCCATAGTCACCTTCCTTTTGCCTCCTCCCAGGCCCCAACACACAGCAACCACTCATCTGGTCTCTGTTGCTATAATTCTATCATTACAAGAATGTTATCTAAATAGAATTGTATAATATGTAACCTTCTCAGTAGCCTTCTTTCATTCAGCATGATTTCCTTGAGAACCATCCAAACTATTCTTTGTATCAACAGTTCATTCCTCTTCAGAGCTGAGTATTATTCAATGGTAGGAATGGACCCAGATTATTTGGCCATTTTCACCCATTGAAGAACATCTGAATATTTTCAGATTTGGGCTGTTACTCAGAAACCTGCTATGAAAAGGTATGTATAGGTTTTTCTGTAGTTTTCATTTCTCAGGGATAAATGCAGAAGAGAGCAATGGGTTGAATTATAAATTCACCTTGAGTTTCATAAGAAACTTCCAAACTGTTTTCCAGGGTGGCTGTCGATTTTACTTTCTCACCAGTAACATAAGTGTTTTGGACTCTCTACATCCTTGTGGCATTATCACCATTCTTTTCTTTTAGTCATTCCGATTGGTCTATAGTGATATCTTTTTGTGTTATGTTTTTAACATTTTATTCATTTATTTGAGAGAGTGAGAGAGAGAGAGCACCAGTGGTGGGGAGATGCAGAGGGAAGAGGGAGAAGCAGGCTCCCAGCTGAGCAGGGAGCCTGACATAGGGCTCATCCCAGGACCCCGGGGTCATGACATGAGCCACCCAGGCGCCCCTCTACTAGTGGTTTTATTTTGTATTTCCCTAATGGCTAGTGATGTTAAATATCTTTTGTCATCTGCATATCTCCTTCAGTGAAAAGTCTCTTCATGTCTTTTGCCCATATTCCAATTGGATTGTTTGTTTCTTTACTATTAAGTTTTGAGAGTCCTTTATACATTCTAGGTACTAATCTTCTGTTGGATATGTGGTTTACAAATATTTTCTCTCTTTTCATCTACTTAAAAGGTCTTCGGTAGGGCCTTAATTTTAATGAGGCCCAGCTTATCCATTTTTCCTTTTCTATTAATCTGGGTCAAGTCTAAGAATTATTTTGACTAAACCTAGATCCTAAGAATTACCCATTTTTAAAATAAAAGCTTATAATTTTCCATTTTATTTTGAGTGAATATTTTAAATATAAAGTGTGAAGTTAATGTTGAGGTTTTGTAAGGGCTTTTTGGTCTGTTTGCCTATAGGTGCCCAACTTTGTCAAATTCAGTTGAGCATAATTGTATGGGTCTACTTATGGATTCCTCATATTCTGTTGAGTTATCTGTCTATTCTTCTATGCAAACTTGCTGTCTTTATTATGATAGCGACATAAAAGGTCTTTAAGTAAGATAGACTAATTCTTCCAATTTTATTCTCTTTTTTTCAAAATTGCTTCAGCTATTCTAGGTCTTATAACATTCTATATAATTTTTTTTTTTGACAGAGAGAGAGAGAGCATGAGCAGAGAGAGGGAGAAGCAGACTCCCCACTGAGGAGAGAGACCGATGCAGGGCTCAATCCCAGGACCCTGATATCATGACCTAAGCTAAAGGCAGTCGCTTAACCTACGAAGCCACCCAGGCACCCCTCATTCTATATAAGTTTGTAAATAAGCTGCCTATATCCACCAAAATCATTGACAATATTTTGATAGGAATTACATTAAACCTATAGATCAAGTAGGAGAAAACTAACATCTTTATTTTGTTGAGTCTTCCAAACCTGGAACAAAACATTTCTCTATTTACTTAGAGCTTCTCAGATTTCTTTCATCAGCATTTTGTAATTTTCAGCATATAGAATCTATACATGTTTTGTTAGATTTATACCTAAGTGTTTCAGTTTTTGAAACAATTGTAAATGTTACTGTGTTTTTAACTTTGGCTTCTACATATTCTCTGTTATTATATACAGATATGATTCAATTTGTGTGATGATCTTTTCTCCTAAGACCTTGCTGAATTCATTAGTTCTAAGTGTATTTTGTACATACCGTGTGATTTTTATGTAGACAATCAGGCTGTCTGTAAACAAGTATACTTTTATTTTACTCTTTCCAAAGTGTTTCCCTATTATTTCTTATTCTTGCCATATTGTAGTGGCTAGGACTGTCAGTACTATGATGAGTAAGACTAGTGAAAACATAGGGGAAGGGAGGGAAAAATGAAACAAGATGAAACCAGAGAGGGAGGCAAACCATAAGAGACTCTTAATCTCAGGAAACAAACTGAGGGTTGCTGGAGTGGAGGGGTGTGGCTGGGTGATGGGCATTGGAGACGGTATGTGCTATGGTGAGCGCTGTGAATTGTGTAAGACTGATGAATCACAGACCTGTACCCCTGAAACAAATAATACATTATATGTAAAAAAAATATATACACTCCTGCCTTGTTCCTGATTTTCATCGTTAGTATAATGTTAGCTGTAAGTTGGTTTGTTTATGTGAATTTTGTAGATGTTCCATATCAGGGAGGTTTCCTTCTATTCCTAGTTTACTGAGAGTTTTTATAATGAATAGGCATTGGATTTCATTAAATACATTTTCTTCACCAAATGATATAATCATATGATGTTTGTTTCTTTAGCCCACTGATTTTGTAGATTGCATTGATTGATTTTGAACGTTGAACCAGCCTTCCATACCTGGTATAAATCTCACTTGGTCATGAGGTATAATAATTTTATACTTTGCTGGGATCTATTTGCTAATTTGTTAAGGATTTTTACACCTAGGTTCATGAAAGAAACTAATCTGTAGTTTTTTTTTTTTTTTGTATTGTCTTTATCTGGCTTTAGTATTTAAGAACACTAGCTTTATAAAAAGAGTTGAGGAATTTTCTCCACTTTTCGATTTACTGGGAGAGATTGTGTAAAGTCAGTATTAATTTTTCTTTAGCTATTTGGTAAAATTCTCTGGTGTAACCAAATCAAATTAAATATTTCTTGTTTGGGAGCTTTTAATTACTAATTCAATTATTTAATGGTTATAAGAATATTCAGGTTCTTGTTGCATCTTTTTTTCTATAGTCAATTTTTTTAAATGGTCCACTTATTCTAACTTATAAAGTAATGTCAAATTTGGGTTTAAATTTGGTTATATTATTCCTTTCCTATCCCCTTACTGTCTACAGGATCTATAGTAGTACACTTTGTTTCCTTCTTAATACTAGTGATTGATGGTTTTTTTCCTGGTTTCTATTTTCCCTCTGTTCCTCATTCTTCTGTTACTTTTGTTATTTCTATAAGGGTATGTGAACATTTTTAAGATTTCTTCTTATCTTACTTATAGTTTTAGGTTTTTAAATTTTTTTTTTAATTTTTTTATTGTTATGTTAATCACCATATATTACATCATTAGTTTTTGATGCAGTGTTCCATGATTCATTGTTTGTTCATAACACCCAGTGCACCATGCAAAACGTGCCCTCCTCAATACCCATCACCAGGCTAACCCATCCCCCCACCCCCCTACCCTCTAGAACCCTCAGTTTTTCAGAGTCCATCATCTCTCATGGTTCGTCTCCCCCTCTGACATACTCCCCTTTTCTTCCTCTCCTGTTATCTTCTTCTTTTCCTTTTTTCTTAAAATATGTTGCGTTATTTGTTTCAGAAGTACAGATCTGTGATTCAACAGTCTTGCACAATTCACAGCGCTCACCGTAGCACATATTAATTTTTTTATTGTTATGTTAATCACCATCCATTACATCATTAGTTTTTGATATAGTGTTCCATGATTCATTGTTTGTGCATAACACCCAGTGCTCCACGCAGAAGGTGCCCTCTTTAATACCCATCACCAGGCTAACCCATTGCCCCACCTCCCCTTCCCCTCTAGAACCCTCAGTTTGCTTTTCAGAGTCCATCACCTCTCATGGTCCATCTCTCCCTGCTATTTACCCCCTTCATTCTTCCCCTCAGGCTATCTTCTTCTTCATCTTTTTTTTTCCTTAACATATATTGCATTATTTGTATCAGAGGTAGGGATCTGTGATTCAACAGTCTTGCACAATTCACAGTGCTCACCAAAGCACATACCCTCCCCAATGTCTATCATCCAGCCACCCCATCCCTCCCACCCCCACCACTCCAGCAACACTCTGTTTCCCGAGATTAAGAATTCCTCATATCAGTGAAGTCATATGATACATGTCTTTCTCCAATTAACTTATTTCACTCAGCATAACACCCGCCAGTTCCATCCACGTCATTGCAAATAGCAAGATGTCATTCCTTTTGATGGCTGCATAATATTCCATTGTGTATATATACCACTTCTTCTTTCTCCATTCATCTGTCGATGGACATCTTGGCTCTTTCCACAGTTTGGCTATTGTGGACATTGCTGCTATAAACACTGGGGTGCACGTACCCCTTCAGGTCCCTACATTTGTATCTTTAGGGTAAATACCCAGTAGTGCAATTCCTGGATCGTATGGTAGCTCTATTTTCAACTGTCTGAGAAACCACCATACTGTTTTCCAGAGTGGTTGCACCAGCTTGCATTCCCACCAACAGTGTAGGAGGGTTCCCCTTTATCCGCAAGCCCGCCAACACCTGTCATTTCCTGACTTGTTAATTTTAGCCATTCTGACTGGTGTGAGGTGGTATCTCATTGAGGTTTTGATTTGGATTTCCCTGATGCTGAGCGATGGTGAGCAGTTTTTCATGTGTCTGTTGGCCATTCGGATGGCCTCTTTGGAAAAATGTCTGTTCATGCTTTCTGCCCATTTCTTGATTGGATTATTTGTTCTTTGGGTGTTGAGTTTGATAAGTTCTTTATAGATTTTGGATACTAGTCCTTTATCTGATATGTCATGTGCAAATATTTTCTCCCATTCTGTCGGTTGTCTTTTGGTTTTGTGGACTGTTTCTTTTGCTGTGCAAAAGTTTTTATCTTGATGAAGTCCCAAGAGTTCATGTTTGCCATTTGGAGTCTATTTTTGTGTGTGGTGTAAGGAAATGGTCCAGTCTCATTCTTCTGCATGTGACTGTCCAATTTTCCCAACACCATTTGTTGAACAGACTGTTTTTTTCCATTGGACATTCTTCTCTGCTTTGTCAGAGATTAGTTGATCATAAAGTTGAGGGTCCATTTCTGGGCTCCCCATTCTGTTCCATTGATCGATGTGTCTGTTTTTGTGCCAGTACCATAATGTCTTGATGATGACATTGGTAATAGAGCTTGAAGTCCGAAATTGTGATGCCACCAGCTTTGCTTTTCTTTTTCAACATTACTCTGGCTATTTGGCGTCTTTTCTGGTTCCATACAAATTTTAGGATTATTTGTTCCATTTCTTTGAAAAAAGTGGATGGTATTTTGATGGGGATTCCAATGAATGTGTAGATTGCTCTAGGTAGCATTGACCTCTTCACAATGTTTGTTCTCCCAATCCAGGAGCATGGAACGTTTTTCCATTTCTTTGTGTCTTCCTCAATTTCTTTCATGAGGGGCGCCTGGGTGGTTCAGTTGGTTAAGCGACTGCCTTCGGCTCAGGTCATGATCCTGGAGTCCCGGGATCGAGTCCCACATCGGGCTCCCTGCTCAGCAGGGTGTCTGCTTCTCCCTCTGACCCTCTTCCCTCTCGTGCTCTCTATCTTTCATTCTCTCTCTCTCTCTCAAATAAATAAAAAAATAAAATCTTTAAAAAACATTTCTTTCATGAGTATTTTATAGTTGCTGAGTACAGATCCTTTGCCTCTTTGGTTAGATTTATTCCTAGGTATCTTATAGTTTTGGGTGCAATTGTAAATGGGATCTACTCCTTAATTTCCCTCTCTTCTGTCTTCTTGTTGGTGTATAGGAATTCTACTGATTCCTGTGCATTGATTTTATATCCTGCCACTTTACTGAATTCCTGTATGAGTTCTAGCAGTTTTGGGGTGGAGTCTTTTGGGTTTTCCACATACAGTATCATATCATCTGCCACAGTGAGAGTTTGACTTCCTCTTTGCCGATTTGGTTGCCTTCGATTTCTTTTTGTTGTCTGATTGCTGTGGCTAGGACTTCTAATACTATGTTGAAGAGCAGTGGTGAGAGTGGATATCCCTGCCGCGTTCCTGACCTTAGGTGGAAAGCTCTCAGCTTTTCCCCATTGAGAATGATATTCGCTGTAGGTTTTTCATAGATGGCTTTTATGATATTGAGGGTAGGTACCCTCTATCACTGTACTCTGAAGAGTTTTGATCAAGAAAGGATGCTGTGCCTTGTCAAATGCTTTTTCTGCATCTATTGAGAGGATCATATGAGTCTTGTTCTTTCTTTTGTTAATGTATTGTATCACATTGATTGATTTGAGGATGTTGAACCAAACTTGTAGCCCAGGGATAAATCCCACTTGGTCATGGTGAATAATCCTTTTAATGTACTGTTGGATCCTATTGGCTAGTATTTTGGTGAGAATTTTTGCATCCATGTTCATCAAGGATATTGGTCTGTCATTCTCCTTTTTGATGGGGTCTTTGTCTGGTTTGGGGATCAAGGTAATAGTCACCTCATAAAATGAGTTTGGAAGTTTTCCTTCCATTTCTATTTTTTGGAACAGTTTCAGGAGAATAGGTATTCATTCTTCTTTAAATGGTTGGTAGAATTCCCCTGGGAAGCCATCTGGCCCTGGGCTTTTTTTGGGGGGAGAATTTTGATGACTGCTTCATTTTTTTTTAATTTTTTTATTGTTATGTTAATCAAGATATATTACATCATTAGTTTTTGGTGCAGTGTTCCATGATTCATTGTTTGTTCATAACACCCAGTGCTCCATGCAGAACGTGCCCTCCTCAATACCCATCACCAGGATAACCCATCCCCCTCCCCCCCTCCCCTCTAGAACCCTCAGTTTGTTTTTCAGAGTCCATCATCTCTCATGGTTGGTCTCCCCCTCTGACATACTCCCCTTTTCTTCCTCTCCTGTTATCTTCTTCTTTTTCTTTTTTCTTAAAATATGTTGCGTTATTTGTTTCAGAAGTACAGATCTGTGATTCAACAGTCTTGCACAATTCACAGCGCTCACCGTAGCACATAACCTCCCCAATGTCCATCACCCAGCCACCCC
>NW_027397140.1:2199291-2202788 GCF_003265705.2 Callorhinus ursinus
CTACAGTTCCATCCACGTCGTTGCAAATGGCAAGATCTCATTCCTTTTGATGGCTGCATAATATTCCATTGTGTATATATACCACCCCTTCTTTATCCATTCATCTGTCGATGGGCATCTTGGCTCTTTCCACAGTTTGGCTATTGTGGACATTGCTGCTATAAACATTGGGGTACACGTACCCCTTCGGGTCCCTACATTTGTATCTTTGTGGTAAATACCCAGTAGTGCAATTGCTGGATTGAACGGTAGCTCTAATTTCAACTGTTTGAGGAACCTCCATACTGTTTTCCAGAGTGGTTGCACCAGCTTGCATTCCCACCAACAGTGTAGAAGGGTTCCCCTTTCTCCACATCCCCGCCAACATCTGTTGTTCCCTGACTTGTTAATTTTAGCCATTCTGACGGGTGTGAGGTGGTATCTCATTGAGGTTTTGATTTGGATTTCCCTGATGCCGAGCGATGTTGAGCACTTTTTCATGTGCCTGTTGGCCATTTGGATCTCTTCTTTGGAGAAATGTCTGTTCATGCTTTCTGCCCATTTCTTGATTGGATTATTTGTTCTTTGGGTGTTGAGTTTGATAAGTTCTTTATAGATTTTGGATACTAGCCCTTTATCTGATATGTCATTTGCAAATATTTTCTCCCATTCTGTCGGTTGTCTTTTGGTTGTGTGGACTGTTTCTTTTGCTGTGCAAAAGCTTTTTATCTTGATGAAATCCCAATAGTTCATTTTTGCCCGGGCTTCCCGTGCCTTTGGCGATGTTTCTAGGAAGAAGTTGCTGCGGCTAAGGTCGAAAAGGTTGCTACCTGTGTTCTCCTTTAGGATTTGGATGGACTCCTGTCTCACGTTTAGGTCTTTCAACCATTTGGAGTCTATTTTTGTGTGTGGTGTAAGGAAATGGTCCAGTTTCATTCTTCTGCATGTGGCTGTCCAATTTTCCCAACACCATTTGTTGAAGAGACTGTCTTTGTGCCATTGGACATTCTTTCCTGCTTTGTCAAAAATAAGTTGACCATAGAGTTGAGGGTCCATTTCTGGGCTCTCGATTCTGTTCCATTGATCTATGTGTCTGTTTTTGTGCCAGTACCAAACTGTCTTGATGATGACAGCTTTGCAATAGAGCTGGAAGTCCGGAATTGTGATGCCGCCAGCTTTGCTTTTCTTTTTCAGTATTCCTCTGGCTATTTGGGGTCTCTTCTGGTTCCATACAAATTTTAAGATTATTTGTTCCATTTCTTTGAAAAAAGAAGATGGTATTTTGATGGGGATTGCATTGAATGTGTAGATTGCTCTAGGTAGCATTGACATCTTCACAATGTTGATTCTCCCAATCCATGAGCATGGAACGTTTTTCCAATTCTTTGTGTCTTCTTCAATTTCTTTCATGAGTATTATATAGTTTTCTGAGTACAGATCCTTTGCCTCTTTGGTTAGATTTATTCCTAGGTATCTAATGGTTTTGGGTGCAATTGTAAATGGGATAGACTCCTTGATATGTCTCTCTTCTGTCTTGTTGTTGGCGTATAGGAATGCCACTGATTTCTGTGCATTGATTTTATATCCTGCTACTTTACTGAATTCCTGTATGAGTTCTAGCAGTTTTGGGGTGGAGTCTTTTGGGTTTTCCACATACAGTATCATATCATCTGCAAAGAGTGAGAGTTTGACTTCCTCTTTGCCGATTTGGATGCCTTTGATTTCTTTTTGTTGTCTGATTGCTGTGGCTAGGACTTCTAATGCTATGTTGAATAGCAGTGGTGAGAGTGGACATCCCTGCCGCGTTCCTGACCTTAGGGGAAAAGCTCTCAGTCTTTCCCCATTGAGAATGATATTCGCTGTAGGTTTTTCATAGATGGCTTTTATGATATTGAGGTATGTACCCTCTATCCCTATACTCTGAAGAGTTTTGATCAAGAAAGGATGTTGTACTTTGTCAAATGCTTTTTCTGCATCTATTGAGAGGATCATATGATTCTTGCTCTTTCTTTTGTTAATATATTCTATCACGTTGATTGATTTGCGGACTTTGAACCAGCCTTGCAGCCCAGGAATAAATCCCACTTGGTCATGGTGAATAATTCATTTAATGTACTGTTGGATCCTATTGGCTAGTATTTTGGTGAGAATTTTTGCATCCATGTTCATCAAGGATATTGGTCTGTCATTCTCTTTTTTGATGGGGTCTTTGTCTGGTTTTGGGATCAAGGTAATGCTGGCCTCATAAAATGAGTTTGGAAGTTTCCCTTCCATTTCTATTTTTTGGAACAGTTTCAGGAGAATAGGTATTAATTCTTCTTTAAATGTCTGATAGAATTCCCCTGGGAAGCCGTCTGGTCCTGGGCTTTTGTTTCTTGGGAGATTTTTGATGACTGTTTCAATTTCCTTAGTGGTTATAGGTCTGTTCAGGTTTTCTATTTCTTCCTGGTTCAATTTTTGTAGTTGATATATCTCTAGGAATGCACCCATTTCTTCCAGGTTATCTAATTTGCTGGCATAGAGTTGCTCATAATATGTTCTTATAATTGTTTGTATTTCTTTGGTGTTGGTTGTGATCTCTCCTCTTTCATTCATGATTTTGTTGATTTGGGTCATTTCTCTTTTCTTTTTGATCAGTCTGGCCAGGGGTTTATCAATCTTGTTAATTCTTTCAAAGAACCAGCTCCTAGTTTCGTTGATCTGTCCTACTGTTCTTTTGGTTTCTAGTTCATTGATTTCTGCTCTGATCTTTATGATTTCTCTTCTCCTGCTGGGTTTAGGCTTTATTTGCTGTTCTTTCTCCAGCTCCTTTAGGTGTAGGGTTAGGTTGTGTATTTGAGACCTTTCTTGTTTCTTGAGAAAGGCTTGTATTGCTCTATACTTTCCTCTCAGGACTGCCTTTGCTGTATCCCAAAGATTTTGAACGGTTGTGTTTTCATTTTCATTGGTTTCCATGAATTTTTTTAATTCTTCTTTAATTTCTTGGTTGACCCATTCATTCTTTAGTAGGATGCTCTTTAGCCTCCATGTATTTGAGTTCTTTCCGACTTTCCTCTTGTGGTTGAGTTCTAGTTTCAAAGCATTGTGGTCTGAAAATATGCAGGGAATGATCCCAATCTTTTGGTACCGGTTGAGACCTGATTTGTGCCCTAGAATGTGATCAATTCTGGAGAATGTTCCATGGGCACTAGAGAAGAATGTGTATTCCGTTGCTTTGGGATGGAATGTTCTGAATATGTCTGTGAAGTCCATTTGGTCCAGTGTGTCATTTAAAGTCTTTATTTCCTTGTTGATCTTTTGCTTAGATGATCTGTCCATTTCAGTCAGGGGGGTGTTAAAGTCCCCCACTATTATTGTATTGTTGTCAATGTGTTTCTTTGCTTTTGTTATTAATTGCCTTATATAATTGGCTGCTCCCATGTTCGGGGCATAGATATTTACAATTGTTAGATCTTCTTGTTGGATAGACCCTTTAAGTAGGATATAGTGTCCTTCCTCATCTCTTATTACAGTCTTTG
>NW_027397140.1:2207788-2250512 GCF_003265705.2 Callorhinus ursinus
CTCTTTTTCTCAGCCTCTTTATTTTCCATCATTTGGTCTTCTATATCGCTGATTCTCTCTTCTGCCTCATTTATCCTAGCAGTTAGTGCCCCCATTTTGGATTGCACCTCATCAATAGCCTTTTCGATTTCGATTTGGTTAGATTTTAGTTCTTTTATTTCTCCAGAAAGAGTTTCTCTAATAACTTCCACGCTTTTTTCAAGCCCAGCTAGTATCTTTAAAGTCATGATTCTGAACTCTAGGTCCGACATCGTACTAATGTCCGTATTGAGTAGGTCCCTGGCTGACGGTACTACTTCTTGTTCTTTTTGCTGAGGTGATTTCTTTCGTCTTGTCATTTTGTCCAGAGGAGAATAGATGAATGAGAGAAGAAAATGCTAACAGGTTTACAACGTCCCCAGCAAATATACTGTATACAAATCAGAAAAGACCTGAAACCAGGGGAAAAAAAAGGGAAAGAAATAAAAAAGAAAGAGAAAAAAAAAGGAAAACAAAGGGATAAAAACAAAAACAGAACAATACAAAAAAAGCAGAATGTGATCAAATATGATCAGGCTAGTGCATAGATCAGTGCCACACACTAGATTTTGGGCGGATTTTGGTCTGTTAGAAAAAAGTGCCTCCTAAAATTTTAAAGGAAGAAAGACATATATGTACAAAATAAGGGTTGATACAATGAAGGGATGGAAGATGACTGTAAAGATGAAAATTATAAAAGATTATATAAAAGGACTTGGTAAGATAAGTTGTTTGAAAAAAAAAGAAAAATTAAGAAAAAGAAAAAAAAAAAGGAAAAAAAGAGAGAGAATGTGATCAGGCAGGAGACTAGAACAAAGCCATACACA
Source organism: Callorhinus ursinus (assembly GCF_003265705.2). Lineage (NCBI taxonomy): Eukaryota > Metazoa > Chordata > Mammalia > Carnivora > Otariidae > Callorhinus > Callorhinus ursinus. The sequence goes on from NW_027397140.1 coordinate 2,208,634, forward strand.
AGTGATTTAGGGTATATTTTGATCTGTTAGAAGAAACTCCACCCCAAAATTTTAAAGAGAGAACAACTTATATATATACCAAAAATAAGGGCAACTACTATGAAGGGATAAAATATGACTCTAAAAATGAAAAATAAAAAATGTTTTTGTTTTTTTTTTTTAAAAAGGGATTGATAAGATGTTGGTTGAAAAACGGAAAAAGAAAAATAAAAAAAACAGTCAACAAAAATTAACTTTGATGAAATAATGAATCATGGTTAAAAAAAAAAAAAAAAGCCATGAATCTATGTGCAGTATTCCCCTAGCACTGGAGTTCTCCCATTCTCCTTGATCGATCAACTTGGTCTTGGCTTGCTGGCTGTTTGTGCTGATCTTCTGGGGGAGGGGCCTGTTGCTGTGGTTTCCAAATGTCTTTGCCGGAGGCGGAATTGCCCCGCCCTTGTCGGTCCGGGCTAAGGAAGCTGCTCCGGTTTGTTCTCAGGAGCTTTTGTTCCCTGCAAGCTCTCGGTACAGCTTTGGAGGACCAGGGCAGAAATGGTGGCCTCCCAATCTCCACCCGGAGGAGCTGAGAACTCGGGGCCCCGCTCCTCAGTGTGTCCCCAGAGAAAAGCAGTCACTCCCGTGTCCCCGGTCTCCGGCCGCACTCCGTGCTCACCCGGCCTGTGATCGAGCGTTGCTATCTCTGGCACCCGACCCCGCACGGAGTCTCCAAACCCAGCAGATCCCTGCAGTGCGTTCCCGCACCGCTCCTCCCCGGGAAGGAAGGGGAGTCTCCCCGGGTCTGCTGCTTGTTGGGTCCCTGCTGGGGGAGCCGTGCCCCGATTGGGCCGCAGATCACAGTTTATGGCAACCCCGAGCTGAGAGCCCCGACTCTGCTCCGTCTCTGCAGCCGGCTTCCCCGCTCTGATACCTGGGAGCTCTGGCGCACTCAGGCACCCCCGGTCTCTCCGTGACCCCAAGGGTCCTGAGACCACACTGTCCCGGGAGGATTCCACCCCCCGCTTAGCCACTGCAGCGACGTCCCTCCGCCGAGCCAACTTCTAAAAGGTCCGATGTTGTGCTCCGCGGCTCTATCACTTGTCAGAAGCGGCCGGCGGAGGCCCCTCCCCCGCCATCTATCCTCCCGAATATCGCCTCGGATTCACTTCTCCGCACGCCCTACCTTCCAGTAAGTGGTCGCTTCTCTGTTCAGAGAGTTGTTGCTACTCTCCTGTTCGATCTCCTGTTGAGTTCGTAGGTGTTCAGAATGGTTTGATCCCTATTCAGCTGAATTCCTGAGACCAGACGAAATCTAGGTCTCCTACTCCTCCGCCATCTTGCTCCGCCCCCCTTGATGAATGCTTCAATTTCCTTAGTGGTTACAGGTCTGTTCAGGTTTTCTATTTCTTCCTGGTTCAATTTTGGTAGTTGATACATCTCTAGGAATGCATCCATTTCTTCCAGGTTATCTAATTTGCTGGCTTAGAGTTGCTCATATTTTGTTCTTATAATTATTTGTATTTCTTTGGTGTTGGTTGTGATCTCTCCTCTTTCATTCATGATTTTGTTGATTTGGGTCATTTCTCTTTTCTTTTTGATAAGTCTGGCCAGGGGTTTATCAATCTTGTGAATTCTTTCAAAGAACCAGCTCCTAGTTTCGTTGATCTGTTCTACTTTTCTTTTGGTTTCTATTTCATTGATTTCTGCTCTGATCTTTATTATTTCTCTTCTCCTGCTGAGTTCAGGCTTTATTTGCTGTCCTTTCTCTAGCTCCTTTAGGTCTAGGGTTTGGTTGTGTATTTGAGACCTTTCTTGATTCTTGAGAAAGGCTTGTGTTGCTATACAGTTTCCTCTTAGGACTGCCTTTGCTTTATCCCAAAGATTTTGAACAGTTGTGTTTTCATTTTCATTGGTTTCCATGAATTTTTTAAATTCTTCTTTAATTTCTTGGTTGACCCATTCATTCTTTAGTAGGATGCTCTTTAGCCTCCATGTATTTGAGTTCTTTCCGACTTTGCTCTTGTGACTGAATTCTAGTTTTAAAGCATTGTGGTCTGAAAATATGCAGGGAATGATTTCAGTCTTTTGGTACCCGTTGAGACCTGATTTGTGACCTAGGATTTGATCAATTCTGGAGAATGTTCCTTGGGCAGTAGGGAAGAATGTGTATGCCATTGCTTTGGGGTGGAATCTTCTGAATATGTCTGTGAAGTCCATTTGGTCCAGTGTGTCATTTCAAGTCTTTATTTCCTTGTTGATCTTTTGCTTAGATGATCTGTCCATTTCAGTCAGGGGGGTATTAAAGTCCCCCACTATTATTGAATTGTTGTCAATGTGTTTCTTTTCTTTTGTTATTCATTGCCTTATATAATTGGCTGCTCCCCTGTGAGGAACATAGATATTTACAGTTGTTAGATCTTCTTGTTGGATAGACACTTTAAGTAGGATATCGTGTCCTTCCTCATCTCTTATTACAGTCTTTGGTTTAAAATCTAATTTGTCTGATATAAGGATTGCCACCCCAGCTTTCTTTTGGTGTCCATTAGCATGATAAATGGTTTTCCACCACCTCACTTTCAATCTGGGGGTGTCTTTGGGTCTAAAATGAGTCTCTTGCAGACAGCATATTGATGGGTCTTGTTTTTTCATTCAATCTGATAGCCTGAGTCTTTTGATTGGGGCATTGAGCCCATTTACATTCAGGGTAATTATTGAAAGATATGAATTTAGTGCCATTGTATTGCCTGTAAGGTGACTGTGACTGTATATTGTCTGTGTTCCTTTCTGATCTATGCTGCTTTTAGGCTTTCTCCTTGCTTAGAGGACACCTTTTGATATTTCTTGGAGGGCTGGTTTCGTGTTTGCAAATTCCTTTAGTTTTTGTTTGTCGTGGAAGCTTTTTATCTCTCCTTCTATTTTCAATGACAGCCTAGCTGGGTATAGTATTCTTGGCTGCATATTTTTCTCATTTAGTGCTCTGAAGATATCTTGCCAGTCCTTTCTGGCCTGCCAGGTCTCTGTGGATAGGTCTGTTGCCAATCTAATGTTTGTACCATTATAGGTGACATATCTCTTTTCCCGAGCTGCTTTCAAGATTTTGTCTTTGTCTCTGAGACTCGTAAGTTTTACTATTAGATGTCGGGGTGTTGACCTATTTTTATTGATTTTGAGAGGGGTTCTCTGTGCCTCCTGGATTTTGATGCCTGTTTCCTTCCCCACATTAGGGAAGTTCTCTGCTCTAATTTGCTCCAATATACCTTCTGCCCTCTCTCTCTTTCTTCTTCTTCTGGGATCCCAATTATTCTAATGTTGTTTCATCCTATCGTATCGCTTATCTCTCGAATCCTGCCCTCGTTGTCCAGTAGTTGTTTCTCTCTCTTTTTCTTAGCTTCTTTATTTTCCATCATTTGGTCTTCTATATCGCTGATTCTCTCTTCTGCCTCATTTATCCTAGCAGTTAGTGCCCCCATTTTGGATTGTACCTCATTAATAGCATTTTTGATTTCAACTTAGATTTTAGTTCTTTTTTTTCTCCAGAAAGGTTTTCTCTAATAACTTCCCGCTTTTTTCAAGCCCAGCTAGTATCTTTAAGGTCATGATTCTGAACTTTAGGTCTGACATCGCACTAATGTCTCTATTGAGTAGGTCCCTGGCTGACAGTACTACCTCGTGTTCTTTTTGGTGAGGTGATTTTTTTCGTCTTGTCATTTTGTCCAGAGGAGAACAGATGAATGAGAGAACAAAATGCTAACAGTGTAACAATGTCCCCAGCAAATATACTGTATACAAATCAGAAAAGACCTGCAACCAGGGGAAAAGAAAGGGAAAGAAAGAAAGAAAGAAAGAAAGAAAGAAAGAAAGAAAGAGAAAAAGAAAAAAAGTAAAAAGAAATAGATAAAAACAAACAAAAACAGTACCAAACCAAACAAAAAACAGAATATGATCTAATATGATCAGGCTGGTGCATAGATCAGTGCCACACACTAGAGTTTGGGTATATTTTGGTCTTTTAGAAGAAAGTGCCTCCTAAAATTTTAAAGAAAGAAAGACTTATATATGTACAAAATAAAGGTTGATACGATGAAGGGATTGAATATGACTGTAAAAATGAAAATTATAAATAATTTTAAAAAAGGATTTGATCAGACAGTTTTTGAAAAAATAAAGAAGAGGATTAAAAAAAAGGAAAAGAAAGAAAGAAAAAAGGGGAGAGAATGTGATCAGGCAGGAGACTGGATAAAGCCGTACACTAGAGATTTAGGGTATATTTGATCTGTTAGAAGAAACTGTATCTCAAAATTTTAAAGAGAGAACAACTTACATATATATGCCTAAAATAAAGGTAACTACTATGAAGGGATAGAGTATGACTCTAAAAATGATAAATAATTTTTTTTTAAAAAAAGCGATTGATAAGATGTTGGTTGGAAAAGGGAAAAAGAAAAATTCAAAAAAAAAGTTAAAAAAATTAACTTTGAAAGACTAATGAATCATGGTAAAAAAGCCATGAATTCTATGTACAGTATTCCCCTAGCGCTGGAGTTCTCCAGTTCTCCTTGATCGGTAAACTTGGTCTTGGCTGACTGTTCTTCTTGATCTCCTGGGGGAGGGGCCTGTTGCCATGGTTCCCAAATGTCTTTGCCGGAGGCAGAATTGCCCCGCCCTTGCCGGTTCCGGGCTAAGTAATCAGCTCGGGTTTGCTCTCGGCAGCTTTTGTTCCCTTCAAGTTTTCCTTACAGCGTTGGAGGACGAGAGTGAAAATGGCGGCCTCCCAATCTCCGCCCAGGGGGAGCCGAGAACTGGGGCCCCACTCCTCAGTGCGCCCCCAGAGAAAGGCAGTCAGTCACTCCCTTCTCCCCAGTCTCTGGCCGCACTCTGCGCTCACCCAGTCTGTGACCAATTGTTTCTATCTCTGGCACCTGACCCCGTGTGGAGTCTCCAAACCAGCAGATCCCTCCAGTGTGCCCCCGCGCCACTGCTCCCCAGGGGAGTCTCCCCGGATCTGCCACTTATTGGGTCCCTGCTGGAGGAGCAGTGGCCCGACTGTCACCGATCACAGTTTATGGCAACCCCGAGCTGAGAGCTTGCTCCTCAGCTCTGTCTCTGCAGCCGGCTTCCCCGCTCTGATACCTGGGAGTTCTGCCACACTCAGGCACCCCTGGTCTTTCTGTGACCCCGAGCATCCTGAGACCACACTATTCCACGAGGGTTCTACCCCCCGCTTAGCCACTGAAGTGACGTCCCTCCGTGGAGCCGACTTCTCAAAGTTCTGATTATGTGCTCCGCGGCTCTATCACCTGCCAGAAGTGGCCAACGGAGGCCCCCTCCCCTGCCGTCTATCCTCCCAAATATCGCCTCGGATTCACTTCTCCGCACGTCCTACCTTCCAGAAAGTGGTCGCTTTTCTGTTCAGAGAGTTGTTGCTATTCTTTTCTTCGATCTCCTGTTGGGTTCGTAGATGTTCAGAATGGTTTGATCCTTATCCAGTTGAATTCCTGAGACCAGACAAAATCCAGGTCTCTTACTCCTCTGCCATCTTGCTCTGCCCCTATAGTTTTAGTTTTTTTAAGTGTATCACTTGTATAGTTTTCTTTGTGGTTGCTCTAGATATTATAATATGCATATAATTGCATAAAATACAATGTGCATAATTATTATGGGCTGAATTGTGCCCCCCCAATTCATATGTTGGGTCCTAACCCCCTGTACCTCAGAATGCAACTATATTTGGAGATACGGTCTTTAAAAAGGTAATTACATTAATATGAGTTCATAAATGTAGGCTCTAAGCCAATATGACTGGTGTCCAATAAGAAGAAGAGATCAAGGGATTCCTGGGTGGCTCAGTCAATTATCTAACTCTTGATTTCAGCTCAAGTCATGATCTCAGGGTCATGGGCTTGAGCCCTGCATTGGGCTCTGTGCTCAGCGGGGGCTCTGCTTGAGATTATCTCTCTTCTCCCTCTGCCCCTCCCCTAGTGCTCTCTCTCACTCTCTCTCTCTCTAAAATAATAAATAAATAAATAAAGAGATCAGGAAACAGACAAGCATAGAGAGAAGACAATATGAGGACACAGGCAGAAGACAGCCATCTACAAGCCAAGGAGAGAGGTCTCGAGAGAAACCAACCCTGCATACATTTTGATTTTGGACTTCTAGGCTCCCAAATTTTGAGAAAATAAGTTTCTGTTATTTAAGCCTCCCCTACCAGTCTGTGGTACTTTGTTATAGCAGCCCTAGCCAACCAATGCAGTAATGCCTCACAGTCATAGTCTACTGGTGTTGACATGTTAGCCCTTTGAGTGAAGTAGAGGGGACTTATTTCATTCAGGTCATTTTATCTTCCCCACTTTCTAAATGTAATCGTCTCAGTATTTTCTCTGCATACTACATCTTTTGTTAAATAATAATAACATCTTATTTATCTCGGTAGTGCCATCTGTTCATTTTCTCTTCTCATTCAGGTTGTGATTTTCCTGTCTCATTGGATAACAAGTGAGTTTCATTTCTATATACAGCATTCCAGATAACATATTATAGCACTGAGGTTAACTCACCATTGTGTTGTTCTTAAGTCCTAAAGTCCCAAGGAGATTTGCCTCTTATTTCCATGTTTCAGCCTTTCTATGCTTGATAATTGTGTTATATCCAGGGATTTTCTGTCCTAAAATGAAGGTCCTGAGAGCAATGGGGCTGCTCCATCTTGACTGGAACTAGAAATCTCTCTGATATGTTTAAACTTTTGTCTGGTACAGGGAATGTTTCTATCTTTTTGGTCAATTCTTTTTGTCATTTTCCATATGGAAATTTGCCATATCTGAGTTTTATAAGAATTTCTGATTTACCTTAATGAGTAGAGACTCTCTGCTTCTCCTAACAGACTTAGGAGGCCTTCAGACCTCACTCTTGAAAGTAGGCTTGGGAAAGGCTCAAATTACTTAAGAAATAATGATAATTATGTAAAATTTCTTATTTAAAAACTAAAAAATTACTTCCTTTTCCTGGTATCCAAGTCAGGTTGGTTAAAAAAAAATGGGAGCATATTTTCTGGGGTAGGCCCTGTGATATTAGCGTTCAATATTTTTTTTTTAAAAAAACTGAATTTTCCCTTATTGTTTCTCAGAGTATATTTACAAAAATTCAAAATAATAAAATTCAAAATACCCCAAATATTCAGGCCTAACTATCTGTGCATTACCCAGGACTTCATTGTTACTGTTTGTTTTGATTCGATTGCAAATGGGATTGTTTTCTTTATTTCTTTTTCAGATGAAAAATTGTTGTTAGGGCAATTACACTTATAAGAATTTATCCTAAAGAAATAATCAGACAAGCATACAAAGATGTTTGCACAGTTATTCACTGCTGTATTGCATTTAATTGTGAATAACTGGAAGAATTCAAATTGGAAACAACAAAGAGATTGGCTAATTACATGCTGGTGTACCTATGAAGTAAAATACCATGCCGTCATTAAAAAAGACAATGTTGATCTATGTGTACTTACATGGAAAGATATTCGTGATGTATTTGGTGAAAAAATAATCAGAGGAAGGGTCTAGCAGGGCTACTATGTTAGTGGGTATCATGCAAAGGGTGTAGGTGAATGCCAGCAAGTGTTGCTGGTAAGGACTAGGATTCATGGGGAGAAGGACATCACACAGGACCCTCACAATTTCCTGACATCCTATGGAGAAGCATGCCTGGGCCAAGATGCAGCTACATGCACTTGAGGACTGGGATCTACCACAGGGACCTCACACTCTGTTGCTTTCTTTTCTTTTCAGTTAAAAAAATTTGAGATACAACTGACATATAACATCGTATTGGTATCAGGTGTAAAATGTAATGATCTGATATGTGCATGTATTGTAAACAATTACCACAACAAGTTTAGTCAACATCCATCAGCTCAGATAGTTACAAAGGTTTTTTCTTGTCATGAAAACTTTTAAGATCTATTCTCTTAGCAAATTTCAAATATACAATGTAGTGTTACTAACTGTCATCACTATGCTGTACATTACATCCCTAAGACTTGTTTATCTTATAATCAGAAGTTTGTACCTTTGGAAACCCTTCACCCATTTCACCCACCCCTCACCCCTATTTCTGACAACTACCAATCTGTTCTCTGAATCTCCCAGTTGGTTTTGTTTTGTTTTAGATTCTCCACATAAATGGGATCATTTGGTTAAGGTTTTTTTTTTTTTTAATTCTACCCAGGATCTCTTCTTGTAACATCTTTGATAAAATAGAAAAATACACTTAAGAAGGAAAGAATTTTTAGCTAATAATGATAACAGGCTTGTAATACAATCACGATGCCCTTTATCCTGGATATCTTTATTTTCTAGGGCAAAGTTCCTCATAATCTTGACACTATTGACATTTGGGCCAGATAATCCTATTTGGGGGGATGGGGAAGGACTTTTGTGTGCATTAGGATATTTAGCAGCCCATCTCCAGCTTCTACCCACTCAGTGTCAGTGGCACTACCTGTATACATTGCACCAACAAAAATGGCTTTGAGCATTGCCAAATGTCCTCTGGTGTGTGTGGCAGGGAGGAGGGGGCAGCAAAATAGCCTTGGTTGTGTATCACTGCCCTAGAGTGATCAGACAATTTAAAGAATATTATAATTAAAGCCGGGGCACTGAAGGAAAGAAAGGCTTGGGTGGAGAGGATAGGAGGGAAGGAGAGGGGAAGGAAAGAAAGGTAACAATAACTGGATAAGCTTTTCTGTGCCTCAAGAAAAATTATGAATGAGCTGAGCCATGTCTATGAAGAAGATGCCTTTTCTTCCTAACCCTTCCTACCTTTGGGGCTATACCTCAGGTAAATAGGTCCCTCATCCTAAGCCCCATGTACTGAAGGCTCCCACTAGCCCACCCCTCACCTCAAACTTCTTTGTCTCTGTCACCCCAGGCTTCCCTATGCAGCTTCTTCCATCACTCATATTTTTATGTGCCAGACAGAGGGCCAGAATTTGCAAGTACCTGCCCACCAGACTCAGAACTTAGTAGAAGGAACTAATGTAAATAACATGTCAGCATGTGCTTCACCAATTTTTTTTTAAATTTTATTTATTTATTTGACAAAGAGACATAGCGAGAGCAGGAACACAAGCAGGGGGAGTGGGAGAGGGAGAAGCAGGCTTCCTGCTGAGCAGGGAGCCCGATGTGGGACTCGATCCCAGGACCCTGGGATCATGACCTGAGCCGAAGGCAGATGCTTAACGACGGAGCCACCCAGGTGCCCTCACCAATGTTTTAATACAGTGGTAGACATCATACAGTGATAGAAAAATAAAAATAAACCCCAAAACGAGGTGGACAGGACCTAATCCTTGCCCTCTATCTGACCCAGTTCAAATTTATAGCTTATTTGGAAAGTGATTCTACATTTGAAAAATAAATTTAGAAAGGGAAATTAGTATCTCATAGTTATGTGTCCTTCTCAGAAAACATACAAATAAAATGTATGCACACAGAGCTCCTGAAAATTCAAAGGTAAATGCTGGTTCTAATTTTATGCTTTGTCCAGAGTTGTCTATTCTTGACTAAAGATTCTTGTCTTAACACAGTTAACCCTGTAGCACTGCAGCTCTCTCTTAAAAGTCCAAAGATGCAAGAACCATGAATATGAACAAAGATGAGTAATCAATCCATCATCTCTGCTGAAAGATCCATTTTTTCCTGATGTCCAAAACACAACAAAGGCACAATGCTGCATCTGGTTTGCCAGATATTTGTGTGCACCTCTTAGCCACTCCCCAAACTAGATACTCCAGGACAGAGACTTTCTCTCACCAACCTCAGGATCCGTGGCAACACCAAGCCCAGGGCCTCTATTCAGTTGTGCTCAGTAAATATTTGTTAAATTGAACGACAAACATGAGATTAAAAAAATACACGGAAACAGAACGCTGCTTTGTGTGATAGCATCCACTGTGAATCTGTGAAAGAACAATTTGTCATGACTTATTACGAGCTGATTGACTACATTTTGCTGGGAACTGTACGTGATGAATTGGAGCATTTCTGAATGCAAGAATCCACAGCCTGCCAGGCTGACCATATGGTGGCTGTTTATCAAACGTGATAATCCAGGTCAAGCTGAACTGCTGGAAATTGAAGAGCTGTCATGGGCACACAGGAAGGGAAGGTGGGCCCCCAGGAAATTCTGCAGCCAGGGGAACTCAGTCTCAAGATGCAAGAGAGACGTGGGCATCGTGTCTGAAGACTAGGGTGGTGTGAAGAGGAAAGCAGAAGAGCAGGGAGAGCCAGGGGAAAACATGTCCTTTCTGGCTATGGTTAAATGAGGTCAGCCTTCACGAGGTGTGAGCAGATGAAGGGGTCCAGCAGGATCTCTCCTCAGGGCAAGTCTTGGAGGATTTTCTCTGAGGAGGCTTAATTCCCAAAGACTTGCTCCACAGAACACATCATCCAGAGGGAAAAACCTAAATTCAGTGAGAAAGTGGGGAAAAGATGACACTTGCCTCCCCTCCCCATGCTTTAGCATCATTCTCTGCTAGCAAGTGATTAGTGTAAACTTGGTTATGAGAAGTCTGAGAAGGTTTTGCAAATTGTAATGAGAGACAACCACACGTGATTCCAGAATGATTTCACTTTCAGATACCACCATACTCCAGCACATCAAAATATCCAATGTAAGAGATGCTAGCCAGAGGAAGTCATTTTAAATGAGAAAACTTACATTTACCACATCTGTTGCAGGAAAGTGAGCAGATGGCAAAGAAGCGGAATGACCACTGAGGCTGAGCTTCCAGATGTGATTTTGGAGTGGATCTGGATTCCCAGAACTCTCTTTTGCCATATAGAAGATTATAAATATATATATACATACATAAGCAAACATATATATATACACATATATGTACCTTTTATATATTATATATGTCATATGTTATATGTTATAGATGTGTGTACAGATACACACAGATACATACAAAACCCCAATTCTTAAAGCCTTCAGCTCCATAAAATCCATGCACATTAGCTAAAACAAACATATTAATGCCTTCATTCAACACAGTTGCTGACAGCCTGAGCCAGGCATTGTTGATATGATGGTGACAGGATAGGCTAAGTCCTGCTCCTTGTGGAATTTGTTCACTGACATTTCATTTTTTTTTTTTTTACAATGGGAGACATCAATGTGGCAGAAACCCAGTATTGTACAGTTTGTTGGCAGAGATGCCGGCCTCTCAGGATGGAGAATGTATTAAGGGCCTATATAGAGACATAGACTTTGACTCATGACTGTAAGAAACTGTGGTATTGAAGAAGCTAGTCACCCAGGTACTTATAATGTATTCTGTGTAAAAAGCATATGTGTGTGTATATGTTGTCATAATGCATATATATTTGGAAAACTATACACTGAAATGTAAATGATGATATTTAGGATTTTTTTTCTTCTCTGTTTTTTTTAATATATTTTCAAATTTCAACAGTAAACGTTTATCACTTTTGTGGTCAGGAAAAAAAACTTCATGGTAAATTTTTTAAAAAATTACCTTTTGAGTGTAGACATAAAGGGATAGAAACATTTTTGGGCCCTATTCTATCAAGATAAGAAGGTACCTGGCTCTCTCTGTTCACTGTGTTACTGCCATCTATCTTTATGTTCTGGATCTCTAGAATCTAGGCATCCCTTCCCTAGAGCCAGAGGCTTTTCCTAGGACCCAAGAAGGGCATTGTCTTATGGGTACAATCCAGTCATCTGTTTTCCTTGGTTGAGATTTGTAGACACTGCTTTCTGGACCAAGTTACAAATATCAGGGCAGGCAATTTTTCAAAAAGGTAGTCTGGTACTCTGAAAAGCTTTATAGTCTGACAGTCCTTATTTGGAATCTTATATCTCCCTGCAAACGCCTTGGGCAATGCTCTCAGTCTCTGTGTCCCAGTTTCCAAAGGAATAACAAGGAAATATGGTAACCCTTGCAGCCTCTGAATAATCAGTCATTAGAGTATTCACTAGGAAATGGGAAGGATAAGTGCCTGAGTTATTGGCTCAGAGCCCAGGGTTGAGCACATGGAAGCACCCAGCTCAGTAAAGGTCTGTTTCCTATATTGAGTAAATATTTGCAACCACTAATGCTAATTATGAATGTGTACTATGTGCCAAGCACTTTGCTATGTAATTTGCATGCATAAAACCAATTTCAGTTGTAGAACACTGTAGGAGGAATGTATTATTATTATCATTTTCATTTTTTAAATAAGGAGGCATGGAGTTGACAAAGTTATACACTTGCTCATGATCCCATGGAGTTTGGTTTTAGAACCAGGTTATCTGATCAAACTTTGAGCCACTATGTTTTCCACCCTTTATATGAAGACATTAAGACATTACTAATGCATGCATTAGCACACTGAAGTGATCTCAACATTTAAAAAGTACAATACTGTCAATATCATTTGGAGCTTCTCTAGGGCTCTTTAGGTCATTCTTTGACTACAATATGGAAAATTGGGTTTTTATTTTGAGCACCCAAGCATTGGTTGCCAAAATTATCCAGCTTGGTATCTTTCTAAAATTAAAAAAAAATTAAAATTCTAAAAGCCTTTCTTTTCACAGAAATATCCTGGGTATCAGTACATGTAATTATTTTGTACATCCAGTAGAAGAGCCAACAGCAAAGATGAAGAGAAAGCACATTGGACTGGACCCTGTGCATACTGAAAAGCAGAATCCCTGAGTTCACTGGGGAGCCTCAGTGCTTAACATGTGTTTACAAATGATAGCAATGAATTAATAACAGCTAGCAAACTCTCATAGAGTTCTTTGTGTATGTCCTAAGTGTTTCATACATTTTCTTCATTAATCTTTTCTATCATTATTATCCCCCTTGTACAGATGGAGAAACTGAGATGGAGAACATGTAACTGGCCTGCTCAAAGTCACACAGTAATAAGTGGCAGAACTCCCCCCCCCCCGCCACCCCATTTGACCTGAATCTGCCTGGCTCAGCCCCTCCTATCTTATCACTATTCTTCTACATCTGACTCACCAGCCCAACCACACTTGCCTTTGGTTTGTTCCCTTCTCACTTGTATAGTCCTTTCTTCTCCTGCTTCATGCTCCAGGTGCCCAGGGCCTTCACCTCAGGCACTGATGCTCTGGGCTGCCATCCCTACCGAAGAAATACCTTCATTCATACCAACTAGAGAAATGATTAGTGGTAGGATTTCAAAGACTGGGGAAAGATGCAAGGAAGGCATTAGGAAGGGAGGTACCTTTCTCAGTTCCCTTTAAACTATACCTCACAAGAATCTGAAAATTCAGCTACCAGATAAGGCTTAGTGAAAACTCACTGAGAAGAACCACCTAGATGAAGACACTAGCAACTGTGTGATGCACCAGAGGCACACTTCCCTGGAAGGAAGGAATCTGTTGCCTGAAGGGCTTTTGTGAATTCTATTTCCTAGTCTGTAAATGAAGACACTGAATAAGTGATCTCAAAGATTTTTTTCCATTCTGAAAAATCTGTTAATTCAAATTGTACACAAAGGAAACAAATAATAAGCACATCTTCTCTTTCTCAACATCTCTTTTTTCAACAGACAAGCCTGTCTTTGTTTTCATTGGCACTAAGTCACCAGAGATTGAGAACTATCAGCCCATGGGGGCTGGGAATCACTACCTTGAACATTCAGAATATTGGTTGCTGGTAAAAACAAGAAAAACCATGAAGTGAGAGTGTTATGGATCCTTACACAGCAGCCAAAGGTCAGTAACAAATGTCAAATGTGGGTACATCAAGATAGAATGTGGTCTAAATAAGTGAAAGAGGAAAGCAGAAGAGATGTGGATGGGCCCTCAAGGTCCTTTAGAAATACTATACTGGGCAAAGCAAATGAGAAAGACATTCCCTGCCATGTTTGCTCATATACTAAGAATTTGCACACACAAATAACATTATTTATGAGATTCAAATCTGAGGGACCATTTCACCTAAAGATTCCTCATTGCTCCCAAAAAAGAAATAAAAAGCTGATGAACCAAGTCACATGGAAATGAAATGGTTAGTTTATCAACTGATGCTGTGTGATCCAGACACTGAAGCCATGAATTAATGGATGCAGTAGCATGCTTTCACCAGAGAGCCTATATAAGACTATAAAAATAATGAAAATGTTTAAAACTCCAAATTAAAAGGAATAATGCTTGAAGAAGTATCAACAGTTTGAAAGGAGTAACAGGGGCAAAAAATGGTGGAGTAGGGATCCCTAGGTCCCAAAGAAACAGAAAAAATTCACAAAAATTATCAAAATCAACCTTATCAGAACTCTCAAAGCTTGTCGAAGGTTTCTGGTAACCAAGTGAACAGTAAGCCAGGACATAAGTCCACTGAAACAGGGTAGGAGAGCATTGTGATATTTTAACTTTTCTAAGCCAACCCTCTTACCCAGTACAACATCAGTCTTGAAGACAATAGCCCGTGTTCCCTGGGTGAGTACTTGGTTCCAGAAAGGGCAGAGCAAACGTTGTTCCCAGGAAATTGTGTTTGTTGGTTTTGCCCTGACAGGGATTTCCATAAAGAACTGATTCAAGGGACTGATTCACAAAGAAAACAGGAAATCTAATAGACCTATAGCAAGTAAAGAGTTTGAATCAGCAATCAAAACCTTCCAGCAAAGAAAAGTGCAGGATCAGATGGCTTCACTGGTGAATTCTGCCAAATATTTAACAAAGAATTAACACTAATCCTTTTCAAACTTTTCCAAAACTAGAAGAGGGGGGAATACTTCCCAATTCATTCTATAAGGTCATCATTACAAAGTAAAACAGAGACATCACAAGAAAACTATAGAACAATATCCGTTATGAATATGTATGCAAAATTCCTTAACAAAATACTAGCAAACTGAATGTAGTAACTTATTAAAAGAATTGTATATCATGACCAAGCAGGATTTATCACAGAATTGCAAGAGAGGCTTATGATATACAAAATAATATAATATACCACATTAATAAAATTGAGAAAACAACACAATCATCTCAATTGATGCAGCCACAGTAATTGACAAAGTACAGTAGCCTTTAATTATTAAAAATGCAGTAACCTAGAAATGAAAGAGAACCTCCTCAAAATTATAAAAAGACATATATGGTGAACCCACAACAAACAACATACTCAATGATAAAAGACCGAAAACCTCCCACTAAGATCAAGGATGTCCACTTTTGTCACTACAATCAATCAACACTGTACTAGAAGTTTATTTAGAGCACTTAAGCAAGAAAAAGAAGTACAGACATCTGAGTTGGACCCAACAAACAAAAGTCCAGGACCTGATGACTTCGCAGGTAAATTCTACCAAACACTTAAAGAAAAGTTAATACCTGTCCTTCTCAAACTATTCTAAAAAATTGAAAAGGAAGGAATGCTTCCAAATTCATTCTACAAGGCCAGCATTATCCTGATACAAAAAACAAACAAAGACACTACAGAATAATGAAAATTTTAGGCCAATATCCCTGATGAACATAGATGCAAAAATCCTCAACAGAATATTAGCAAACCAAATTCAACAACACAATAAAAGGGTTATTTACCACAGTCAACTGGGATGTATTCTGGGGATGCAAAGATGGTTCAATATCTGCAGATCAATCAACATTATACACCATATTAACAAAACGAAAAATAAAAATCATAGGATCATCTCAATAGATGTAGAATAAGCATTTGATGAAATTCAACTTCCATTCATGATAAAATTCTCAATAAAGTAGGTATAAAGGGAAATTACCTCAACATAAAAAAATATGACAACCCCACACCAATATCATACGTAATGGTAAAGAAAAGCTGACAGTTTTTCCTCCAAAATCAGGAACAAGACAAGATTGTCCCCTCTCATGACTTTATTCAATATAGTATAAGAAATCCTAGCCACGGGGCTCCTGGGTGGCTTAGTTGGTTGACCGTCTGCCTGCAGCTCAGGTCATGATCCCAGGGTCCTGGGATGGAGTCCTGCATCAGGTTCTTTGTTCAGTGGGGAGCCTGCTTCTCTGTCTCTCTCTGCCTGCCACTCTGCCTACTTGTGCTCTCTCTCTCTCTCTGTCAAATAAATAAAATCTTAAAAAAAAATAAGTCTTAGCTATAGCAATCATACAGGAACAAAATGAACATATAGGAACAGAGGCATCCAACTTTGTAAGGAAGAAATAAAACTGTCACTATTTGTAGATGGCATGATATTATATGTAGAAAACCCTGAAAACCACCAAAAAAACTTAGAATAAATGAATTCAGCAAAGTTGTAGAATACAAAATCTGTGTTTCTGTATACTAATAACAAATTAACAGAAAGCGAAATTAAGAAAACAATTTCATTTACAATTGTATCAAAGATAATAAAATACTTAGGAATAAATTTAAACAAGGAGGTGACAAATCTATACTCTGAACACTACAAGACATTGGTGAAGGAAATTGAAGGTAACACAAACAAATGAAAAGATATACCATGCTCATGGATTAGAATAATCCATATTGTTAAATGACCATATTATCCAAAGCAATCAACAGATTCAGTGCAATCCCTATAAAAATACCAATAGTATTTTTAACATAATTAGAACAAGAAGTTCTAATATTTGTGTGGAACCACAAAAGACTTCAAATAGCTAAAGCAATCCTGAAAATAATGAACAAAGCTGGAGCCATCACAATCCCAGATTTTAAACTATACTACAAAGTTATAATAATCAAAACCATATGGCACTGGCATAAAAATAGACATATTGATCCATAGAACATAATAGAGCCCAGAAACAAACTCATGACTACCTGTTCAACTAATCTATAACAAAAGAGACAAGAATTTACAAGGGAGGAGACACAGTCTCATCAATAAATACTGCTAAGAAAACTGGACCACAACATGCAAAAAATGAAACTGGACCAATTTTTTACACCATTTACAAAAATTAACTCAAAAATAGATTAAAGAGAGGCACCTGGTTGGCTCAGATGGTTAGGCTTCTGTCTTCAGCTCAGGCCATGATCCCAGGGTCCTGGGATCAAGGCTGTATCAGGCATTCTGTTCCACGGGGAGCCTGATTCTCCCTCTACCTCTGCCTCCCTCTCTCTCTCTCTGTCTCTCATAAATAAGTAAATAAAATCTATTAAGAAATGGATTAAAGACCTAAATATGAGACCCAAAACCATACAATTCCTTACGAAAATAGGCAGCAAATCCTTGGACATTGATCTTAGCAATACTTTTTTTTTTTTTTTTGAGCTGTCTTATCAGGCAAGGGCAACAAATCAAAAATAAATAAATGGGACTACATCAAACTAAAAAGCTTTTACACAGTGAAGGAAATTGTCAACAAAATGAACAGGCAACCTACTGAATGGGAGAAGATATTTCCAAATGATATATTTGATAAGGGGTTAATATACAAAATATATAAAGAACTTATACAACTCAACACCAAAACCCCAAATAATCCAATTTAAAAATGGGCAGAGGGGGGTGCCTGGGTGCCTCAGTCATTAAGCATCTGCTTTTGGCTCAGGTCATGATCCCAGGGTCCTGGGCTCCAGCCCCATATCAGGCTCCAGCCCCATATCGGGCTCCCTGCTCCGCGGGAGGCCTTCTTCTCCCTTTCCCACTCCCCCTGCTTTTGTTCCTTCTCCCACTGTGTCTCTTTCTGTCAAATAAATAAATAAAATCTTCAAAAAAATAAAAATAAAAAAAATATGGGCAGAGGACCTGAATAGACATTTCTCCAAAGAAGACATATAGGTGGCCAACAGACACATGAAAAGATGCTCAACGTCACTCATCATCAGGGAAATGCAAATCAAAACTATAATGAGATATCAGCTTACACCTGTCAGAATGGCTAGCACCAAAAGATAAGAAATAAGTTTTGGTGTGGATGTAGAGAAAAAGAAAACTCTTGTGCACTGCTGATAGGAATGCAAACTGGTATAGCCACTATGGAAAACTATGGAAGTTCTTCAAAAAACTAAAAATAGAAATATCACATAGTCCAGTAATTTCACTTCCAAGTATTTACTGAAAGAAAATGAAAACACTAATAGAAAAAGATATATGTACCCCTCTGTTTATTGCAGCATTATTTACAATAGCCAAGATATGGAAGCAGCCTAAGTGTCTTTTGATAACTGAACGGATAAAAAAGATGTGGTATATATACAATGGAATATTACTCAGCTATTAAAAAGAATGAAATCTTCCCACTCGGGACAATATGGATGGACCTAGAGGGTATTAAGCTAAATTAAATATGTTAGACAGAGAAAGACAAATATTATATGATTTCACTTATATGTGGAACCTAAAAAATATGACAAGTGAACAAATGAAAAAAAAAAACAGAAACAGACTTATACATACAGAGAACTGGTGGTTGTCAGAGGGGAGGGGATGGTGAGATGGGCAAAACAGATCAAGGGGATTAGGAGATACAAACTTCCAATTATAAAATAAATAAGTCATGGGGATGAAATATCCAGCACAGGAAATATAGTCAATAATATTATAACTTTGTACAGTGACAGATACACTTATCATATATATATAATATATATGTATGTATATATGTGATAAATAATGTATCCTTATGGTAGCTACACTTATCATGGTGAGCATTTGGTAGTGTATATAAATATTGAGTCACTATGTGGTACACCTGAAGCTAATATAATCTTGTGTGTCAACTATACTTCAATTAAAAAGAAAAAGAAAAGAAATGCTTCCAAATTGGAAGAAAAGAAGAAAAGCTATCTCTATTTGAGGATGGCATTGTCTTCTATGTAAACAAACCCAAAGAATACAAACACACACACACATACACACACACAATATTAGAGCTAATAAACAATATCAGCAATGTTGTAGGATTCAAGAAAAACTCAACTATTAGTTGTATTTCTCTGTACTAGCAATTAACAATCCAAAGAGGATGGCAACACTACCCCCAAACAATGCAATCCCTATCAAAATCCCAAGGGCATTTTTTGCCAAAATGGAAAATGTGATCCTCAAATTCAATAATTCTGGACTTACAGGTCAGGAAGTCCAGGGGCTCAAATTTGACTCAGGTGTCTGTCAGCAACCTCACTGTACAGCACCTACCTCTCATCTCAGCAAGGTTTCCATATCTGCACTTACTCAGAAGTGTCCAGTCTGCACCACAGAATTGCATGGAGGTCAAGTATATGTGTGACCAGCTCAGACTGCATCGCCATGAAGCCTCAGGGCAGGAGAGGCTTCCGAGGTCATCGAAACCTTGTCTGCCTGCAGTCAAAACAACCTCAAAGAACAGGAGTTGGCTGCAGTGTGATGTGCTACTAGAGGATCAGAGGACATATTGCTCTGTCAAGCCAGGTGTTCATGGGTGTATTTTAAGCACCAGCTAGTTTTCTTTTGCTGGTGGAATCTTTGGTAACAGAAGTCGTGGTTTCCTATAGGGGTGGAATATTCCTGCCTCCATTTATCTTGGATACGTGGATACCATACAGATGTGGTATGGAGACAAGACTGTTACCTAGTAGGGCTCTGAGAATCCAGCCCAGACATCCCAGAACAGGCCAAGAGCTCCAACATTGTAGAGTGGCGATTGGTACAAAGATTACAATTTAAACATGTCAAAAATAAATCAGCAAATTCAGACAACCTTGAATATTTTTGCATGCTTTACTTAGGATTAGCAATTGAAATAAACTGTCCATTGGAAAAAAATATTTGTCTAACAAACCTAAACATAAATATTATAAAGTTGTTAATATAGTAGCATAGTTGTTTTGATGCTATTAGCTACAAATGTCTGGGGCACTCATCTGGGCCCCTCCTACTGGTGGCAGCCCCACAGATATTTCTCTGAATAGAGCCTGTGTTGTGGCTGGACCGGTCCTTGTGGTTCTCATTATAACTGCAAGATGCACCTCAACAACAACCATCATGGAACTTGGACAATACAAGGTTTATTACTCACAAGTCCTGGAGGGTACACAGTACACGTAGGGCCACACAGTGAGGTCT
The DNA here is from genome assembly GCF_003265705.2 of Callorhinus ursinus. Classification (NCBI taxonomy): domain Eukaryota; kingdom Metazoa; phylum Chordata; class Mammalia; order Carnivora; family Otariidae; genus Callorhinus; species Callorhinus ursinus. The sequence goes on from NW_027397140.1 coordinate 2,228,673, forward strand.
CAGGGAGAGACAGAGGAGAGGAGAGGGAAGGCCGGCAGGAAGGAAGAGAGAGAGAGGGGATCTCAGACCTGGGTTTCTGCTTTTATTTGGGTTGAGGGTGGGGTGCTCAAGGTTTCCTGGGTTCATTCTTTCTTGATGAATTTAAAGAGTGGGCATTAGATTGTGGGAAGGGAAAAGCAGGGTCACTTAGGTTGTCAGTTGTCTAGGTTACGGGGGTTTCTTAAGAGGGGAACTTCATGGGTGGGCCGGCCTGGCTCCTTATGTAGTTGTGTAGCCAATAACTGTGTCACACAGCTGGTAAGGTGTTTATTCCAGATGGATGTCATTGAAATGGATGCCTTGGCAATCAAAGGCTTAACATCAGGCACTTACATTGCAATCAAAAAAGCTTAATGTTAGGCACTTACATTACAATAGTTTTTGTTAAATTACCTTTCAAAGTTAAACTTTATTACAGTTTTAACACCCTTCTGTTGTACAAGACTTTCCAATTTGCAGCATGCTTTCATGCATATTATTCGTTGGATTTTCAGTAAATCCTGCTAAGGTAGGCAAGGTAGTAATTACTGCCCTTGTTTTCAGAGGAACAAGTTGGGCCTTAAACTTCTAGTCCTTAGTCTGTCACTCCATGGCCTACAGTACCTCATTGGCAGCTCAGCCCACATGTCTCCCCCAGTAGGAGCAGGTTACAGAGAGGAGGGGCACACCTTCTAACCCTGACAGGCGGCTCCCTTCTTTGCCTCCTTCCGCAAGGGAACATTTCATAAAGTGTCTCTTGGAGTAGTGACGGACATGTAGAGGTCCACAGTCATTAATATATTTGATTCTCCACTCCCATGTTCTTTATGGAAGGAAAGAAATTGTCAGCATTTCAAAATGGTCAGTTTTTCAAAATTCTATGTAATGTTTAATCTCACCAATGTTGTATTGAATATTTAAAATTTTGTTTAATGGGCAGATCTCTCAATAGACACTAGGTCGCTTCTGTGGCTTGGCTATTGTACATAATGCTGCAATAGACACAGGGGTACATGTATCTTTTCCAATTAGTGTTTTCCTTTTCTTTCCGTAAATTCCCCAAGGTAGAATTACTGGATCATATGATACTTCTATTTTTAATTTTTGAGGAAACTCCATTCTGTTTTTCACAATGACTACACCAGTTTACATTCCTACCAAAGGTGCACAAGGGTTCTTTTTCTTCACATCTCACCAACACTTGTTATTTCTTGTCTTTTTGATACTAGCCATTCTGACAGGTATACAGTGATGTGGCTGGACCAGTCCTTGTGGTGTAAGGTGATATCTCATTATAGTTTTGATTTGTATTTCCCTGATGATGAGTGATGCTGAGCACTTTTCATGTGCGTGTTGGACACTTGTATGTCTTCTTTGGAGAAATGTTTATTCAGGTCCTCTGCCCATTTTTTAATTGGATTATTTGTGTTTTTTTGGTGTTGAGTTCTATAAATTCTTTATATATTTTGTGTATTATCGCCTTATCATATATATCATTTACATCAATAAATGAATGGATAAAGATAAAGAGGATGTGATATATATATATTTGTGTGTGTGTGTATGTGTTTGTGTGTGTGTATATATACACACACATACATATATATATCCCATTATGGGATATTACTCAGCCATGGGAAAGCCCTGGAAAAGAATGAGATCTTGCCACTTGTGAAAATATGGATGGACCTATAGGGCATCAGGCCAAGTGAAATAAGCCAGGCAGAGAAAGACAAATACTATATGATTTCACTTGTACATGGAATCTATAAGACAAAACAAAGAAACAAACCAACCAACCCAAAAACAGACTCTTAAATACAGAGAACCAACTGGTGGTTGCCAGAGGGGAGGTGGGTGGGGAGATGGATGAAATCAATAAAGGGAATTAATAAGAGGTACAACCTTCCAGTTATGAAATAAGTAAGTCATGGAGATGAAAAGTATAGTATAGGGAATATAGACAATAATATTGTAATAACATTATATGGTGACAGATGGTGACCATACTTATCATGGTAAGCACTGAATAATATACAAAATTGTTGAACCAATATGTCATACACTTGAAACTAATACATTATATGCCGATTATACTTCAATAAAAATAATTTTAAATGAATAAAAAAATAACAAAAAAAGAGAAAAAAAGGGTAGATCTCATGCTACATATTCTTACCACAATAAAATAAAAATTTAAAAAAAGGAATCGAGGATGAATTTGTTGGAAGAACAGCAAGTTGTTAGTTAGCATTCTGTCATTTTGAATATCCATTTGGAGTTAGTTTTAAGTTCTTCAATGAAATGTTTACATTGATGGTTACCATAAAGTGCATGAATCATTATCTTCCATCTAAAAGGCATGATATATTCAAATAATATCAATTTTAATTTTAAACTTAGGAGGGGAAAGTAAACCATAAAGCTTACACATCATAAGAAGGTCTTTCTGTATGTTAAAATAATATACTAGGCATAAAATAAGCCAAAGAATTTTGATTATATTTTTAAGTGACCATTTTCATATTTTAAAATTAACTGGAACTTGCCATTACCCTCCTTTAATACACACATAAATATACTTCATTCAGTCTCTCCCTATCATAGATCATTAAAAACAAATTGTTACTAATTATTAGATTTGCAATTTCTAAGTTTAAACGGGTTATATCCAGTGCTTGTGAAAGAAAAAAAAAAAGCACCCTTCTATACGATTGATGTAATTTGAGATAACATATTGAATTCTTTCAAGTAAAATTTGGCAATAACTTAAGTGCACAGACCTTGAAAACTGCAACTGCATTATTTCTAACTGATCTGTTTAGAGGAAAACCTGGGGGCACCAACAATAGCATACTGGTTAAAAAACAGACCATGCATCCATACTATGGGATACTTTGAATTAATTAAGTAGAATGGGGTAAATCTATTGTTATGTAAAAGGTAATTACACATAATAAAATTACAGCCTAGAGATATGGCATCCCATTGGGATGAACTCTGCTCATCTATAACTCTTCCTTCAGGGTCCTTAGGATCATGTGATATTCTCCACTCAAATCAGCCTGGAAATAAAATCCTTAGGTGCCCTCATTGTGGCATGGCCTATGCTCATTCAGAAATGAACTTACTGAGTATAAATAACCTTAAAGTAGTTCTCAACAAATTTTGACATAAACCACTTCTATGAATTGCTGAGATTAGAGATACTTCAGTTACTGTAAAAGTCCCAGATCCTATGAAAGAGGCTCCAAGTGCTAAGTAGTCAGACAATTAGAAAATACCAACATCAAAACAAGAATCACTTTTTATGTTAATCCTATTTGCTCAAGAAGCAAAGGAAAAAGCTCCTCAGAGAGGGTGCTCTCTCCTTGGAGCAGCTCAGGCTTTGTAGTTCCACCGGTGATGGATATGATTGCTTGCAGAATCTAGTGGAAACTAGCTTTTGTGTCTGCTTCATAAAACAGGATTTTTGCCCATGTTGTACCCCAATTTGTTAACTAATCTTTTGGTTTCCATGATCTGAAAGAGACACAATTGACTGCTTGACTGATGAGCACCTCCTGAGTATACTTTGAACTTTCTGGAAACCTGCCTGACTGTGGCCCCACCAGTGCCAGCAAACCTAAAGTGCTTTGTGTTCACCTTCACTGTTGTATGATGACCTTGTCTTCTAAGAGTCTCCTTATTTTTCTCACTACACAAGCTCCTTCAGCAAAAATTAACAAGATAGGAAACAACAAATGTTGGCAAGGATGTGGAGAAAGGGGAATCCTTTTATGCTGTTGGTGGGAATGCAAGCTGGTAGAGCCCCTCTGGAAAATGGTATGGAGATGCCTCAAAATATTAAAAATACAGCTACCTTATAACCCAGGAATTGCACTACTATGTATTTATTCCAAAGATACAGATGGAGTGAAAAGAAGGGATACATGCACCCCAATGTTCATAGCAGCAATGTCCACAATAGCCAAACTGTGGAAGGAGCCGAGATGCCCTTCAACAGACAAATGGATAAAGAAGATGTGGTCCATATATACAATGGAATATTACTCAGCCATCAGAAAGGATGAATACCCAACTTTTACATCAACATGGATGGGACTGGAGGAGATTATACTAAGTGAAGTAAGTCAAACAGGGAAAGACAATTATCATATGGTTTCACTCATAGTGGAACATAAGGAATAGCATGGAAGCCCACAGGGAAAGGGAGGGAAAACTCAATGGGAAGAAATCAGGGAGGGAGACAAACCATGAGAGACTCTGGACTCCAGGAACCAAACTGAGGGTTACAGAGGGGAGGGGGGTGGGGGGGATGGGGTAGCTGGATGATGGGTATTAAGGAGGGCACATGTTGCAATGAGCACTGGGTGTTATATGCAACTGATGAATCATGGAACACTACATCAAAAACTAATGATGTACTATATGCTGGCTAATTGAACATAATAATAAAAAATAAATAAAATTTTAAAAAAAGAGAAAACAAAACAGAAAAAAGCTCCTTCAGTTAAAGACTGAATCTCTATTAAATGCTAGTGTCCAGCCCAGGACCAGGGCAGAACATATACTTTCCCATTCTGGATGGACTGTAGAAGGCATCCTGCCAGATGCAGTGCAGACACGAACATTTTTTTTTTAAGATTTTATTTATTTATTTGACAGAGAGAGACACAGTGAGAGAAGGAACACAAGCATGGGGAGTGGGAGAGGGAGAAGCAGGCTCCCCACTGAGCAGGGAGCCCAATGCGGGGTTCGATAACAGGACCCTGAGCCGAAGGCAGACGATTAACGACTGAGCCACCCAGGTGCCCCGAGACATGAACATTTAGGGTCCTTCCTTGAATTTCATCCTCTTCAGAGAATGAGACACGTGTCTGGAAAACCAAAGAAAAAAGGTTGCAAAAGAAAGTCTCAGAGAGACACAAGAGACCGCAGGAATTCAGAAACATCTAGGATAATCCAGAAAGGCTCAAGGACAAGATAGTATTTGAATTTGAACTGAAAGAATGAGCATTTTCAGTGAGATTGTTTATCTAGACAAGTTTTCAGTTGGGTGGGGGAGCATAAACAAAATGGTTGAGGCAAGACAGGGTCTGGGTTAGACAAAAAAATATGTGGTCCTACTGGGATCCAGGGTCCTGGATCACTGGACCTCACCAGCCCAGGAACCCAACCAGGCTGCCCTCCACATCCTCTTTATTGTGGACAGTTTAACATATAAGCTATTAGCAAATGAATTTATGATTGTGTAGACAGAGAAAGGTAAGTAGTTCACTTTCACACCATGTAAAAAATGAGGCTTGTTGAATAAAAATAGTAAAAAAGAAGTCTAGAAAGAAAACATTTACTTAAACTCCATTCATGGAGTGTTAAAGCACCCGTGCTCTACCCATATGGTAAAATGGTACTGCACACAGGGCCTGGAGCTTTGTGACAACATTGGGAAAGAATGCATATGTGGACTTTGATGTGTTGGGGAGAGAGACTCACCTTTGCTGAGGCCATCTTTGTTTGGCTTTAGCATTTAACAATATGTACTTAGAAGTGATGAAACTTTCTTGGAAAAAATAGCCAATGGCTCTTTTTCTTCCAGTAATTCAAATTTTGCCATCAGTCAGTTCAGATAACTAAAAATTTTATGCAGTTATGTAGCTTCCTTTGTGAATAAAAGTCAGGAAAAAAATGATCTTAGCCTTTGTTAATGAGGGTTAGCTTGTTGGCTTGCAAGTGCTATTTTTTCATAATGAACGCCATCTTAATTTTTCCTTACCTCATTTATGTTATGCTAACAAGCCCAGCTTGTAAGTTACCATTAAAAACATGAAAAACTACATTTTGTATAGTTTAGCCTGGTTTGATTGTTTCCTTATATTATAAAAAATAATGATAAAACCTAAATTACACTACACATATACACATAAGGTTCTTCAAGCATAGGAAATGGTTAATGGAGAAAACTTGTAGTGATGAAAACCCTGTGGGGGGCACGGAGATCCAGGGAGCTCAGCAGGATTCTGGTAGATGAGTGCAAGGAACAGAGTAGCTGGGGCAGGTACTGCAGGGCACTGGACCTCTACCAAGCTCACCAAAATTCTTACTGCTGTTCTAGCTGGTCTTTATTCATCAAGTCAGGGGTCTTTTACTGCAGGGGCTTTTAAAAGCCATCTGGTGGTTTCTGAAAGTTATTTCTCATCTGTGTGTTGGTAAGCTAAATAAGGTCATTTTATCCTTTCACATAAGTCACATTTCCTGCCAACTACTTAATGACACTGTGGTTTTCCCTTGATCTTAAATTCTCTGTGACATCTTTCTTCAGTCGTACGGTTCAGAAACAAACTAATGCTGAGCCCTTGCATTAGTGATTTTGAATCAGGTTCCATTTACTGCAGTGCACCCAGTCATCTTGAATCCTCCTAAAACAACATTTCTGATCTGAAACCTCGCTTACAGAAATATTTTGTTTTGTTATTTTGAAATTTTGGTTAAGAATCTGAATGAATGCCACACAAGCTCATGTGTTCTCCCAGATGAAGGACACATTATCTACTCAAGGTGCTCGGATTCTTTCTTCTCTATCATTATATCTGCATCTTCATTTCCTTTGACTAAAAGCAGAATAGTGGCTTCCACTTCCCTTGAGGATTATAGAAGTTGCCGAATCAGAAGCCAAATGCCCTGTGACTTATTTTTCAGAAGTCATTTCATGTCTGATACCATCTGCCATTGTGAGGGAGCAGACAGGATTGCTCCCATCATTGTAAGGGGCCACATGGCAGCAGGGGTAAGGGTATATCTGGACATACCTCAGACAGAATTGGACATAGGACATCTTCATAATCAGAGAGAAAAGCAGAGCTTCTCACAATGATGGCCAGATCTGTTATTTGTAATGTTGTGTGACTCTTTGCTTTGCCTCACAACTAAAGATTGACCAAGACATGTTCAGATACAGGCTATAACTTAAGTACATTCTGGGTTCCCAAGAGAACTCTCACCGAGGATTAAAACTCAATTCAGTGAAATGTGCCCAGTTAATAGCCACTAGAGGGATGTGCCACATTAGCATATATAGCTCCAAGGGCCTTCTTTAATACTGAAAATATATTTGATACTCATGTGGTCGAGCCACAAACATTCAAAGTATGTCTCCCACAGTGAGCAGGGTCAGCCATAAGCAGATGAGTTCAGTTACAGGCTATTAGACACTGACACTGCAAAGCATGTGCTGTTGGTATTATAATTGGATGGGAGAGGCCTGTCCTGTCCATTGCTCATCATTTACAACCCTTTCCTTCTGTCCCAGTTCTTAGAGCCCAAGAGCATTCCACACAATGTATTCTGAGATCCATTTGGGGACCAGCCCCCTCTGGTCCACACATGCTCTGAAGGTCTCTATAAGGCACAGCTTGAGGGCAAAGAATGCTAGTAAATGTATTTCTTGATCAGTGAATATTTTTTGATTTTTAGAATCAATAAATGAATACTTAATGAATTTAAAAAGAATTTTTATAAAAATGCAATCATTGGAGCACCTGGGTGGCTCAGTCAGTTAAGCGTCTGCCTTTGGCTAAGGTCATGATCCAAAAGTCCTGGGATTGAGTCCTGCATTGGGCTCCCTGCTCAGTAGGGCTCCCTGCTCCCTGCTCATTCTGCTTCCTCTGCCCTGCCCCACCCCTCATGCTCTCTATCTCTATCTCAAAAAAATAAATACATGAGATCTTTTTTAAAAAATGCAATGGTTAAAAAAGCCACCAACTTTACCAGAATGTTTGACATCAGTTTCCTAACAAATCAAGCAGGAAAAACCATTAACCAAACATCAGAATAAGTAGACCCTGGTTTTATTACCATGCATCTAGCATTCTTCTGGGTCTCAGTTTTCTAATTTGCAAATTGTCAGTATTAGCACCTGTACCTGCTAGCTTTCACTATAGCCAACACTTAGTGGCTTAAATTAATACTCGTGAGTATATAGGTCAACTAAGTAGTCCTACTGATGTGGGCCAGACTTAGCTAATTTTGGTTGGGCTCATTCATGTGGGTGCCAGCAGCCCCAAAAGGGGTGTCTCACCAAGATGGCTTCAGCTGGGATGGCCCATCTCTGTTCCACGTGTTCTCCCATCCTCCATCGGGCCACCATGTCTGGTTTCCATGGCAGCTTGGGAAGGGTTCCAAGCAAGTAAGTGGAAACCACAAGGCCTCTTGCCTCCCAGACTTGGAACTGAAGGGTAACTTCCACCTAAGTCCCAAGGAACAAAGCAAGTCCCAAAGCCAGGCCAGATGAAAAGGATTTAGATAGAGACTCCAACTCTGACTGTAGGAGTTGAGAAGTCACACAGTAGAGTGATGTGGACACAGAGAGGGATATAACTATGCCCACTGCTTATAGACAGTCATTCAAGGTATCTTTTGAATTTTAAAATGCTGTCATTTATCCTGTGTTCCCCAAGGGGCTGACATAATGCCTCACTTTTCACCTGATCCTAGAGATTATCCTTAGCCAAAAGCCAGCCCCTGGAAAAATCAACCTCTGCATGTAGAGAGAGAACTGGGAATTATTTAGGGAAGATATCTTTCTGCCAGGAATATGATCAACAGAAGAGTAAACCTTAGAAGGTGAGAGCTAATTTTTATTTCATTTTCCATCAACCCATCTTTTGCCATTAAAAGTCTTGATGCTCCATCTGAGGATGTCATGAACCAGTTTTCAGGACTACTTTGGGACTGTATTGGAGGCTCTGTCTTCAATTTACCTTGCTTTCCTGCAAGGTGATGGATATGTTAGTTATTTTTAATAATGTTTATTAACAGCAAGACCTGGGCTTGGTCTCGTTGGCTAAGAAAGCCAACTTTGCTGCCAAACTCCTACTGGGCCTCTTCATGAAACTTCTTTTTTTTTTTTTTTTTTTTTTTAAGATTTTATTTATTTATTTGAGAGAGAGAGAGAATGAGAGATAGAGAGCACGAGAAGGAAGAGGGTCAGAGGGAGAAGCAGACTCCCTGCTGAGCAGGAAGCCCAATGTGGGACTCGATCCCGGGACTCCAGGATCATGACCTGAGCCGAAGGCAGTCGCTTAACCAACTGAGCCACCCAGGCGCCCCTTCATGAAACTTCTGTACTACCATTCTGTCCCCTTTTATCCCAGCCACTTGATTGATTATTAGTCCTTGCCAAGATTTAAATCCATCTTCCAATGAAAACTCACCCACTCACAACACACACATCCTATGCAATGTCTTCTAAATTTACTCTATTTGTAGCTTTTGTCCTTAAATTATAAGGAAGACCTGTTGTTTCTCCAAATGCTTCCCTGCTCCCATTTTATTTTAAATTGCCCTTAATTCTTAAAAGTATCATTCTAACTTCCAACAGTTGTTCAACTTTGTAGAACAGGGCTTTTGGTGCTTTTTCTTAGTGACTTCTTTTTATCCCTCTACCCTTTGCTTTTGCCATTGCTTTTAGCAACTACCAGTTTTTGGTTAGGGATATTAATAAATATCCTCAGTGTTCATTATGTCTATCTCCCAAAGTGCTATGGCTTCACTCACACATGATCTTGCTGGTAGTCTAAATTCAAGGTGTTGGCTAGGCTCTTCTTGAAGGTTCTAGTGGAGAATTGTTCCATGTCTTTTCAGATTCTGGTGTTGCCAACAATCCTTGGCATTCCTTGATTTATCGACACATCGCTCCAATCTCTATCACCACCATCACATGGCACTCTCTCTGTGTGTCTCTGTCTCTGTGTTTCTCCTCTTCTTATAAGGACATCAGTCATATTTAACTAAGGGCCCACCCTACTACTCTAGTCTGACCTCATCTTAATTAACTACATCTGCAACAACCCTATTTCCAAACAAGGTCACATCCTGAGGTTCTAAGAAAGATATGAACTTTGGGAGGACACTATCCAATGCATTACAGGACTCTTTGTTTGACCAACTGATTTTTATCAGACCTGTAATAAGGCCATCATTCAAAAGACATTTCAATGTCTCTTTTCATCATGCCAACAATGGTCTCAGAGAGAGTCTATGATTATTCCCATTTTACAGATGAGAAGACCCTGGGCAATGACCCAGTGATGTCTGATATTACATCTTCTAGTTTCTCTACTATAGTTTTGTTTTACTTCTACAAATATCTTAATGTGTTATGATTTTTGTAATATGTTTATGGTTAAGGCATGTTTTCCCTTCCATAAATATGGGTTTTTTTTTCCCCCATTGGAGAAGAGCTGAGAACTTGGTTGTCCAAAGTTAGAAATATTGTGAGAAGAATGAGAAAATGATCAAAGCCCCAAATGATAAGATAAAACAAGGTGTGTTAGTCAGTGTCCTCTAGGGAAACAGAAGCAATAGGGTGTATACACAGTGAGATTTATTACAAAGTATTGGTTCATGGGATAATGGAGGCTAGCAGGTTCCAAAATCTGCAGATGGTATCTGTATGTGAGTAAGCAAGGTAGAAACCCAGCAGAGCCGACGCTGTAGTTTGTCTTAGTCCAAAGGCCTGAGAACCAGGAGAAACAGTTGTGTAGTTCTCATCTGAAGGCTGGCAGATTCAAGGCATCAAGACTCAATATTTCAGTTTGAATAAGGTTGATTTTTTTTTTTCAGTTTGAAGGCCACCAGGGGATACTCAGTCTTTGTAATGATCAGCTGATCTCTCCTCTTATCCAGGGGATATGCTTACCCAGGGGATACTCAGTCTTTGTGTTCTATTCAGACCTTCAACTGATTGGATGAGACCCACCCACATCTGGGATGACAATCTGCTTTACTTAGTCTAGTGATTCCAATGCTAACTTCATCCAGAAAAAAACCCACACAGACACACCTAGAGTACTGTTTGACTAAATATCTGGGCACCTTGTGGCTTACTTAGGTTGGCACACAAAATTAACCCTTATACAAGGAAAACCTATATTCTGCATGTTTAGCATCCCTGAGAGCCTGGGAAAATATTAACATGGCACGTATTTAAAGTACCTGATGTGACCTGACCTGAAAACTGAACGGAAGAAGCCTGGGCCAGCCTGTGGGGCTGAGACATATGTGCTGTCAGGCTCACTGCATTAGTGCTTGTTGGGCTGTTTTAATACTCAAAATTGCCCTCCAGAGCGATCCACCCTTAGCCATCTCTTTGTCTCTGGTCCTTGTAGATCTCAGCCTTAAACACTGGTTAGGCAAGAGGGGGAAAAGCCCTTCCTTTGATTTCCAGAGCAATCTTCAGCTAAATAAGAGGAAAGATATCAGGTGATCATTACAAAGCCCAGAAAATCACTGGCCGTCTCAGGAAATGGTTTCTTTCATCTTTACTCAATTTCCTCAAAGTATTCTGGAAACTGACAAGGCAACAGGGAAGAAGTCTTGTTGAGGACACAAAGAGGATGTTCATTTTCCTGCTGGCTTCCACTTTCCCACAAAGGTCAGTGCAGGAAACAATCAATTAAGCCATAAGGGGCATTTGGAAATTAGTCTCCATTTGTCTTGGCGTTTCTAAAATTAATGCACCCCAGAATAGAACAGAATAGGAAAAAAATAATGAGAGAATGAGAGTCCAGCTGCTCTGGAAAATGCAGCCAAGCTGGAATGAATCTAACAAGCCAGTGTGGGGCTACATGGGCCGTTGGGTGCATGCAGGGCTTTTAGTTCTAATTTTCATTAGAATAAAGTTTTTATGAAATGGAGATGCTAGCATGGTTGGAACTGTACAGCTCATGAAATGTATACCACAAACACTCTGCAACATGGTGACTACCCAGCATGGTTGAAAATGCAGAGTGTTTTCAAGAAACTGTATGTCTCTGGGTGATGTTGCTCCACTAACATCCAGTCACTACCTTGCTAAGACTGCACACTGTTCAGCCTCATTGATTGGTGCGTTCTGGAAAATGGCAGAGGAAGACAGTTATAACAGGTGTTACACCCTAGCAGAACTGTAGAAACTAAACTCAAGGGTTGTATATGGATTAATCAGAGGGAGGCCTTGAGTTAAGGAAGGTCACTGAACTCTCAGAAATCAGTTTCTCCGTTTGCCAATGAGAAAGCTTCCTGTGGCTACCATAACCAAATACCACAAACTTGGTGCCTTAAAGCAACAGGATCTTTTCTTTCACAGTTCTGGAGGTCAGAAGTGTGAAATTCAGGTGTTCCAAGGTCCCACTCTCTCCCAGGCTCCATTGAGAGAATCTTTCCTTGCTTCCTCCAGCTTCTAATGGCTGCCACATTCCATGGTCTGTGGCCATATCACTCTAATCTCTGCGCCCATCTTCACACCATATTCCCTCTTCTGTCTGTATCTTCTTCCCTCTGTCTGTCTCAAATTTCTCCTTGCCTCTCTTTTATAAGGACACTTCTCATTGTATTTAGGACACCCTCCCCCCCAATCATCTGGGTGTTTTCATCTCAAGATTGTTAACTTAATCCCATCAGCAAAGGCCCTTTTACCAAATAAGGCACATTCACGGTCCCAGGGATTTGGACATTAGTCTCCACTCTCCATTGGAAAGAAGTCTCCACTTTTAGGGAACTGTGTTTCAGCCTCCCACAGAAGGTCTGGGTGAGGTAGTCTATAAGACCTAGCCAATCTTGACATTCTGAATCAATGAAAACAAAGTGATATGGAGCCAGCACTCCTTTGAAACCAAGACAAATGGAAAAGCATGCAGGGTCTGCAAGAAGTGTATCCAGGAGTTAAACATTAGTAAGTTCAGGACTCTGAAGAAGCCCTTGAAAATAAAAATAACCTTGACTTTCAATGCAGAAACTCTGCATGGTAAGTGAACACTGGGTCATTTCTACTCTATGAGTTGCATTGCATTCTTGCAGGGACTAGTAGATGGTAGACAAGACACACATGCATCTGGGTGGCAGTTCTCCACATCAGGACCTTCACTCTGTGGTTCCCCTCGACTGGAGTCCCTTGAACCTCTCATTGTCTGACAGACAAGGTACTTATCTTCCAGTACAAATATCACCTCCACCAACAAGCCAACTTGGCTCTCAGGAAGAATCTTCCTTAACAAAGTGACTTGTAAATCCTTTTAATAGCAAAGTTGATCATGTGATTTTAAAAATTATTGTAAGTTATATTACTTTGAACATCATTTCTAGCTTGTCTTCTGTGTTTTAAATTGTTTGATTCTTAAAAAAATGTTCTAAATTATGTCACTTTAAACATCACTTCTGGCTTGCCTTCTGTGTTTTGAATTGTTTGACTTTTTCAGGTTCAATGAATTACTCAGAGGGCAGAACAGATTTCTTACACAAACACCATAGGAAGCCTTCTCTGCTGGCTGCCCAAAACTGTCATTTCCTGGAAGCTGACTTCATTATTGTACTAGGTTGAGGATGAATTATGTAACTCATTTTTTCTACAAACCAGCATTGACCTTCTGCTATGTGGTGGACACTGTCCTTGGTGCTGTATTGCCAAAATAAACAAGGTTCAGTTTCTTTCCTGAAGAATCTACAGTGTAGTTCAATCAAGGTAGAGCCTGTACACTTAAACATTTGCTACACCACTAAATATTTTGAAATGTTTTGCTCAATAAGAGAGGAAAGTCTTCCTGTTAAATAACTTTTACATAACCACAAGTACTACTAATAGTCAGTGATATTACTCCAAACAAATGAGAAGAAATAGTAGCCAACCAGTTTTAAAAACTTGTTTTAAGAATCATGATCATATTTAACTTGAAGTAGTTTAGTTAAGATCCATTGGTATCAGTAAGAATTATCTTTTTCTACCATCAACTTTGAACATGAGCTGTTAGGTATGACTATTACTTAAAAATAACTGAAGGGTACACATATTCTCAGGCTTTCAAACACAATGCCTCCTCCTAGAACTTCAGAATAAAGCCTCAGTGTGAGGCTCAAGCACTTTACAAACCAACACCAATCTATCTTTCCAGCTTCACTTCCTCTACTCACTTTCTACCCTTGCCTTTCATTTATTCTCTACACACACATTCACACACTTGCACATGTGTGCGCTCACACATATACACATACACACTCTTCTAAACGTGTCACACTAAATACTAAACTTGATCCCTGGCTACACACTTACTATCAGGTTAGTAACTTTTCTGAACTTCAATTTTCTTATATGTGTGATAAAGATAATAACTGCCTCAAATTTTGTTGTAAAAAGTAAGTGCTATAGTATATATTTACAAATAGATTTTCAATAAAGGCTCTAGAATGGCCTGAAATTCTACCCACCTCCTAGTCCTTAAGCCCTTATGCAATCCCTTGTCCCTGAATGTGAGCAGAATCTATGATTTGCTTCTAATCAATAGCATGCAATGACCAGATGTCACTTCCATGATTATGATTGCAATGTCAATCTCACTAGGATACTCTCTGTGTCTGGCTCTGATGAAGCAAACAGCCATGCTGGATGGGCCCATGTACCAGGAGCAAGGGGCCACCTCTTGCCACAGTCAGTAACAAAATGAGTCCCTCAGTTCAACAGCCAGCAAGAAACCACATGTGAACAATGACCCCATGAGTTTAGAAATGGAGCTTTCCTCAGTCAAGCCATCAGATGAGAACCCAACCTTAGCTGATACCTTGATCTCAGCCCTGCAGGAGGCCTAACCAAGCTGTGCTTGGACTCTTATTCCTCAGACTATGTGAAATAATAAATAATTATTGTTCTAAGTCACTGAGTTTGTAGTATAATTATATAACAATAGCTAACTAGTTAACAAAGTATTACAAGAAGGTGAGCTCAGTGGAATATTGGTTTGTGTAAAAGCAAAGATAAATAATAGAAGAAGAATCTAGAAATCTGGGGACTTTAGGGATAGTGAAATTGACTGCTTCTAGAGTCAATGAGAGAAGTAGAATTATAAAAGATTTTGAGCCACAAAACCCCATTAAGAATTCTCAGTCAAAGCTGGTAACTCCACACATCATAAACCATCAGGTGATATTGTTGTCGTTAAACAAAGTTTATTGTTTCATATGCTTCATTGTGGCCACCACTAAGCAGAAGAAAACTGCACACACTATGACAACTCTAAAGAAGACACCCTGCCAATGCCTACCACATTTGAAGCCATACCAGCATCATGGACAAGAAAGAATCTCTAGAAGGCATTGTCATTGCCAGGAGCCTCCTCCTCAGCCAGGACAGAAATGCTGCTCAACGTCTGCCATGTGGGAATGTATGAGGTTGGATTCCTGAAGGTTCTGTGCACCCATTTCTTCTCTTCTCCAGAAGGTTTTTTTTTTTTTTTTGAAAAAATTCTGTCTTTACTTCCCTATCACAAATTGGATGAATGTGCAAGGAACCAGATATCTCATGATTTATAGATCCCTGAATACCCAAATCACACCAGAACTGGATACACTGACCCAAACATCTTGTACATTGAGCTGGACACAGTCCTGGTCAAGAATGTGGCTGTCTGATGAGGACAGTAGTGAATGGCTTTGTTCTATATTTCAAAAATAGGGTAAGCCTGAATATTTGGTAGCTAGAAGGGTGGACTTTTGCAGAGATGGCTAACCACCACCAGAAGCCTACATCTTCTACTCTAGGATAAAAATATTACTGGAAATTGATGAGCATGTTCCATGAAAGAGGTGGTTTTGGGGGCTGTTTTGAATACCTTGTAGAATCCTTGAATAAGATGCATACCTAAGTGGTTATGAATGAGTTTCTAAGAATCAGAAGGATGCTTCAAAGAAAAGGTGATGAGATGCTGAAGACAAAGTGTATCTACACCAATATTAGAAAATGGATTGGGGCCATACAAAGGCCATTTATTGAAAGACAAATAATGTCTTTTCTTGCAGATAAGAGTCTTTAGATCATGAGGAGACTTAGAGGGAGAGTATCCAGTCTTTTAGGACCCCGAGAGGAAAGGCAGGGGGCTGGCATCACAAAGAGCATGCCTGGGGATGAGTGTGGTAATAGCTTCTCATTTCTAAGGGTAGAATGAGAAAAGCAAGGCTGTATGAACTGAGGTCCAGCTTTGCATATGGCTTACATATCGTCCTGATTTATTAGACATGACCCAGATTTCTTGTCCACACCCTGAAGCTGGCTAGTGGACAGAGAAAACTCTGTGAGGTTTCATTTGCATGATTTGGTACAGCCTGAGAGGAGGTGTCAAGATTATTTTCCTGATTCCCACAACTGTGAAAGAAGAACGTAATTGCTATTCACCAGAAAATTTGTCCTAGAACTCCTGAATAAAATGTTCAAGCTCTAAGATACACTTTAAGAAGGTAACATCTTAACAACCAAAATTCAGAGTAAATATCCATAACTGACTGCAAATGTGACAATTTTGGCATCTCTAGAAAATAAGTTTTCAGCATATTTAGAATGGGTACTGCTTTATCACTAATAGAGGAAAATCCACTCTCCCATACTAAACCCAGAAGAGAGAGGTGCTAGCAACGCTTTGCAGGCTGCCTAGTTAGTGAAGAGCAATCACATTTTCTGACATGGTATTAAAGTCAGAGATTTATCAAGCTGCAGCACCAAATCAGGACTGGTAAACAGGCTTCCCTAATTAAGCACACTCAAGTTTCCAACATCACTGGTGCACTTGCCAGCAAAGACAAAAAACAGAGATTGGGCAGTACATTGGTAACTGCGTAATTAGCACAGTATCTCCTTCCTCACCTCTCTACAATTCTAAGTAGACTGACAAAAGAGAGGAGGAGAGGGTAGAGGTGGTAAAAGGATAAAAGAATTCCCTCCTTGGCTGCCAAGCCCAGTGCAGTGCCACCAAAAGCCTCTGGCTACAAAAGCTTTGACCCCACAGGGTCAAAATGACAGTACCAAGATTGTTGCTGTTACTTGGGACTAGAGGTTGTGACAAACACACAGGCAGCCTCCCATTTTGCATTATCTTTGCTCCAAACGGTTGCCTAGGATACAAGGGAGCCCAGATTTTGAAAAACAACACAGACACTGAATGCAAGATCAGACATCTTTCAAGTTAGTCAGATGGAAGAGAAATTAGAATGCAGCAGTGAAACCCATTCTCCCAGTGCCTTGGGAGGTCCTTAGGTGGGAGAGGGCCTTGCAAGGTTCATTTGCATTTGCAAAGTAAATCTGGTTTTAGCAGGCAGTGGGAGACTCTAAGCTACTATGTCTGAACACCAACAACATTAATTGGGTAGTTCTCTTTTTCTAAACTCAGAATAAAATGTGGTCATTTATCATTGAGACATTTACTTCAGTGCCTTATTTCAAAGAGTCCAGTTTTCTAAATAAACACATCCTACCAGTCTACTCCATTTCTGGCTTCCCAGGATGTCTCTAGGGTCACAGCTTGCTCAGGGCCAACCAGAAACAGGTTCTAGCTTCTTCATTTATATCAATTATCGTGAACCTTAAAAATCTCATCAAATTCACTACTTCGACCTCTAAGACAAAAAGGACAAGGAGATGAATTGACCAAAAACTCTTCAGACTGTTGGTAACAAGCGTAATTCCATTCCCAAATATAGAGCAGAAGAAATTTTGTTGGTGTGAAACTTACATATTTATAAGACTTGCCTAAAAATGGGTTTCACTCATGCCATAGGATGTAGTCTGATTGAACAGAGGAGGGAAGTATGACACAGTGACACATCATATGTGGCCACTGTAGGGTCAAGGGCAGGCTGCCCCAAAATGTACCACTTTGGCATATTGATAATTTTAAATAAAGTTACTTAGCCTGTGCAAGAAGGACACTCAGACCTTCCTTTTCCCCCTGAAAGCAGGAAATAAATTTCCCATGTGAAATTACCCTCCTTGTACCAGGAAGTAAAGAGACATCCTTATCACCAAAGACAGGAAATTTAGGATTCCTCGCTAATTGAAGCTCCCAAAGTTAAGGTGTTTTTTTTTTTCCATTTATTCCTATCAGTTGTTCATGAATCTATTGTCCCTCTGTCTAAAAAAGTATAAAAACTGCTTGCCTTGGTCATTTCTTTAGATCTCAATTTCATTATTGAACCTCTGTGTGCACATAATAAAATTTTGTTTTCTTCTCCTGTTAATCTGCCTCAGGTAAATTCAATCTTGGTCCAGTTGGAAGACCTTGAGGGTAGAAAAGAATTTTCTCTCCCTTTCACCACAGTCACTCTCAGTGATGAAAAACAGATACAATTTTAAAGACAGTCATAACTACTTGATACTCTTCCAGAACAGCCCCAGTGCTACATCTCCTGCAGTGATAAGTCACCAACAGGAAGCAATACCCCCAAATGATTTTTGTCTCTTTATACTGACATTGAAGGCGCAAAGCAAAGTTTGAACTGCATTCAGAGTGTTGAAAAAATATTTTGTTTTCCACAGAAGGTGGTGTAACTGGAAACTGGACGCTTCTCTTCTCCTAAATTGGAGGACAATTTCCACCCCCCACCCCGTCCAGGGAGACTGCATATCTACCCTCTGCCTCTTTGCTTTCTTGTTTCCCTAATATGCTTGCAAAACTCTTACTACTCTCTCTAACTTGCTTCCCTTTCTGCTTCTTCTAGGAAGTGCAGCTTGGATCACCTTCAAATGATGGAATTACCAGCGTGATCAGAAACAGTTGAGGATGTTTGAAAATAGGCTTCTGTTCATCAGACAGAAGAGCATTTGGAGAAAGCACAGATCCACAGGCATGGTTGCAAACTCTCCGAACTCATTCCTTCAGTGAGTAGATTACTGGGACATTTCACTTTTGCACACGTGTAACGTTAGGCATGTCTTTTACAAGACGATAAAGTGAATATTACTCCTAAATAAGATCTACTTTTCCTGATTACGACTGTGGTGCATTCAGATTGTGTAACATTTGGAAGACTTAGTAAGGTATAAAGAAAGAAATTTAAGTCATCCAAAATCCTACCTCCTAGAATAACTATAATTAACATTTTAGTCTATATCCTGCCAGTCTTCCCCTCATATGTATGCATATAAACCCACTCAGGCACACACATATATACGGAGAGGAGAGAAAGGGCAGAGACGGTTTTGTGTGTGTACAGTGTGATTCCTGCACTAGGCTTTCTAACAGAATTTAGTTCTTTGATACACAGTAGAACTGTAAAATACATGATATTTTAGAGCCTTTCAGTGCAACTCATTCATTTTATGGATGCAGCAATGAAAACAGGAGACCTGGAGTGGCTTTTCACAATGACCCAGCTGTGTATGGAGGGTACTAGCCTGCCTCTGGGTGCAATGATCTCTCCACTAAGTCATGAATGTCTACGTAGTAAAGTGTTTCATCCCAAATTGATACTCGACCTTGGGAAAATCACAAGTCCAAAAGTATTATACATTGTGAAAAAGCATCAATATGCTTAAGAGTTCTAAGAGAAGATACATGGTTCAAGGGCACACTGTATCCATTTAGCTATTTCTGTGACGTCCAAGATGCAGGACTGCAAGCTTGCAAGAACAGGAACAGAAGCAAAATTATTCTATCCACAGCGTATGTGCCTCCCTTCAGTCATTTATTTGCCTTGGAATTTGCAGTCCCATTTGCCGGGTGTGTAAAACAATGTCCTATTTAAAGTGAGGAGTTTCTGCAATAATGCTTGAGCTGGTGTGCTTGCTGGAAAACAGAGGAATGTGGCACTCAGATCCATAGGTGTTATCTATCTCAGAAGACACAAAGAGCCTAGAAAGTGAGAGATTAGGGAGCTCTGATTAAATAAAATACTCTTATTACAGTTCCAAGGTAAATGGTTTTCACTTTCTTTTTGAAAGTGTTAACAATTCATCCCCTTCAATACCTTGCCCTTCAATTACACCGCTTATTTATCGGACACTCCCTATCCCACCGGACTAGGAAAGAGTTCCTGCCAGGTCATCCCATGAGGAAATAGGACATTGTGCCATTTATCAATTAACTACCTCTCAGCTCTGAGTTTGCCCTTCATCGCCAATTCATGGAAATAGACTTGGACCCTATATGAATACGTTTTATCGGCCAACTGGCAGTAAGTTCTGTCAGCAGGGGATGCTGTAGAGACACTGCCAAGGGTTTGCTTCTTGTTTCTGGAACTTTCTGAGCAGGTTCCTGCAGTGTGTGCTGCTTCTCCAGCATCCACCTCCTGCAACATGGTGGTGTCTCCAAGGCTTGGCTCTCCCAGCACATGTGGCTTTTCCAGTTCTAGGCTCCTGCAGCATACCATTTCCCCAGTGCCCAGCTCCTGCAGTATGGGCAGCTCCTCTCACAGCTACCTCCTCATTGTACAGCAGTTAATAGCTCCCAGGGCCAGGAGCTTCCCCAGCACCCACCTTGGGTGATTTTATAGTGCAGTGACTCCCTAATTGGACACCTCCCAGTAAAGAGATTTTCCCATAACTTGGTGGGTGGGTTTCTGACAAGTTCCACTGGTGCAGGACCACACTGACTTCTCTGTCACCCGGTGAGCCACGGCCGCAGTCCCTCCAACAATTCTGCATCTTATCCCCTGGAGCCACCTCCTTGGGTGTCTATCTCCTTTTATCCTTTTATTCCTGTATTTTTCAGTGTTCTCTTTACTTCTTATTAGCCAGCCCCTCTTCACTCCAATCCTCTGTTACAGTTAGTAATTCTTTATATTAAACTTTCCCCATTCAAAGTACTATACAGCTTCTCTCTCCTGACCTGACCCTCACGATAGATACAGGCATCAATCTGTTAGAGCTCTGTGGTTGCAAACAATATGCACAGTCTCTAACTAAGAGCAGAAAAGAGATTAGTGAAGGATACTGAACAGTTTACAGAATGAAGGGGAAGGCTGGAGGCTAGGCTTGGAAAGGAGAACAACTTCAACAGATCTAGGGTTCTAGGCGCCAAAGTTCCTGGGAAGTCCTGTCTTGGGTCAGGCTCCCTGAAAGTGGAGGCTGAAATGGGGGTCTTGGGCAGGTGATAATCTAGGGGAGTGATCTCAGGAGCAGGAGAGTGAGGGAAGCAGAATAGGGCAGGAGAAAAAAGCCAAGCAAAGAGGACATCTTAGCTGGAAGCAGACTGGCCCCATAGGGGAGCATGGACCATATTATAGAATTATTCCACCTGTGGCAAAAGGGCCAGCATCTTGTAGCCGTTGTCAGTCACTGCTGTCCTGGGAGAGTGATACAAAACTTCCTATATAGAGTGGCTCCTTTCAGCATGGAATGTTCTCTGGAAAGGGGTAGCCATGAGCCCTCAGCTGGCAACACAACATCAGCTTCCTCCACAATATATCATAAAAGAAAAAGGAAAGAAAGAACCTCAAATAGACACAGGCAGGGACATGTGAATCAGGACATAGGAACCCTCACCTACGCATAACCCTGCTCCACCAGCTTTGAATAAAACACAGAAACGAGATGTCAGTAACATGCAAATAGCTGAAATGCTTTTTTGTTGCTTTTATCTAGATGAATCCAGGTCCATCCAACTTCCAACCATGTCCTGTTTTCACTAAGCCTTAGATCTTCTCATTTGGCCAGACCGAAGCATAACATACTATAAAATGCTTCTTTGATTGGGAAAGGGGAGCTGTAGCGAGGAAGGTGGTTCAGGTTGTAACATTTTAACGTGTTTATGGAATTTAAAAAAGTAGGAATATTTCATTTATGTATACATCAGTGCTTTCATTTCTCTTGGGAGAAGTTTGCAAATTAGCCCTTCACATTCCCCAGAGTCATGTGCACACTGAAGTTTTTGCATATTTATTTATTTATTTATTTATTTTTAATTTTTTTATTGTTATATTAATCACCATATATTACATCATTAGTTTTTGGTGCAGTGTTCCATGATTCATTGTTTGTTCATAACACCCAGTGCTCCATGCAGAACGTGCCCTCCTCAATACCCATCACCA